>NC_073241.2:105553750-105877500 GCF_029281585.2 Gorilla gorilla gorilla
AAGAGTTCATCTCTAATGGGGGGAGTGTGGAAGGCAGGACTAGATGAGGAAAATTCCAGCAGGCAGGCAACACAAGTCCCAGAAGAAAAGGTGTTGACAAAGTAGACTGCTTGTTGGTCAGAAGTGACCATTCAGAGGTGCCCAGATTCAAAATCAGTGCCCTGAGGCCTCCAAAAATAGAGCTGAGAAGAGCAAGTTACTGCAGAACGAAGGCATGGGGCATGTTTCCAAGAGGGATCTGCACAGGTGCATTCAACTGGAGCACAGCTGCTGAAAGAGATGGTACATTTTGAGAACATGTGGCCCAAATACTACAATAAGGGCTCAAGATAAGAGCAGAAACTGCCTTCGGTGTAGATCTGACATTAGATCCCTAACCCAAGGCCCCTAATCTCCTCTTAAATCCTTCTGGAAGGACAAAGAAGAGATGTCAGACCCAGAGATGGGTCAGGGAGCTGAGGAGGTAGCCAAGTCCATGGTGCTGGTAGATGGTCAGGACCCAGGTACATCAAGAACATGGTAGATGACACCCCAAACACTCAGCCCATGGGCTGAGCACTTTAAACTCTCATTTTAAATTTTTTTTCTTTATTTTTTAGGTTTAAAAATTATGTGGAAATATTGCTTACCCTAATTTCCTAAAGCGTTAATAAGGAAAATTATTAATCACATTTATTGTTCGTTCTGATAGGGTTTCAAAGTTTGTATGATACACATATGCAGACTATGAAAGGGTTAGTGAGAAAGTCCTGCAGGCACTTTTGTGTTTCATGTCAT
Source organism: Gorilla gorilla gorilla (assembly GCF_029281585.2). NCBI lineage: Eukaryota > Metazoa > Chordata > Mammalia > Primates > Hominidae > Gorilla > Gorilla gorilla. Next base: position 105,554,528 of record NC_073241.2, read on the forward strand.
GCAGTTATTCTAAATCTCTTTTCATCCACTACACCTGGCAATCCTGCAGAGCACAGTTTTAAAGTGAGCAGTATTCTAATCTACCTCACTTCACTAGCTTCGTTAACATGCTCACCTGATCCACAGCAGGCGCTAGGATTGTTGTTGGATATGCTCACTCACATCAGCTTTAAACGATTCGTCTCGAGTATGCAAAGCAGTTATCATAAGTAAAGGGACAACAAATTAGAAAATTAGAATTTGTACCACATGTAATCAGGGTGTTGTTCAATTACTGTCTTATTGCATGATGCAATGCTAAGTTCGTCCTCTCACAGGAATACCCTGTGTCAGGTTCTTTCTGTCATATGTATGTGTGTGTATATGTGTTTGCACGAGTGTATGTGTGTATATGTGTATGGATATGTGTATGTGCACATGTGTACGTGCCTTGAATGTGCACATGTGAATATGTGTATATGCACATGTGTCTTTTTGTTTATACATAACTCCCAAATTGGTCCTGTGAGGTTGGCATTTTTTATCCACGCTATTGTGATTTTGAAATGTTAGGTGAATATCCTGCCATTGGTAACTGACAGAGACAATTTGAACCCACACCTGCTTGATCTCAAATCCCATGTTCTAATTCCAGAAAGTGGCTGGGACTAACATGTTTCTGAGTATGGTGAAGAAGACAGTGTAGGTCAGACACACACCCAGGATAAAACAGGGAAACCTCTTCAGGAAGAGTTAGCAGTCACCCCGCATCAAGAATCCCTGACATCCTGGAAAGACATAAAAAGGCAGTTAGCCCAAGATCCAGAATGTGCTCACACCTCTTCAGCACTTCTAAGCCTGTGTGTATGTGTGTGTGTGTGGTGTGTGTGTCTGTGTGTATATACTTGTTATGGTTAATGAATCACACACAATTTATTCCTGTTTGTAGATTTAGCTCTTTCAAACCCATGCTTTCATTCTTTTAATAAGCCTAAAAGTAAAATAACCCTTTTAGGGAAAAAAAGAAGTCTCTATGTTTGTGTGTGTGCACACATATGCAACATGCATGGTGAAGCAACAGAATTTTTTTTCTGGCTTTATCAAGGTATAATTGATAAAAATTGTACATATTTATGGAATAAGATGTGATGATTTGATATACATGTACATTGTGAAATAATTACTACAATCAAGTTCATTACCATGATCACCTCACATAGTTGCCTTTTGTTTTTGCAGTAAGAATCCTTAAGAGCTAGTCTGTAAGCAAATTTCAAGTATACAGTTGAGCATTATTACTCAAGTTGCCACATAATTGTACCTGAGATCTCCAGAATTTACTCATTTTGTAACTGACCATTTGTACCTTTGACCAGCATTTCTCCATTTCCCTCCCCCACCACCTCAGCTCCTGGTGACCATTGTTCCACTCTGCTTCTGTGAGTTCAACTTTTCTAGGTTCCACATATAAGTGAGATCATAGGGTATTTGTCTTTCTGTGTCTGGGTTATTTCACTTAGTATAATGTCCTCCAGGTTCATCCATGCTGTTGAAAAAGGCAGAATTCCCTTCTTTCAATGGCCAAGTAATATTCAATTGTGTATATGTCTATACCACGTTTTGATTACCCATTCAGCTATCAACAGAAATTTAGGTTGCTTTCATATATTGGATATTGTGAATAATGCTGCCTTGAACAGGTGGATGCAGATATCTCTTCAAAGTGCTGATGTCATTGCCATATTGGGTATATGCCCAGAAGTGAGATTGCTGGGTCACCTGACAGTTCTATTTTCAGTTTTTTTGAGGAACCACCATGCTATCTATTCTCTAAGAGCTGTACCAATTTACATTCCCATCAACAGTGCACAAGAGTTCCTTTTTCTCCACACCCTTTCTAACACTTGTTATGTCTTCAATTTTTGATAATAGCTTTCTTAACAGGGGTGAAGTGATATATGATTGTGGGTTTTTTTACTTGCATCTCACTGATGATTAGTGACGTTGAGCCCCTTTTCATATACCCATTGTTCATTTGTATATCTCTTGAAAAATGTCTATTCAGGTCCTTTATCTATTCCTTTTACTATTGAGTTGCATAGTTGCTTATGTATTTTGGATATTAACCTCTTATCAGATATATGGATTACAAATAGTTTCTCTCATTCTATAAATTGCCTTTTCATTTTATTGAATGTTTCCTTTGCTGTGCAGAAGTTTTCAGTTTGATGTAATCCCATTTGTTTATTTTTGCTTTTGTTACCTACGCTTTTGAGATCTTATACAAAAAAATTCTTGCCCAGGCCAATGTCATGAAGCATATCCTCATATTCTCTGTGTTTTCTTTTAGTAGTTTTGTAGTTTCAGGTCTTACATTTATCTTTAATTCGTTTAAGTTGATTTTTGCATATAGTAAAATAGGAATCCAATTTCATTCTTCTGCATATGGATATCTAAATTCCCCAGCACCACCATGTACTGAAGACATTCTCCTTTCTCCAACTGTGTTCTTGTAGCCTTTGTCAAAAATCAATTGGCTATAGATGCATGGATTTATTTCTGGGCTCTCTATTTATTTTCATCAGTCTATGTGTCTGTTTTTATGACAAAACCATGCAGTTTTGGTTACCATAACTTTGTATTATGTTTTGAAATCAGGTAGTGTGAAGCCTCTAGTTTTGTTTTTTGGGTTTGCTTTTTGTTTTGTATTTTTCCTCAAGGTTGCTTTTGATACAGACAAGAAGCAGGGAAATACTAGGTAGAAAAGGGTGGGGTCCCTGGCAAAGGTTCCATCCTCAGGCCTGGACCCGTGGCCCTAAATGAGAACTTCACCTCCCTGTTTTCCTGCCTGAATGTTGCCTTTTGGCCCACCACGCCCCCTATCCTGTGCCCATAAGAACCCCAGACTCCGGACTCAGGACACACACACACAGAAGACAGAAGTGTCAGAACGTTGAGAGAAGAAGCAGCTGGACATCAGAAACTGCTCAAAGAGGAGCTTGCCCAGGGATGGTCCGAGAGGAGATCGGCCCAGGACAGCCGAACTCCAGGGGAAGACTGCCTTCCCACCCCATCCACTTTCCGTCTCCCCATCCTGCTGAAAGCCACTTCCACCATTCAATAAAATCTCCACATTAATTGTCCTTCAAGTCCATGTGACCTCATTCCTCTTGGGCACTGAACAAGAATTAGGGATGCACTGGGTGCAGGAACCCAAAAAGGCTGTCACACTGGCCTTTTGCCCTCGCTGGTGGAGGGCAGCCACCCCACACCACAAGGCAAAAGGCCCACTGAGCTGGTAGCATGTCCTCTGGGGCTCCAGGTGTTTCCAGCACCCACTCCCAGACAGCAGAGCTAAAAAAGCATTGTAACGTGCTTGGATGCTGCCATGGGTCCACACAGGGCCTGCTCCTACCAGAGAGGAGCAACTGACTGGTTCCAGCATTCATTCACTTTGGTTCCCACACTTGCCCACTCATGTGCTCCCTCCTGTAAGGGATTGAGCACGGCAGCTTAGTAAATGAATCACTCCCTTTGTGAGTCCCAGGAAGGGGTCAAGGGAACTCTCCCATCTCACTTTGGCTATTTAGGTCTTTTGTGGATTCATATAAATTTTATGTTTTTATTTTCTATTTCTCTGACTCTGTAGATTACCTTGGATAGTATGGACATTTTAACAATATTAATTCTTCTAGTTGACAAACTTGGAATACCTTTCCATTTTTTATGTCCTCTTCCATTTGTTGAATCAGAATTATATGGTTTTCAGTGAATAAATCATTCACTTCCTTTGTTAAATTTATTCCTAGGTATATTATTTTTGTAGCTATTAAATGTATGATTGTTTCCTTGATCTTCTTGAGAATTTCACTATTAACATATATAAATATATATATATGCTACTAATTTTTATAAGTTAATTTTGTGTTCCACAACTATACTAAATTTGTATATTAGCTCTAATAGTATTTTGTTGGATTCATAAGGTTTTCTGTATACAAGATCATGTCATCTAGATAGACAACTTAACTTCGTCCTTTCTGATTTGGATGCCTGTTATTTCCGTGTATCACACCTAAATTGCTCTGTGGGATAAAAGTGTTGAGAGTGAACACCCTTTTGTTGTTCCTGATCATAGAGGAAAAGATTTCAGCTTTTAATCAATCATTCAGTATGATGCTAAATGTGTACAGTCTCTCTACACCTAATTTGTTGAGAGTTTTTATCATAAAAGGTGTTGAATTCTGTCAAATGCTTTTTCTGCACCTATCAAGATGATTATGTGATTTCTTCTTCACACTGTTATTGATTTGTGTATGTTGAACCATCCTTGCAACCCAGCAATAAATCTCATTTGATCATGACATATAATCTTTTTAATGTTCTGTTACATTTGGTTTGCTAATATTTTATCAAAGACTTTTTCATCTGTGTTTGATGAGAGTTATTGGCCTATCATTTTCTATTCTTGTAGTGTAATGTCTCTATCTGTTTTTGGTATGAGGCTAATGTTGGCCTCATAAAGTGAGTTTGAGAGCTTTCCTTCCTCTTCAATTTTTTGAACAGTTTGAGAAGGACTGGAATTAATGCCTGAGAGTTCACCCATGAATCCATCTTGTCCTGTACTTCTCTTTGTTGGGAGGTCATTTCTTTAATTCAATCCCCTTATTCATTATTGGCCTGTTCAGGTTTTCTATTTCTTCATGATTCAGTCTTGATAGGTTGTGTATTTCTGGGAATTTATTCATTTCTTCTACGTTATCCCCTCTGTTGGCATATAATTGTTCATAGTAATCTGTTTTGGTCCTTTGTATTTCTGTGGTATCAGTGGCAGTGCTTCTTATTTCATTTATAATTTTATTTATTTGAGTTTTCTCTGTTTTTTCATAGTTAATCTACCTAAAGCCTTGTCAATTTTTATTTATCTTTTCAAAAAACCAAGTTTGAGTTTCATTCGTGCTTTCTACTGTCTTTCTAGTTTCTATTTCATTTCTTTCTACTTTCATCTTTATAATTGCCATCACTCTGCTGACATTGGTCTTAGTTTATTCTTTTTCTAGTTTCTTGAGGTGTAAAATTGTTTATATGAAATCATTTTTTATTAATGTTGGCATTTATCACTTTAAACTTCCTTCTTAGAAAAGCTTTGGTTGTATGTTGTAAGTTTTGGTATGTTGTCTTTCCACTTTTGTTTATCTCAAGATACTTTTTACTTACCTTTTCATTTCTTCTGACACACTGATTATTCAGCAGCATATTGCTTAATTTCCATATAGCTGTGAATTTTTAGTCTCCTTCTGTTATTGATTTCTAGTTTCATAACATTGTTGTCTGAAAAGATACTTGATATGATTTTAATATTTTAAATTTGTTAAGACATTTTTGTCACCCAACACATGATCTATTCTGAGGATATTATGTGTGTACCTGAAAATAATGCATATTCTGCTGCTGTTGGATGGAATGTTCTGTGTATTCTGTTATGTCCTTTTGGACTATAATATTATTCAATTCTTCAATTTCCTTATTGATTTTCTGTCTTGATAATCTCTCCATTGCTGAAAGTGGGTAGGTATTGAAGTCCCTTATTATTATTGCATTACTATCTATTTTCTCATCAATTTTCCTAATTTTGCTTTTTCTTTAGATGCTTCCATGTTGAGTGCATATATATTCACAATTGTTACATTCTTTTGAAAAACTGACCCCTTTATCATGATACAGTGACCTTCTTTTTATCTTGTAACAGATTTTTGACTTAAAGTCTACTTTGTCTGATAAAGTATAATTATCTACGCTCTCTTTTGTTTCCCATTTGTATGAAATATATTTTTTCATCTCTTCATTTTCAGGCATTATGTGTTTTTAAAATCAGAGTCAGTGCCCTGTAGGCAAGCTGTTGTTGGATTCTTTTTCCATTCAGCTACTCTGTGTTTTTTGATTGGATAGTTTAACCAATTTACATTTACAGTAATTATTGAGAAGTGAGGACTTACTATTGCCATTTTATTGCTTGTTTTTTCACTGTTTTGTAGTTCCTGTGTTTCTTTCTTTCTCTCTGGCTATCTTATGATAGGTTGATTTTTTTGTAGCGGAATGAGTTGATTCTTTTCTCTTTATCTGTTGTGTATCTACTAAATATTTTGCTTTGTGGTTACCATTAGGCTTACATAAAACATGTTAGAGTTGTAACAGTATATTTTAAGCTAATAACAACTTAATTTAAATCACATACAAAAACTGTAGTTTTTCTCTCTCTCCCACCACATTTGTGCTATTTATGTTACCCTTTATATCTTTTTATATTGTATATTCATTAACAAGTTATTGTGGCTATAGCTTCTTAAATATTTGTGTCTTTAACTGTTATACTAAAGTTAAAATTTACATACTACTATGACAGTATTAGAGTATTCTAAATTTGGCTATATATTTACCTTTACCAGTGAGTTTTATACTGTCCTATGTTTTCATATTTTCATTAGTGTCCTTTTGTTTCTACTTGAAGCACTTTCTTTGGCATTTCTTGTAAGACACATCTAGAAGTGATGAACTTCAGCTTTTGTTTGTCTGAATATCTCCTTAGCTCTTCTTCATTTCTAAAGGACAGCTTTATGGGTGTAGTATTCTTGGCTGCCAGTTGTTCTATTAATTTTGTAACTTTGAATGTATTATCTTACACCTTCCTGGCCTGCAGAGAAATCCACTGACAGACTTATGGCCACTGCCTCGTAACAACTAGCTCTTTTCTTGCTGCTTTCAAAATTCTCTTTGTCTTTCACTTTTGACAATTTGATTATAGTGTGTTCCAGGGCCATCTTCTCTGCATTGATCTTGTTTGGGGTCCTGGGAGCTTCATAAATCTGGGTATTCATATACCTCCCAATATTTGGGAAGTTTTCAGCCATTATTTGTTTAAATAAGTTTTCTGCTCCTTTCTTTCTCCTTTCCCATTCAGCAACTCCTATAATGGATATTTTTTGCTTATTTGATGGTGTTCCATAGATCTCATATGTTTTATTTATTCTCTTTCATTCTTTTTTCTTTTTGTCCCTCTAGCTGGCCAATTTCAGATGATCTGTCTTTAAGTTCACTGATTCTTTCTTCTGCATGATCAAATCTGCAGTTAAAACTCTCTATTGCACTTTTCAGTTTTTTCATTGTATATTTCAGCTCCAGAATTTCTCTTTAGGTCTTTCTTATTGTTTATATTTCTTTATTAAACTTCTCAGTTTATTCATGCATTGTTTTTCTGATTTCATTTATTTGTCTGCCTGTATTCTGTTACATATCATTGAACTTCATTAGATGATTGTTTTGAATTTTTTGTCAGGCAATTTATAGATTTCTATTTCTTTAGGGTTGATTACTGGAGCTTTATTAGTTTACTTTATGGTGTCATGTTGGCCTGACTGTTTATGATCCATGTATTCTTGCACCTATGTCTTTGCATTTGAAGAAACAAACACTGTTCTTGTCTTCACAGACTATTTTTGCCAGGTAAAGACCCTCTCCTGTTAGATCCCCAGGCTGATGGAATTGCCTCTGAAATTGCAGTCAAGTGGGGTTGGAGCTAGGTCTTGTGGCTGTTCCTGGGTCTACATTTTATTTTGTAGTTGGCACGCCTGTTACTGGATCTGTCTGGTCCCTGAATGGACTGGACTGCTTCCAGGACTTTGATCAGTAGATCTGGCACTGGGACAAGGATCTATTTTCAGACCTACAGTTGGGTCCACAGACAGCAGGCCTGCTACTAAGTGTGTGGATGAGTGTGGATCCTGCTTATCCGCGGGATGATTCAAACCAGGTCACTAGGTGGGCCACTGGATGAGTAGCACTGGCCCCAGGCTGTGGCTAAGAGGGACTGGAACTGAGTCACAAGGCCATTTTAGGATCTAAACTCAGTCCAAAGTTGCTGGGCCTGCCTCCATGGGCATGGACATGCAAGTCTTCTGGTTGGTCCCTCTGTTAGCAGGACTGCTCCAAGACTGTGGCAAATGGGGAATGGAGCCAAACTAAAGGGCTGTTTCAGAATCCACAGTCAGACAGCCTGTCTCTAGGGGCACAGACAAGTGTGTCTTCTGCCAGGTTATTTGTGGACAGGACTCCTCCAAGACCGTGGCTGAAAGGCCTAGAGCTGATTCATGAACCACTTCAGAGTTTATAACTGGGAATGAGATCAGTGGGCTTATTACCAGAGGCACAGGTAAGTGTGACTCCTCCTGGGTCCCTTGGTGAATGATCCTGGTGGAAGACCAAGGTCAAATGGGGCTCTAGGTGAGTCCACAGGGAAATACGATGTTTCAAAGTCTGCATATTGGACCATGGACAGTGAATTTGCCACATGGGTGCAGAACTGCCTTCTCAAAACAGCCCTCCTTGGTTGGGACTCCATAGAGATTTCAAAACCTCCAGTCTGGATCTCAAAGCTCACACAAAGACATTTTTGTCCATTTGGGTAGCTGCCAAATCACTGTTTCTGTTGGGGGATATTAACAGAGAACTTTCTGTTCTGCTGTCTTACTGATGTCTCTCTCCACAAAAGAATATTCCTAATATTTAAAGAGTCATTACAAAACAATGAGAAAACTTTGAATACAAAATACAACAGAAAAATGTAAGTTAACAGACAATTATTTCACATATATGCAAATAAACATATAGTAAACTCATGAAAAAATAAGCCTTACTAAACATCAAAGAGGGAAAATATGCTGAAATCTCACTTTTTATTTAACAACCTGGAGTTATGAGTGACTTTTGTTTATCATTTTTATTTATCTAACCTATTTCTGTATGTTTCAAAGTTTCCATAATGACTATATTATTATTGTTGTCATCAGGGGATGACATCAGTGGCATCACTTTAGGGAAGTGTTTCAAAAGAGGTAACACTTTAGGTACTACAAGATAAACTTATAAAACACTGTAGATCAACATGATGTTTCCTGAATCCCCAGGTTCAAGTGAAAAAAGAAGAAAGAAGTAAGCCACATCTCTATTAGTGCTATCTGAACACAAAGTGCTTCTTGGTGGGTCAATTCCAACATTTCTTTAAAATTGCCAGAATTAAAGTCACAAGAGATTCTGTAACTGTAGACAGAGATTTTTTTTTTTTTACCTGTACTTTCAGTGTTGTAAGGACAATAATTTCCCACTGTCTTTCCTCAGAGAGTTTAACTTAAAATTTCCTATGGCCACCAAGATCACAGTCAAGATTACAAAATCCAAGTATTCTGGGCTGAACACTCCTTACAAGCATCCTATTTCTTCCTGGAACTTTGCCATAAGCAGAGGCCAAGGCTCAAGCAGGATTTCCTGCCTTCACCCAAAATTTCCAAGCTCTTTTGAGTTGAATTCCTATGCTGCAGCTTTTTACTTAAAAATAGTTTGAGACAACTGAATGAATTCTAAAACCTACTTGTAGGGGGAAAATGAGAGTGGGAGAGAAAAGGAAGACGAAATGGAGAGAGAGAGGAGAAAAAAAGGAGAGAGAGAGATCCTTTAGCCACTGGATTCAACCCAACTTCTTTATCCACCCACCCACTCCAGAGTAAACACGTTGCTATCTTTTTCAGAGGGAAATTTCCATGTGCCAATGTCAAAGCTTTGAGAACTCAACCTCTAGACAATAATTGTGTCTTAAAGCAGATAACTTGGCAAATCTATGAGACTCTTCTAATCCCACAAAAGTTACAATAGCTAGTGCATTTTTTCAGGTCTGTGACTGAGTAGACACATATTTATTTCCCAAAACATTTAGCCTAGTGAGCTTAAGGAAGTTTTCATGTTTAAGACAGTGCTCCACCAAGAATCAAATACTCCTTAATTCAAATCCCTGGAAGTGTAGAAATGTGTATAGTGTTCTGTTTACAGTCCTTAAATATAACCTAATTAATTTGTGACCAGTAGTTCCTATCTGCATCCTTATCAAAATCAAAAAGTATTATAAATTTTTTATTCTCCCTAGGTTTTGAAATCATTTAGAAAGAAGGAAAAAAGATGAAAGAAATGAGTAAAGGAAGATAGAGAGAAAAAAAAGGAAAAGGAGATCATGAGAGATAGACAGAAATACTCCCCAAATTGAGGGAGGAGAGCTTCCCTACGCAATCCCTTCTATAGCAAGTGCTTATCCTACCATGTAATTTGATGATATGCTCTTCTGTCCTTTGATATTCCATAAGATCTTGAGACTCAAATATAAAAATAAGGGATGGAACTTCTCTATTGAATTCAAGACCTTTTCTACAAACGAAGTCTCCAGTTTATCAAATAAATTACCAGTAATATTTTCCAAGACAATCTCCAAATCTTGCCTTAAGATAAACTCTTATAAGTAATATTATGGGAACAATATATATATAAAGGTTTTTAAAGCTGTTATTATATACTGGTACATTTTCCCTCTTCGTCAATATTAATATTAACAGTATGTTTGAGATATTAGGTCATCTTATTTAGAGGCAATATTTATTAGTATATTTTTGAGAATGTCATTATTCTTCAAGAGCTGAATTTTATGTGATTTAACTTAATCTGAAGTAACTCCAAAAGAATTAATTCCCAGTGTTATAATGGGTAGCAGTCACTAAAATGAAATGTTTCTGGAAATTTTGTCTGCAAGCTGAGTCCTAGGAAGTCATACCTAAAAGAGACCTGAATAGCTCCATTGATTTCATGTTAATGATTTGCATATGGGGTTGTTTTAATAAAGCTTATGTAAAAGACAAAACATAATTCTGGCATTGTTAAAAATAATCTACCACATATTTAATTCTATGAAAATTACATTTAACTTTCAGTGCATCTGAATGCTTTGAATTTTTCTGTATTCCAATATGATTCACTTCCTTAATTTAGTAAGTCTGCCACAATGAATCAAATTATTTGTTCCTGATGATTTGTGTTGTTGTCTAATTGATGCTTCTTCTGCTTTGGTTCACCCATCGCAGCCTTGAATCCAGAGCCTTTGTCTTCCTGGTGCTATTTCTGCACTCCCTCATTACTGTCATGGCTTATGTCCACCTAAATGTGAGGTAACCATTTAGAATTCTTAACTACAAGAAATTCAGGGAAAAAAAATATTCTAAAGATCCTTCAGCTTAATATGTTAATACTGAATTGATCTTTTAATACCTGACTACCCACTGTCTACTATTCCATCAGTGTTGACAATCCCTGTTAATAAAGCACTGACAGTTCACCCAATTCCCTCTTTCCTTGCCTCTCAAATCACATTCATTTTCCTCATTTCTGACCCACTGTCTACATCATGACCAAATTGCTTTTATTTATTTCCTTCTCTCACTATTTTAGGAAGGACACTCTTATTTACTGTTACATCTGAAACTCCCTTTCCCTACCCAGAAACAAGAGAAAGCATAACTGAAGGGGGTTTCCCCATGACAATCAGCCAGAGACTATCTTTACCTACTTAGAGGCACCAGGTGGGCCAGCCCGAGGATGCCCCTTCTTCCCCCTCAGAAAGCACTAGCAGGAACTCATCTGAGCCCCAGAAATACAAGATAAACCACACAGACCAAAATGGCACCACAGAGGCTATGAAAATTAAGTTCTCACTGGAACCAGAGCTTAAAAAAGTAGGCTAGGCCATATATGCCAAGCCTAAATAAAGTGACTGCATTAAAAAATAAAATATTTTAAAGGGACTCAGAGACTCCTAACATAATACTCAAAATGTCCAGGATATAATAAAAAATCACCTGCTTATCACACCAAGAAAAAAAAAACTGTAGGTTGAATGTGAAAAGTCAATCTGTTGATGCTAACACCAAGGTGAATCAAGATGAAACATCCATCATAAAAAAAATTTCGATAAGCAATTACAATATCTCTTAAGAACAACCTCAGCAAAGAAGAAGTCATAAAAAAGAACCAGAGGGAAAATAGAACTGAAAAGCACAACAATAAAATTTTTTACATAGTAGAGTGAAGACAGAAGATAGAATCAGTGAACAAGATTGATCAATAATTTTTAATAAACTTACCCAGGCTGACCAACAGAGAGAAGATAGAATAAAAAAAAAAAATGAACAGAAATTCAGGGACTTAGGGCCAATAACAAAATACCCAACATTTTTATCACATCCTCTCAGAAGAGGAAGAGAAAACCTGTGGATCTGAAAGAACATCCAAGGAAATAATGGATAAAAACTTCCTGGATTTGGTGAATACTCTAAACCTACAGATTCAAGAAACTGAATAAAACCCCCATAAGATGACCCCAAATAAATCCATGCCCAGTCACATTATAATTAAATTGCTGAATACTAAGGACAAAGCAAAACACATAAAATTAATCAGAAAGAAATGTCACGTGGCCTATAGGTGAGCATTGTGGTTGTGAATGCTAGTTCTTCCAAACTGATGTTTAAACTTCATCTCCAATGCAGCAGTATTGAGAGGTGGGGCTTTTAAGAGGTGATTGTGTAATGAAGACTCTGCCCTCATGAATGGATTAATCCAATGATGGATTAATAAATTAGCATTTTAGTGGATTAATGTGTTGTTATGAGAGTGGGGATGGAGGCTTTATAAGAAGGAAAACTGAGCACACTCAGCCCCCTCGCCATGCGATGCCTCCTGTTGCCTTGGGAATCTGAAGAGACTCCCCAGCAGCAAGAAGGCCCTCACTAAATTTGGCCCCTCAGCCTTGGACTTCTCAGCCTCCACAACTATAAGAAATACTTTTTTTCCTTTATAACTTACCCACTTTCAGGAATTCTGTTATAAGAAACAAAAAGAAGGACTAAGGAAGAGAACAGGAGTTCAAATTACAACAGATTTCCCAGTGAAATCATGGAGGCCGAAGGGAAGTGGCATAGCACTTTTCAAGGCTGAAACAGAAATGTCAACATGTAAAACTATCCTTCAAGGGGAAGTATAAACATTCTGAGAGCTACCTGGGAGGCAGATACAGGAAGATCACTTGAGCCTAGGAGTTCACAACCAGCCTGGGGAACACAGTGAAATCCCATCTCAATAATAATAATAAAATAATAATAATTATAATAATAATAAAGAAAAAGGGGGAAAGGAAATTCTGACTATCAGATACACTCTTCAGACATGAATAAAGTTAATCTTTCAAACAGAAAGAAAATGTTAAAAAGAAGGAATTTTGAGGTATCAGACAGAAAGAACAATGTAAAAAGCAAAAGTATGGGAGCATGTAACAGACTATCCTTTTTCTCATGAGTTTTCTAAATAATATGTGATGGGTTAAACAAAGATTATAACACAATCTGACCCTCAAAAAATGATATTTAAATGTGGAGAAGGTAAAGAGACATAAATAAAAATAAAGTTTCCTCATCTCATACAAAGTAGTAAAATGTTAATACCAGTAGACTGTGATGTCACACATATATATTCTAACATTCAGAGCAATATCAAGAAAACTATACAAAGAGATACACTCAAAGATACTATAAATAAATCAAGATTGAATTCTATAAGGTATTTAAGTAATGCACAGGAAGGCAAGAAAATAGGACTTGATGGACAAAAAAAGGAAACAAACAGAATATAAAATACAAAATGGTATATCTAAATTTTATTATATCAATAATTACTCTAAATGTAAATGTTCTAAATGTAACAAGCAAAAGGCAGAGATTGACACAGTGGATAAAAAACATAGGACCCAAATATATGTTACTTAAAAGAAATTCATTTACAATTCAAATGCATAGATTAAAAGGATAGAAAAAGATAAATCATGCAAATATTTATCCAGGAAAAGTAGGAATCATTATATTAATATCAGATAAAGTAAACTTCAGAGAAGAGAAAATTACTACAGACAAAGAGGGAATTTACTAAATGATAAAAGGATAAATCTACCAAAAAGATATAATAATCCTAAATGTGTATGCACCAAACAACAGAGCCTCAAAATACATGAAGCAGAACCTGATATAACTGAAAGGAAAAATAGACAAATCCACAATTTAGCTGGGGACTTCAACACCACATTCTACGCAAATGAGAGAACTACTAGACAGAAAATCTGCATGGATATAAATCTAAGTGATGCAATCAACCAGCAGGACACATATAGAAGACTCCAGCCAACAACAGCAGAATAATACATGGTCTCTGTATGCTTTGTTTTGTTTTCTTTTGTTTTGTTTTCAAGCATCCATGGAATAGTTACCAAGAAAATGAAAGAAAATATATATATCCTAATATGCTAGACCATAAAATAAAACGTAACGAATTGAAATCATGGAGTGCATTTTCTTTCCTTTTCTTTTCTTTTCTTTTTTTTTTTCTTTTGAGACAGAGTCTCGCTGTGTTGCCCAGGCTGGAGTGCAGTGGCATGATCTCAGCTCACTACAGGCTCCGCCTCCCGGGTTCATGCCATTCTCCTGCTTCAGCCTCCCAAGTAGCTGGGACTACAGGTGCCCACGACCACACCCGGCTAATATTTTGTATTTTTAGTAGAGATGGGGTTTCACCATGTTAGCCAGGATGGTCTCGATCTCCTGACTTCATGATCTGCCTGCCTCGGCATTTTCTGATCATATAAAATTCCATTCATAATTTTTTTAATACTCTCAGACTTACATCTAACATCATACTTAATGATAAAAAGCTCAATAACATTCTCCTAAGATCAAGAACAAGGCAAGGATGTCCACTCTCACCACTCTAATTCAACATAGAATTAGCAATTCTGATAACTGCAATAAGGCAAGAAAAAAATACATAAAAAGCACATCAATTGAAAAGAATGAAGGAAACTAGCCCTATTTACAGATTACATTATTTTCTACATAGGTAATTTCAAAGAATGTACAAGAAAACACCTAGAACTGAAAGCTGAGTTCATCAAGCCTACAAGGTATAATTTCAATACCAAAAACAAAATCAATTATATTTTGAAATATTAAAAATAAGCATATGAAAATCAGAATTTAAAACGTAGTATCATTTGCAATTAAGCCAAAGAAAATGATATATTTAAGTATAACCTTAAGAAAACACATATAGGCTCCACATACTAAAAATTTTTAAATAAACATGAAAGAAATAGAAGAAGACCTAAGCAAATGGAGCCCTCGTGTTCTACAAGAATCAACATAATAAGATGTCAGTTCTCCTCAGTTTGATCTATAGCTTTAATGCAATTTCTATCAAAATCCCAGCAAGGTTTTGTGTAGACATAGACAAGTCTATTCTAAAATTTACATGAAAAAGTACAGGCTGTAGAATAGCTAAAATAATCTGGAAAAAAAAATAATGTAGGAGTAATTGCTCTTCCCAGTTTTTTTGGTAAGTTTTCCCAATATTAAGCTTCCTCTACAGCTACAGTAATCAAGGCAGCACAGATTTGGCAGAGGGATAAACAGATCAATGAAAAAGCAAAGAACTCAAATGCACACAAACATACCCAACGATTTTTGACAAAAGTGCAAAAGTAATTCATTGAAAAAAGTATGGCCTTTTTAACAAATTGTGTTAAAACAACTGGACCACCATAGGCAAAAAAATAAATAAGCCTCAATGTAAACTTCATACAATAACTAAACCACCTCCAACAGATCATAGACTCAAAAGTAAAACATAAAACTATAACTCTTTTAGAAAAAAAATAGGCAGAAATTTTCAGGATCTAAGGCTGGGCAAAAAGTTATTTGACTTAACACCAAAAGTACAATTCATAAGAGGAAATATTGACAATTCATAAAAGGAAATATTGACAAATCAAAATTTTAAAATTTTTGCTCCGTGAAAGATCTTGTTAAGTGAATAAAGAAAATAACGTACAGGCTTGGAGTAAATATTTGCAAACCACATATCTTTTAAATGTCTAGTATATATAGCATCTCAAAACTCAAAAGTAAGGAAAAACAATGTAAACTGAAAATGGGCAAAAGTCATGAACAGACATTTCACCCCAGAGGATATGCAGATGGCAGATAAGCACATGAAAAGATTTTCAGCCACAGGAGCCATTAGGGAAATGCAAATTGAAACCACCATGAGCAATCTCTGCACCCTATCAGAATGGCTAAAAGATAAAAGAGTGAAAACACCAAGGACACAAAAAAAAACCCTGATCATTTATACATTGCTGGTGGAAATGTAAAATGTACAGACCCTCTGAAAAACAGTTTGGCAGTTTCCGACAACACTAAACATACAACTACTGTGTTGCCTGGCAATTATACTCTTTGACATTTGTCCCTGAGAAATAAAAATTTATTCACGCACAAACCTCTACAGGAATATTCCTAACTCAGATGTCCTTCAGCGAGTGAATGGTTCTGCAAACTGCAGTGGATGCATACCATGAAATACTACTCAGTCATGAGAAAGGAATGAATTATTGATACATGCAACAACTTAGATGAATCTTCAGGAAATTTTGTTGAGAGTGAAAAGCCCATCCAAAAGGTTATAAACAGTGTGATTTCATTTATATAGCATTCTTGAAATGATAAAATTATAGAAATAGAGGGAAGATTAGTAATTGGCAGGAGTTAGGGATGCCAGGGGAGAGGGGCTGCAGTGAAGAAGGTTTGTTTAGAAAAGGGCGACATGAGGGAGTCTTGTGCTGATGGAACTGTTCTGTAGTTAGTCTGTGGTGATAGATACACGAACCTACACATATGGCAAAATTGCATAGAACTAAACACGCACACACATCACAAAAATGAGTACGAGTGAAACTGAGAAATCAGATTAAGATCTGTGGATTGTGTGAATATCAATACCCTTGCTGTCATATTGTCCTATGGTTTTGCAAGATTTTACCATTGGAAAAATTGCATGATGAGTAAAAAGGATCGCTATGTTATTTCGCAGAGCTGCATGTGCATCTACTGCTTTTGTAAAATAAATAGTTTAATTTGTTAAGAAAATATTGCAAAAGGGAAGAAATAAAGAGAAAATTAAGAAATTGCCAGTAGGATTAGAGAATTAGAGACGGTTCAAGTAATAGAAAGAAGATAATATCGTTCGGTCTTAATTGATTTGGACATGGGGAATAAAAAGGAGGGAGAATTGAGGATGGAGCCCGAGTTTCATGGCCCAGAAATGGGTGTCTGCAGGTGCCACTAACCAAGAAAGAACAGCCTGAACACGTTGGATGGGGACTGTGCATTCAGCTGGCAACTGTAGGACAGTGTTTTGAACCCACATTTCTCTATCACTGATGTGTCCCACAGACTCCATGAGTCAGCATAGCCACAATGGAAGGGATGGCGCACCACAAGTATTTCATCCCACTCCCTCACCTCCCATAACCCCTTCTGATCAATCACCCAGTCCTTAATTCTCCTCCCCAATGCCTCTTTAATCGGCCCATGCCCGTGTCTGTTCAATCACATGCACTCCCTCAGTTCACACCATCACCCGTCATGTAGGGTACTTCAAAGATTCCTGATCTTCAGAATCAGCCCCTTTCAATCCATTATCCCAGTAACAACTAGAGTGATCTTTCTAAAATGTAAATTGAACTGTTATCTCCACTGGCTTTAGGAAAAAATGGAAAATTCTTAGGTCAGCCTATAAAGAAAGTACTAATAGGAACCATTTTTGAAATATGTGAGCCCCCCTGTATCTATTCCCCTTTCTTGAACACCCTAATTTCCTTTTAGGGAATCCCTCCCTGCATTGTGTGCATTTGGGGTAGGACATTAATCCAGGCACCTGCTCTTTTGCTGTGGAAGCTCAGGCGTCTCCTCCAGGCTCCAGTGGCCAGATTCCGACCCTCACTGCGTGGATACATCAAAGGGGCAGGCACTTGGCTGAGGCGAACTTTGCCAGCCAGACTCTCTCTCTCCTAAAATGTAGAATCTATGGAACAAATGCAAGAAATGAAAACCTAATGGGCATCAACTCATTCACTCCACCCAGAAGCCCCGGGGGCCACTGGGCAATTCCTGCTACAAGACCCTCTGGAGCTTCCTGGTTTTTATCTTTCCTTTTCTTTAGTCTTCCCTTTAATCCTGTGAGCTTCCCCATATACTTCCAGCAAATACGATTTTAGCTAAGTTAGTAAGAAGCAGTTGCTGGTGCTGGTGACCAGAGAGCCCTAACTAATATCATAACCCCTGCCCTGGCCCTTGTACAGCTCCACTGCCATATTTCATGTTCACTCCCAGCACCACCTTCCCTCAAGTCTGTCTTGCCACTGTGCCAGACAGTTTTCAGCAGTTCTTGAATTTCCTGGATTTTGCAAACACTATGGCTTAACCTTCCAGTCTCAGCTCAGATATCACCCTCTTTGGATAGTCTCACCTGACTAGCCCTCCCACTCCAATCTAACCTGGATTGTATATACTTCTCTTCCTATAACATCCTGTCACCATCGCCATCATGGCCATAGGAGACTGTGTAATTTCTCACTTCCTTGCCCAAACCCAGCTGCCAAATAGGAAATCCTTGGGGTCAGGGACTGTGTATTTTGCAACATTGTTTTCCAGGGCCTATCCCAGTGTGGACACAGTGCACATTAGGCACATATTTTTTAAATCCGTGTGTCAAGCAAGGAAGAAGGTGGGACTGTCCTATGGACAACTGGGCTATAGAAATCTGAGTTTCAGAAAAGCGCTCAGAGCCAGAGATGAATATTTAGGTGTCATCAGAGTCAGAAACTTAATAACACTCAAAAAATAGAAACAAAAGAAAGAGGGGGCAGGGAGGGAGCAGGAAGAAGGAGAAGTCTTCCGAGAAGGGCGGAAGGGAGGGAGGGAGGGAGGAAAAGAAGGGGTAATACCATCTAGAACAGCAACATATCAAGGACAGGTATGAGGGGAATGGTCTAAATGCCTGAGAAGAAACATGAGAAGACAAGGCAGGAAGGGAGCAGAGTGCAGAGCTCAGGGAAAACTGGAGGAAGTCAAGCATGTGTGGCCCTTCAGATGCGCCCTGTAGGTAGAGAAGACTGGGTGTTTGCTTGTGAGGAAAGCATCGCCTTGGCAGGTTTGGCTGGTGCAGGTAGAAGGCGAGTTGAGGAGTGACAGTTCACTGTCAAGGACAGGAGAGAAAGAGGGCAAAGATCATGGGGCTAACAGGGTTGTGGGGGTTTTCATAGGATGAGAAAACATTGAGGAAACTGAAATGCCGGGAGGAAGGAGCCAATAGAGGATGAGAAACTGAAAACAGAAAGAAAAGTAAAAGGGGATGGTATTATGAATGGAAAAAGATCTGCAAAAAGATGGGAAGAAAATGGATTCATGCACAAATGAAAGGGAGACACTTCACTGAAAAGAGAGAGTAAGAGGTGAGAGTGGACGAGAACTTGAGGATTGTTGAGGGGCATACGCTTCCAGGCATCAACGTTTCCTCTGTGTGATCAGTCATTTGTAGAAAGACTGATCTGGGCAACGTGGCAATGCTTCAACAGATTGGCAAGGTGTTAAAGTTTCAGGGTGAGTAATGAAGATATTGTAATCCAAGGAGATTTTTTAAAAGTTGCCAGGTATCCCTGAAAGTTGAGCAAAAATGCTGTGCCACTCAGCAGGGCTGGGTCGTTCTCTCCAGCAGACTCCAGAAGTCTGGCGTGCAGGCAGACTCCAGGGCCAGGCGTGCAGGCAGCAGAGTGGACTCCCGAGCCCTCAGGATGAGCCAGCACAGGGACGGGCGGCAGACTTTCTGACCCCCCTTCTGTGTTTGTAAGGACTTCTGAGCTCTTGGATGTCAGCCAACATCTAGCCAAACCCCCACTTTGCTGTATTTTTGATTCTACACAATCAGTTTCCTACAATGTTTCTAGTCTACTAACAAAGCTTATTCATTGTCCTAGCAGCAGAAAAGATTCCAAAATTCATGTTCTCCATAATTCAGACCAAAGTCAGCACCATGGCAGGTGCGGGTAATTTGGCCAACTCGCTGGCCATGATTCCGCACGTTGTAATCCATCATCATTATGAGCTGCATTCACGTTTCTTTCTTTGGCATAACGTTTGAAATGCAAAGGGATTGTTAGGACAGAGAGAGATGAACCAATGAGATATCAAGACTCAAATATGTGCTTTGTTAGAAATGAAAATGGAAATATGATTCCAGGGGAAAAAGGACTTTGTTGCAACGTGGTCACACACTCCTTTCAAAACATGAAAAATAAATTCACCCTCAAGAAAAAGAAGAAAAATGAATCTGACAGATTCATTCTCTCCTATCTTGAGGTTTCTCCTCTGAGCCTATGCATCAAGGATCAGTCTGAACAAGCAAGGCCATGCCGTCAGGAAAGATAGCCTGCGCTTGCATTGTTCCGAATGTGTCCTCTCTTGGACAGTCAGTGCTTTTAACTCAAATGTGATTAAGTGGCTTGTCCCAGAAATGAAAAAAAGTCAGCTTCTAGCCTAAACACAAATAGATTATAGACTCTGTGAGTATCACTCTAATTCCCTACGTTCACTACAAATTTGAATTTTCATACCTTTGATTATATTTCTAATGCAGAAGGGAAACAAATATCCCACAGTTGCCCATTAATTACAAATTCTTTCTTGTAGTCTTTTGACGTGTGGCAGAATTATGCATTCTGGACTGCAGTAGAATTATAGAATATGGGCAGAGATTTTCCAGATTATCAGGCCAACGCCCTGAGATTGTAGATGAAGGAAGGGATGTGCACAAGGCCCACAGCTAGGTTTTTCCTACCGGGACAGTTTCCACCACATCACACTGCCCATTAGCTGGAACACAAAGAAATTTAAGCACCTCGATTTAGCTGACATCTGTCTTTGATTGCTTTTATCAGGTAGATTTTTCACGTACCAAAATGTACATATGGATAAACCATGACTAGGACACAGGAGCCACTCAATAAATACTTGTTAAATGCTTCCTGAAATCGGTGCACATGAGAACCCCTTTGATCTCATTGGGAGTCTCAATCACGAATGACTTTCAGACATAAAAGAAATCTTGACAGCGTCGCTAAGGATCATAATACAGTTTGTCAATTTGTTACAGAATTATCCTGACCATTTCTGAACCAAATTTTGGAATACTAAGTCTAACAATGGACTTTTCTGATTTATGAACTAATTGATATAAATATTCATCATTTCATTATACTGTTAGTGAATCGTTTTACTGGAAAATTTTTAAATGACTTGGAGTCAGAACTATCTCAGAATGTACAAAATATCTACAAGGCAAGATCACAAGATCCAATCACAAGTCAGAGTTAAACAACTTGAACTTCACGATGCTCATTTTTGAGTCATACTCATCTCCGAAGGGATATGATTTGAAAAATTGCACAGCACTCAAATTTACCATGTAATGTATAACTCTCCACGCATAGACCAGTTCAAAGAGAGAGATCGATGATATAATATCATTATCTTAAGCCTACTATAATTTGCCATTAATTTCATCTTTCTCTTACATATGGAGAGAAGTAAGGTCCATTCATAATGTCATAGCATGGTTTAATCCCTTCTCATTAAATAGTTTTTAGCCCATGGATCCATTTTTGAGTATTTATCTTGTAATCTGCCAGGCTACACAAAGACTGTAGGTTTTCCTGATGGATATCCAGGCCACCTTCTTACCTATGAAAATCAAGTGTCACATTCACTGTTACTCCCCAGATGGAAAGCTACAATACACCTTAACAATTTTAGATAGATTTCCAAGTCAAGACCGTATCAAGATGATATAAAAAGTTTGAAGATGTCTGAAGAAATAATGAAATCACAACATTCTTCTTTCTTCCAAGGTACACAAATCGGCTAATTATTACTGTGCTGAACTCACTGCCCGGAAATGTTGTATGTCTAGAAATAGAAGCCAGTCACTTATAACATAGAAGCTACAGAAAGGATGACTGATTGGGACTGGGAAAGGGGGTACTTCAAGCTTATTTTCCAAAAGAAACTCAGGAGGAAGCATTTAGAAGAAGCCGGCTCCACCTAGCTTTCCTACTAACCTGTTACTAGCTAGCTGCTTAAGTCAGATAACCTCCCGTGTCCTCCCATGCAGGAGAGTGACAAACTCAGAAGGGAAGTAAAATTATGGCGAACTTCCAGCGCCAATATTCTATGGTTTGCTATGTTTCAAATTTAGTGCACAATGTGAAAATGTTATTTAAAACCGATGTTGGTGAAGACACAATAATGGCTGACAGAAAACAGGTGTCCCACACGCCTGTGTTGGACGAGTAGCCAGTGTGGACAAGACAGGGCCCACAGACCAGGGTGTCAGCTGCTGAGGAGCCCCTGAGTGGTCTCCCTTGAGTACCCAGAGAAAACCCCGGGTGTCTCTGGAGATGGGCCGGCCCGACACGACGTGACATAAGCGAGCATCAGCACATGCTTTCGTTTTTATGAGAAATGCCTTCCCCTAAAACACTGTGGGGACTTCCTACAGGGCTTGTATTTTTGCTACCAAGCTATATTCGTTCTGTTTCAAATGTTTCCTTCCTCCTCTCTTCTGCCCCCTCCCCCTTTTTTAATTTAACTAGAGAAAATGACATGTTAATTTCAGCTCCACCTCTGCTGGGTCATCGTCAGGTCAGCAGATTAGAGATAAACGGGAGAAAGGAGGTAGCGGCTCCAACAGCAGGGCAGCCTGGCCCGCATCCATCATGCTGTGAGCGCAAAGCAATGACAGGCATCTGTCAGAAAGCAGGGGGGTGCCTTATTAACAGCCGCTCACCTGCCCTGAGCTACACCTCGCTTATAATAATATCGATCATTCACTCTAAGGTGTTGCTTTTTTCCGTTCGGTGGAGGAAATAGCAAGCATTCTCTTTCCCCCCCTCCCCGCTAAGTCTCTTGGAGAAGGGAAGAAGGGGTGGCTGGGATGGGGAGAGGACAAGAAGGCAGTCCTGGAAAGGGAAGGATGACATCACAAATGAAAAGAAGGCGTCTCAATCTACTGTCAGAGATCAACCGATCGATTGGATCACCTGGATGTTGAGCCATCCACATGCAAACCAAGGAAGGAGAGTGTGAGCTCCTGGCTGGAGAATTCGGTCAGGAACCAAGACACCTCCCCATTGTCCTTCACGAGGGATTTCCCTGGACAGAAAGATTCTAAGATCAATGCTTAGCTTTTCACGTTGTTTCTTGCAAACACGAATAATTTAAAAACAACAAAATTTTGATTTTGATGAGCTTGTGAATCTACCACTACTTGTCTGTACTAAACACAAGCACTTTTTCTTTCATCATGTCTGTCTCTAGCTCACAAGGGTGACGTGATCATCTTACGTGTAAAAGAAAACCGAATTTCACTTCTGGTGGTGACTATTGTCTGATTCATCATTACAGTAACCACCCAAGGAAACCCTGCCCACAAAATGCATTCTTCTGGAGAAGGTTGGTTATTCATACAAAACTGAAGTTAATTATGTTCCCCCAAAGAAGCACTGTCAGGAGAGGTGTGTCTGTGTGTGTGTGTGTGTGTGTGTGTGTGTGTGTGTGTGTGCATGCGCACGCGCGGGCGTGCGCACAAGCACACGCCTGGGCAGTCTCTGGTTCTGGGAATGTGTGCATTTCTCTTTTTTTTAATTAAATTTTTTGAATAGGTTTAGGGGGAACAGGTGATGTTCGGTTACATGAGTAAGTTCTTTAGTGGTGATTTCTGAGATTTTGGTGCACCCATCACCCAAGCAGTGTACACTGCACCCAATGTGTAGTCTTTTATCCCTCACCCCACTCTCACCCTTTCCCCCAAGTCCCCAAAGTCCCTTGCATCATCCTTATGCCTTTGCATCCTCATAGCTTAGCTCCCCCTTATCAGTGAGAACATACAATGTTTGGTTTTCCTTTCCTGAGTTACTTCACTTAGCATAATGGTCTCCAATTCCATCCAGGTTTCTGCAAATACCATTATTTTCTTCCTTTTTATGGCTGAGTAGTACTCCATGGTATATAGATATACATATATATACCTGTATACATGTATTATATATGTATTATATGCATGTATTATATATATGTGTTATATATATTATATATACATATTACATATGTGTTTATATATACACATATATGTATTTTATATATAGATAGATATAGATATAGATATATATCACATTTTCTTTATCCACTCATTGATTGATGGGCATTTGGGCTAGTTCCATATTTTTGCAATTGTGAATTGTGCTACTATAAACGTGTGTGCAAGTGTCTTTTTCATATAATGACTTCTTTTCCTCTGGGTCGACACCCAGGAGTGGCATGTCTCTGATGGGCAATGAATAAACCCTTGACAAAGCTTTAATGATAGGCTCAGAGCTTAAACCTGGGCCACCATCCAGAGTTGACCATAAAAGACGAAAAATTCTTACTCTTCTACTGTAGGGGAATTAAAAACATGGACGTGCATGCACACACACATGCACACACACACAATCAGCCCTTTTTAACTCTTGAAAAAGGAAGCTAACAACATACCTTTTTTTCAAGTTGAAAAAGCAACTAAAGACCACTGTAGTTCAAGAGAGTATAGATGATAACACTGGGGCTGAAAGCAGCGAGGTGACCTTTCTGCAGTTGTAAAAACCAGAGGACAACAGAGCTGAAGTTTTAGCAGGTCCATGGCTCCTCGGTGTCCCACTTATAAATGAAGGAAAGATACACGTCTGTGGCAGTAAAGACTAATAACAAAACAAGTCGGTGGCAAACACATATGAGAAGGGGATGAGTTCAAGTTTCTCTCCTGGTGACGTGGCAAGGCCAGGACCAAACACAGCCGTGCTAGAGACAAGCTTCCCACTTCCGGAGCCTGCAGAAAAAATTCCCAGCATCCCCTCACACCTCACCTTCCTGTGTAGCTGGAGGGGTGACTCAAGTGTCCTGGGGGATCAGGTCACATAAAGAAGGGTGCTCCTCTGCTGAAGGGGTTCAGCCCCCGAGGGGAGACTCCTCCACTGAGGGCAGGAGTTCTTCCGTGGTAGGCCACTGCCCACAGAAACTGCAGAGCAGGGTTTCTCTACTGAAAAAAGAGCCATTCAGAAGTGCAATCCCTTATCTGCAATTACAAAACCCAAAAGATTCGAAAACTGAAAATCTTTTCCTAGCCATTTTTGCAGCAAAATCTGACCTAACTTTAACTGACGCGAGATTCTTTATTTGTAGTTTTTATTTATCCTAATTAGAGTGACAATTCCTACATTTGACTGCAACTATATGCATGTGTGTGACCAGAACGCTGCCTCTGACTCAACTGGAAGCATGATTTAGCATGCAGTACATGCACCGCATCATTTTTCTAAAATCAAAAAGATTCTGAATTCCAACACCCGTATGGCCTTGATGGTTTTAGCTCAGGCATTGGAAACTCACTCTCTCCGTCGTCACCTCGGATCTGAAGGGATTCTGCACATTTCTGTCTAGACATCTGCTGACATCCCATCATTCCTACAGAAGACAAAACAACTACAAAAAAATACATGGTTTGCATCATCGTGTCTATTTTGTGGTTTCTGGTACCCCCACGTTGGAATTGCCCATCAATTATTGTTGTCCCTTCTTTTCCAGATAACAAATGAAGGTCTTGGTTAATAACAGTTCTGCCAGGAACACTGCGTTAATATAAACTCAGATGGAACAAAAAGCTTCCTCTGCAAATGAGCTAGCTCCTAATGACGCCACCATCGGTTACTTCTGTGGAAACTGCTAAGCTTATTTTGTGGATAAGCTTGTGGGATCCAATGGGAATAGTATCCCCAGAGGAAAGGCAAGAAATTGCATGGATATTAGCTTGGCCAAATCTTCATGCTTCCTTCTCTGATTTGCAAAAAGTCACTATCACAGTTGCTCTAAGGGGAAAAAATAAAATATAGGCCTTCCCCAATTCTACTTCCTGAGAATTTAATCTATATCACACAGGATTAAAATATTGATTTTCCAGGAGGCCACTGGAAGATAAGAGGTGAATTTTGGTGCAATAGTCTTATGTGTAAAAGAAAGCCAAATTCCACTTCTGGCGACTATGGTCTTATTTACCATCTCCGTATTTTTCCCTGCCACTTGCCTCATCCCTTTATGCTTCACAGAAATTATTTTCAAAACTTCCTATTTTAAATCAACCACCTGGATGTCTGAAAAAGATTCTTTCCAATTGCAGGGGGGAATGATCCTTTCTAAAACACAATCCAGATTCATTATGCAGCTCTTTATGTCTTCTTTATGTACAAAAAAAATCGAAAATGCACACACTACACACGTTTTATTTTTTTAATAAGTGTCTCTCTCTCTCTCCCCCTACATCTTGTCACTCTTCCTTCCTCTCTCCTCTCTCTCTCCCCAGCTCCCTCTCTCCCGCTCCTTCCCTCTCTCTCTCCCCAACTATCTCCCCATCTCCCTCCTTCCTCTTCCTGTCTCTCCCCTTCTCCCTCTCTTTCTCTCCCTCTCTCCTCTCTCTTTCACTCTCCCTCTTCCTCTCTCTCTCCCTCTCTCTTCCTCTGCCTCTCTTCCTTTTCTCCCTCTCTTCTCTGTCCCTCCCTCCCTCTCTCCCTCTCTCCCTCTCTCCCTCTCTCCCTCTCTCCCTCTCTCCCTCTCCTTAATTGCCAGGCCTTTACAAACCCATGCCTGCAAAAGAAACACCCGTCTATTGCCTGTCAAACAATGCCTGGCTGGGAAAGCTATTGGGTTTATAGAAGAGACAAACATTTCAGGCATGCCATTCTGGGGTAATGAAGCATGGCAACAAAATATACCTGTGCAACATTTGATAAAGATGAGCTGACACGCCAGTCCAAATAGGCTCTTTTGTGTGTCTGCACGTGTCTACCATCATTGCTTTCATCTTAAAACAGGAAGGTAGCAATAACCGCAGCAGCTGGCAGGGACCATAAGGGGGAGAGCAGCTCACACAATTAAACGTCGTTTACCTCTGGCCTTTATTTCACTCCCACTACCTTTAATTTATTATATGTTTTCTCCCTTCCTATGCACAAAAAAAAAAAAAAAAGTAGCTCAATTTTTCTTTCTTTCTCTATCTCATTCCTTTTACAGGGCATTGGAGAAGACAATAGGCAAAATCCCTGGGTGTTTAGCATTGGATTTTAAGTTAAAATGCTTCTTAGAGGGGATTTTATGGCTTTTATTGTTGTTTGATTAATGCAAACCAAAATTAAATCCTACAGTTACACATGGTACATCAGCCAGAGAGAAGGCCAACTGTACTTGCTGCTTGAGTATACAGAAAACATCTTTGGTTGCTTAATCTTCAGACAAACAAAGGGTTGGGGGAGAGAAGGAGAAAGAAAGGGAGAGGGAGGGACAGAGAAACAGAGATGGAAAGATTGGAGGTTGATCTGCAGACCAGCCAGAAAGTGAGACAGGAAGATGCAGAAAATTCAGTGGCCCACATATGAGCTGGAGAATCATTTCTGGTCACTCATCTTATCTGAAGCCAAAACACTGTTCATTCTGGGTTGGATTCTTTTGTTTCTCCGTTCCTCCTTGGGGACTGTCATGGCCACCACCCGTGGTATCCCACACACAGGTGCCTAGCATTGAGTGACCACGGGCCTTGGCAGGCAGGACTCAGAGACCACAGAAGGGGTCTTTCCTGCCTCCCTGGCTACTTTCTATAAAGCTGACTTCACAAAGGCCTATACAGGATATTGCCATTCTCCTATTTTACAGAGAAGCACATCCTATTTATAAAAGCAATGCAGTGAAACTGAAAGGGCATAATAGCCACTCTGTATTATAAAGCTCTTCTGTTGAAAGCGCTGGACAAAGTGCCTTGGGTTATTTGATTTTTTTCTCCTTCTTCTAATGGCAGTAACAGTTTTTGGTGACACACATGATGGCAACAATGAACGCTTTGTGGCACGATGACCTCTATGAAAAAGAGAGATATACAGGTTTTGCTTTTGTTCACTCAACTAATTACCAACCTTTCATTATACCTCTACTCGGACATCTAAACTTCAGTTAAGCTCTATGTTTAAGTGGGATGGATCTTCAATTTGCCTACCTAAGGGTAAGATGTCTCCAAACAGCATGCAAAATAATTTGGGGTAAGGAACATTTTTTATTCCCCTCAGACCTTGTACAATGATAGTCTGTACTCAAGACAAAACTTTGGCTAGAGAAATTAAAGAGCAGGTGCTTGGAGTCTGGGCACAGTGGCTCACGCCTGTAATCCCAGCACTTTGGGAGGCTGAGGAGGGCAGATCACGAGGGCAGGAGATCAAGACCATCCTGGCCAACATGGTGAAACCCCATCTCTACCAAAAATACAAC
This sequence comes from Gorilla gorilla gorilla, assembly GCF_029281585.2. Classification (NCBI taxonomy): domain Eukaryota; kingdom Metazoa; phylum Chordata; class Mammalia; order Primates; family Hominidae; genus Gorilla; species Gorilla gorilla. The sequence continues at coordinate 105,582,706 of NC_073241.2, forward strand.
AATTAGCTGGGTGTGGTGACAGGCACCTGTAGTCCCAGCTACTCGGGAGGCTGAGGCGAGAGAATCACTTGAACCAGGGAGTCGGAGGTTGCAGTGAGCCGAGATTGCGCCACTGCACTCCAGCCTGGTGACAGAGTGAGACTCTGTCAAAAAAAAAAAGAGCAGGCGCTTGGGATTTGCTATTGAAGAATCTGGGTTTGAATATTTGCCCTGCTACTTGTTAATTGGGAAAAGTGTTAATATGGTTGCACTCCTGCTTCCTGTTTTATAAAATTAGAGAAAGACTCTAGAACCATGATAGGAGATGTTGGAGAAAATCAAATGAATAATGAAGGTAAAAACACTTTGTAGCCTGCAAAATGCTATAAATAGGTTCATTTGTTTTTTACAGTTTTTAAAAGTAGTTTTATAAATAAAGGTAAATTTCAGAAATGATTACATAATTAAATTGTGTTAAAACTTGAAAACTTAATGATTAAAAAAAAGAAAAAAGGCAATACACCTACAAATTGCAGTGCTTTAGGCCGTCTGGAGTCTTCAGTTTTATAAAATTCCCAGTTATTTAAGGCTTCTATCTTTTCAAAGTCATTACATCCACTTCATTCTTTTAATTTGCAAAGTAATGGTGAAGATATCCCTGGAGATTTACAGGAATGGAAACCTTCTAATGGAAGTCATTTAGTGCGTTGACTATTGTTTTATTGGTAATAGGAAACACACTCCTGACAGGAGGAGATGTAGTTTGGGGAAAACTGCATAAACTTATCAAAAAATTAGCCCATTTCTTAACCACAAGAAAATAGTGGAGTTAACAGAAATTCCTAAGGTAAATTAAGAGGCTTCATCATTTCCTTTTGTTTCAGATTTGAGTCAGGTTTACAGAGGCATCATTTGACAATTATCAACTTTGATAAATGCAGATTGTCATGGAACTACCACCAGAATCCAGATAGAGAACATTCTATCATCCCTGTTATATCCCTTTGTGGCTAATCTCCCACACTGTTCCATCCACCAAAGTCCCTAGAAGCCACTGATCTGTTTTATGTCCCTCTGGTTTTGTCTTTTTCAAAGTCCGAAATAAATGGAATCGTGGAGTGTGTAGCTTTTGTCTTCTCTCACTTAGAGTAGCCCATTTGGGAGTCATCCACGTATTGCACTATGAGTCGTTTATTCGTTTTTTTGAATAGTATTCCATAGTATAAATATTCCGCAGTTATTGATTTGATGGATATCTAGTTTGCTTTTAAATTTTAGCAATTATGAATAAAGCAATCTCCACATTTATGTAAACGCTGTACATTCATTGCTCAAAGTGCAACTCCTGGTGGGTATTCTGCCCCTGAAACTCAACATGGACAGGAGTTTGTATTAATAGATACTTTCATTTCTCTTAAATACCAAGGACTGGGATTGTGAGTTATATAATAAGTGCATGTTTCATTTTAGAAGAATCTGTTAAATTGTTTTCCAAAGTCGCTATGCCATTTTGCATTCCCTGCAGCCATGTATGAGAGTTCCAGTGGCTCCACATATTCACCAGCACATGGTATTGTTGTTTTGGTTCTGTTTTGTTTTGTCAGCAATTTTAATAGGTGTGCACTGGTATCTCATTGTGATCTTCATTTGTGCTTTCCTAGTGACTAGCAACTTTTATGTGCTAATTTATCACCAATATAGCTTGTCTGGTGAAAGTGCTTTCAAATCATTTGGCTGTGTATTTTATTGAAGTGTTTCTTTTATTATTGAGTTGTGAGTGTTTTCTGTGTAGTCCATATACAAATCTTTTATCAGACATGTGTTTGGAAGATATTTTCTTACAGTGTGACTTGTCTTTTCATTCACTTAACAGGGTCTTCTGAAAACCACAAGTTTTAATTTTTATAAAATCTAATTTTTCCACTTTTATATTCTAACTTATGCTTGTGGGTATGTTCAGTGCTTAAAATTTATTAGAAAGACCCACTTACCAATTAGAGCATCCTTCTTAAACAAACAAAAGTGATCATGAGAATTCCTTAACACAACATTCTTCTCTTCTTTTAGTGAATGTGAAATTCACTAAGGGCACATTGGGATCATGCCCTGTTTTAGCTTCAGTTGGATACCTGGTGGCTTAGGGCTCAGGATTAATAAAGCTAATGACACTAATCCTCACCTAATTATTAATTCAAATGTTCAGAATTTGGTAAATTTAAGAGTAACACGACTGCATAAGATTTATATTGTTCTACCTTTTCAGTTCCTGACTGAGGTTTCTTAATGAAATTTGAAAACAAAGAAATTGATTATAAACGATCTACCAGTGATCCATAAACTTATTTAATGAACAATTCTTATGTACATATATATCTCATTGACATATATTATAAGGGTTTATTTTTATTTTTATTGCTCTTTTTTTTTGAAGGGTTCAGCTTACAAGATCCTCCTCAATTAAAGTGTTGATGTCTTGTTTGAAACACAGGTGGGTAGATGCCCAATTTTCTTGTTATGACTATCTGGGTTTCCTCTTTGTACTTACCAACCCTGGCCTCGCCTTCCCTCACTGGAATTCCCTGGAACCGTGCTGGTGCTGGCTCAGAGTTCTCCGGCCTTTCTCCTGTAGGTCTCCCATCTCTGCTGCTGCTGATCTTTCCTGTGTTGTTACTCTTAACATTTCAGTTCAGTTTCGCTATGCTTCTCACGACACCTTTACGTACACACTTTCCTCTGACTACTCAGAAAATAAATGGCATTTTTCTTGTAATCCATTCTGCAGTTTTAATGCTTGTGTAATCCTTGCACAGTTCTGGTACCTCATGCCATGATGCCTACTGCTCTGTGCCATTTGTATTCTCTTATGGTATGGTTGGTCCCTTGAATTTCTCTAGGCAAGTCTTCTTGTGAGTCGTTCACACCAAGAACAGGCAGACCTGAGCTCACCCATCCTCCATGCAGTGGAGCATTCGTGACCCCATCCTCAAATCTCCTTCTGGTCCTACAGGCTGGCCGGCCACACACACCTGCTGCTGCACTCCATGGCCACAGGCAGGTCTTGGCAATTCACCTGCTCTCTGCAATCAAACTGATTGCTATGGAAAGCCCAAATCCCACTGGGCACAGTAGCTCACACCTATAATCCCAGCACTTCGGGAAGCTGAGGTGGGTGGATCACCTGAGGTTGGGAGTTAAAGACCAGCCTGATCAACATGGAGAAACTCCATCCCTACTAAAAATACAAAATTAGTTAGGCATGGTGGCACATGCCTGTAATCTCAGCTACTCGGGAGGCTGAGGCAGGAGAATCACTTGAACTTGGGAGGCAGAGGGCAGAGGTTGCAGTGAGCCAAGATCACACCATTGCACTCCAGCCTGGGCAATCAGAATGCAACTCCTTGAAAAAAAAGAAAGAAAGAAAGAAAGAGAGAGAGAGAGAGAGAGAAGGAGGGAGGGAGGGAGGGAGGGAGAAAGGAAGGAAGGAAGGAAGGCAGGAAGGAAGGAAGGAAGAAGAAAGTCCAAATCCCAAGAAACACCTGATGTCTCTGCTACCTACACCCTGTCTCCCTTCATCCCCCACACTCACAGCTGTTTAGCAGAGGACTCCCAGTGACACCCCGAGTCCCAGAGAAAAGCCTGCCCTGCCTTCCAGTTCCAGTGCATGAGGCGTGAAGCCGACTGTTCAGGAAGTCAAGACTTATTTGTGAAAGGAAAGGCAGTGGACCCCTGTGTTGCTGCTGGTGGGGAGCCCAGTAGGTGGGATGCTAGTCCAGCCCCTTTGTCAGTGGCGGATTCTCCAGATGGACTTAGTCACCTGATGCTTGGCAAGACTCAGCCCCAGCTACCCCAGTGGGAGGGGGTTGTGGACAATGGAGACGCTCAGAATGATTGACCAAAATGGTTTTGAAACCTCTAGACCAAGGACCATTAATCTGAAAATGGCTCTGACTTTATTTGATTTCAATAGAAAGAAACGGCTCCTTTTGAAATGGATAGTGACAGCCGAGCTCAGAGATAACAGACTGGCAATGACAAGACTCTACTTTTTAAAACAAACAACAGAAAACCTTCCCTAGCTGTGTTTGGACAGTTTCACTCTGTTGATTTTTAAACCATCATGAGAGTTGATCACATTCACTTCCCCACCTGCCCTCCCTCCATTGGCGCCCAGACCTGCCACCCAACTTCCTGGAAGGTCAGAGGGATCCCGACCGGGAGAGAGGATACTGGAGCATGGGGGAAAGCAGGGAGAGGGTGCACTGGGTGCAGAGAAACCAGGGGGACCCGAAGGGGACACAAGCTAGGCAGTCCGTCCCCACAGGCCCTGCGCCCTTCACCCCTTCCACATGCTAGGGAAAGAAAACATTGTGTGAACAGAGGCAATACTGTATGAAGGGAGTAAGGGCGACGAAAAAGAATTTTACATGGACCTTAGAGAGGAAAGGAGGAAAGGAATCTGGTGTGTGTGTGTGTGTGTGTGTGTGTGTTCGTGTACATGCACAGGTACACGTGTTTTAGCCCTAGACACGTGGCCTATCAGAAGGACATGGGACAAGGTCAGGAATGAACTCCCCTTTGAATCACTCTTAAGCAGGCAGACGAATTAGGACTGATTTATGAATGTATTTCCACAATTTACTTGAAAATTTGTAATGTCTGTGCAGCCTGGCAAGAAAAAAAAAAGGCGAGGCACTGTGAAGGAACGCTTCTGCTCCACTTCATTGTAAAATTATCCCATGCTACCTGCTCTAATCCCCTGAAAACAAATTAAATCCTCACTAAGCTGACTTTAAATCAATAGTTTCATTTAAGAATAGTGTGACTTAATAAAAATAAAAAACTAACTGGTCCAGCCAATTTAAGAGGGAAATAAATCATTGCCCAAAGAAAAATAGCAGATTTGACTTGTGTATGGGCCCTGGCTCTGTTTAGAAGGGAGAGTTGGCGTCTAAATTAACTCTGGCTGGGGAGGAAGCTCATCGACCCATTCAGAAACTCACTTTACCATGCACATCCCAGGAATAAGGAGGCCAGCCACCCCCAAAATGGGAAACAGCATCTCAGTCTATATTTTGAAAAATGTAACCACTAAAAAATAGAAGATGGCATCCTCGGAAGCATCCTGGCAACCCTGAGACTGCAGCGCTCACATGTGAAGACCAAGAAACCCATGTCTGGTCATGGCAGAAGCCACAAGGTTCCTCTTGAAGATGCACTGGTTAAGGCAACAGCGTCCTCAACAAGCCAGGACAAAGGCAAAATTAGGTGTGCTGGATAAACATCAGTAATTATAATAGGTGCACAATCTATGTGCAATTATTCTTTGGAATAAATCTAAGTGTGGGGTAGACATATTTTTGGCAGTGTACAAAGGCCTGACTACCATTTTAGGAATAAAGAAAGTCATCTAGAACAAAAGAGTAAGACTCGACACAATAGGGCAAGTAGTTACAGAGAAAACTCTGAAATCCCATAATTCTAAACTAGCACTTTATCCCATTTAGCAGAGTACTTCTTTACTAATCATATAAATTAGAAAAATGCTTAGGACCCGACGCTTGCTTACTTAATTGATTATGTATTGGGGATATATAAACATTAAAGTGAGTGCCTTCAGAACACGACACATCAATATTATCAGTGTCACTATTGCCACTAACATATTTTAAACATTTAATAATTATACAACGTCAAGTCAGTTACTTACTGATGTTCATTGCAATCGAGCACTTTTATTTATCATTTTGACAATAACAAATAATAAAACATATTCCTTCTAGTAAAAGATTTAAGCCTAAAGAAGCCAGGCAAGACCATTTAGTTCCTTACCATAGTCCCTCTCTCAGAGACTACATTAATTTTCATTTGTTGGCCAGAAAAATACCTGGCCAAATACCTAGAGACATCAGTGTATGAAGATGGCACAGTTTGGTGGAAACACTCTGGCTTAGACTCAGGCTCTGGAGGCTCAAGTCATGCCCCCACATTTAGAATCCTGTATTGTTTACCTAGTTATTTGACATTCTGGCCTCAGTTTTATCATCTGTAAGATGGAGGCAATAATACCTGCACAGTTTATGGAGTTATTAGGTGGCCCCAAGCAGGCGATGGAGGGTACTTTGCAAGGTGATACACAAAAGTGAGAAATGACCGGGCCTCCCGTCTGTCCAAGGAAAAGCGTGGTAATTAATTCTAACTTAGAAAACACTGGCTTCCTATACATTCTCCCAATGTAACCATTTCATGGATGATGGCTCCAGGTAGGACCCTTGCAAAATGTGGTAACTAAAGAGTTTCTTATTGTAGAGCTAAGTAAGGGACACGCACAGCTATGCCCACTTTATGTCAAGCCCATGGTTCAGAACGTTGGGTGGCGGGCACAGCTATGCCCACTTCAATGTTGGGTGGTGGTAGCAAGGCATCTGGAAGGAATTATTCCAAACTTGGCTGAACCTGAGCAGTTGGTGAGATGAATTAATGGCTATTTCATGGCGTCAGTCTTGGTCCTGCTGCAAGCAAGTGACCTGACAACTACAAACTAACAACGTATTTGTTTCTATTTGTAGTAAATTAGGAGTGTTTTCATTTCTGGAAGGTCAACCCGTTGTTTTCAATACCCACTCAAGTGAAAACTTTCACTATTATGAAGCAATTCCACAGCGGCCGCTCCTTGGAAAGCAGTTTAAAATCATTTTGTGAATGACTTCTCTCACTTTCTCTGGGAGAGAGGCGGGCATTTTATAAATGAAAACGCTAACCACGAGCCAGAGGCCTGGCCAGACTACTGGTAAACATAATCGCACAACCAAAAGAACAGCTCACCACCCCTTTCTGCGATCCCCAAACTTTCAGCTTCCGGCAGGGTCTGCTGTGTGCACAGAGCACCCATCAGCCTTGAGCAGACCTGAGACATTGGCACAAGAACTGTCATCTGGAAAAGTGTCACCTCCTGTCCGGCTGAGGTTCCATGGGGCTTCTGCCAGAGACCAGAATAAATGTTACAGAATAGCCCAATCTCACTGTCCTCATTTGTCTTCCAGAAGCCCTTGCCCTGTCCTGAGCTTACTGACATGGCCAAAAGACTGAAAATGCTAACAAGACAGGGAGCCCCCCATCTGCAAATCCTGTTCTTACCCATCAAGCTAAGCCAGCACCTGTACTTGTTCCAGGTTGAGCCCAACAGCAGCCTCATATCCTAAGGCACAGCTCGCAGAGTTCTGAGCCCTCCCAAGGGAAGGTCTTAACCCTAGCTCATCCATTTCCAAAGCTGAGGCCATGAGCCGAGTGCCCCAGGATGCTCTCCACTCTGCCCACAGAGCGAGGTTGCTGGTCTCTGAAGCATGTCCCAGGTTTCCCACACTTCCCCCATGAGAAGAATTCTGGGGTGCTTGTTAAACATCCAGCTCCCCAGGTATGTACCCTGAAGATTCTGTCTGAGTTGGTCTTGAGTAGGACATAGGAACCGGTATGTTTAATAGGCACCCAGGGGATAACAATCAAATGTGACTCAAAGCCAGTGCGGTAACCTTGGCTCAGAAACAAGCAAATCTGGCCAGGCGCAGTAGCTCACACCTGTAATCCCAGCACTTTGGGGGACTGAGGTGGGCGGATTACTTGAGGTCAGGAGTTCGAGACTAGCCTGGCCAACATGCTGAAACCCCTTCTCTACTAAAAATACAAAAATTAGCTGGGCGTGGTGGCAGGTGCCTGTAATCCCAGCTACTCGGGAGGCTGAGGCACAAGAATTGCTTGAACCCAGGAGGTGAAGGTTGCAGTGAGCCGAGATTGTGCCACTGCACTTTAGCCTGGGCGATAGAGAGAGAATCAGTCTCAAAAAAATAAAGAAACAAGCAAGTCAGTCCAGGCTCTTAGACAATTCACCATGAGTTTTGCCAAATTCAGTCCATATGCAGAATGGTGGTACACTTGTGGATTCGGTGTTTCAGGGCCCTTGTGCAAGCCATCAAACAGGGCAAACCTGCCACCCTTGCAAAATGTGGTAACTAAAGAGCTTCTTATCAATAAGGGGCATCTATACAGGTCAAGATTTCACATGCGACTATCCCATTCCTAAGGTGACTGTCCAGTGGAGAGCCTCCTGGTTCTTTCATGGCAGGAGTGTCCCAGGAGACCATGCATCCAGAAAACATGACAGAATCAGGTGGGAAAATCAAGCTAGTCTCTGAAGTAGTTTAAACTGAGAAGTTTCCAACCAGGTTTATCGGATGCTGACACGCTTCCCCATGCCTGGCTTCGCTGGACGGTCTGGGGTGTGGTTCTCTCTGCCAGCGTGGCTACTGCACACCTTTGCTATTAATTTCCAGAGTAAAGAGATAAGGTTGGTGGGGCCACCATGACTTTGTTTCTTTTCTTTTTCTCTAATAAGAAAATTGCTTTCCAACCAGTAGAGAAATTCAGAGACAACTGGTGAGGAGGCTCGGTTGGGGAGAAGTATGCTCCTACCTTTCATGTGCTCCTTCCCCAGCACCGGCAAGGCCGGTGACCTGCTATTTAGTGCAGCAGCCCGAAGGCAGCAGAGAGTAATGCTCGCAGCTTTCACCTTCTCTAATGTGGTCGGCCCACATTTTGTAAATGAGTCTGTTTCACATTCAGTGCTACACATACTCTTTGTGAAATAATTTTAAAAGCCTCAGGATACATTGCATAAAAAACCAAACAATTAAAACATTTCATGAAACACAAACAACAACAGCAGAAACCCATAAAAACAGCATCTGGGCTTTCATATCTCCTTCAGGGCCTGCAAAGTGGCCGGGGTTGTTGGATCACGAGCCGTGGAACCCAGCCTGCTTCTTTTTCCAAGTACAGCTAGGCCAGGTGCACCCACCCTCCCTGACAGGCACATGCCAGCAGGCCAAAGGTCCTGACACCTTGCACCCTGCTCAGCGTCTGGGAGCCTTCCACCGGCAGGTGGTTTGTGGGTGCCTTGTGTTCTCTTCACATTGACCAGAGGGCCTGCCTCCCTGAGGCCATGTCCCTGTGGCCTCCAGGCTCCTTCCCTTTCCCATCCCGTCCTCTCTCACTGAGTCACAGGGCCTCAGAGCTCACTTGTTTCAACCATGCCTTAACATTGAAACTGAGACCAATTGAAACCCCCAATGCAACAGTGCTGACGGATGGTGGGACATTGAAGAGGCATTTGCAGCAGAGGGCTGGCTCTGCCCTCATGGCGGGATTAATGCTCTTTCTCCAGAGTGAACTCTCACTCTTGCAGGACTGGATGAGCTATCTGGAGAGCAGGAGGTCATAGAGCAAGGCCACCCCTTGTGTTTTGTCTCTTTGCATACACCTGCTCACCTCTCTTATATGTGCTCTTGCCAAGTAATGTCGTCCGCCATGTTGCAATGCACACGAAGCCCTTGCCAGATGCAGCCACCTGATCTTGAACTTCACAGCCTCCAGAACTGTGAGCTAAGCCTTTTTCTTCATAAATTACCTTGTCTCAGATCTTCTGTTATAGCTACAGAAAACAGACCAAGACATGACTTATCCAAGAGCTTTCAGGGAATTAATGGCCAAGCAAAGGTTTGAACAAGCAGCCCTGACTCTTGGACAGAAGTATTCCTGACACACCATGCTGGAGGCTCAGGAGTGAAACCACCTGGCACAGGTGCTTAAAGAAAATGCAGGTAAAGAAGCAGCAGTCATTCCTAGTAGGCATAACAGGGAATCGCTCGGTGGTTGGGCCGAGGTGGGTCCCATATGTGTCCAGACACGGTCGCCCAGTGTCTGTGATTGGTGGCTAGACCATGGCATGTTTTCTGCGTCCAGACACAGTCACCCGGTGTCTGTCTGTCTTGCTGCATTGGGTCATGAGTGGCTTGTCTGGTGTTGCTCTTCAGCGATGCGTTGTGTTAGGGAGAATGCCAGGCCCAGCTGTGTGGGCTGGGCTGGCACCAGGGAGGGGCTGCTATTCTCTTTCTCAGAAATGCTCCCATTTCACAGCTTTGTTCCAGTTGGCTTCTGGCACGTATCAGTCATGCGGACCTGCCCAGCAGTGTGCATACCTGCGAGTATCAGTGCCCCATCTCCACAGCATCAATCCCTTTTTGGTTCCTGTGAAAGGTCTCAGCTTCACAGTGGAGGGGCTGGGACAGGACCATTAGTGAGAGCCTCAGTGCTCCTGATGTTCCTACTTGCTGAATGCCAGCATAGCCATGGTCAGAGGCAGTGTTCTGTAAAAGTCCAGGCTTCAGAATCAGGCAGAGCCGGGATTTTGCTCAGACTCCGTCTCTGACAAGTTGTGACAATGTTGAGCAGGAGACGAAATCTCTCCAGGCCTCAGTTTCCCACCTGTCAGTTTACCCTCTCTGTAAAGAAAGGGTAAGAACACTTACCTTCCATATTTATTGTGAGGATTTAATAAGATGATATGGGTTTACCACATGTGAAGTATTAATAAATGTTTAATCATCACTTTGCTGCCTTTTAGTGGTTACAGTTTACTTAACATCTACCATGTGATTTGACATTTGAAGTTCTCTCATCTTCACAAAAATACATAATTGTCCCTGTTTTACAGACAACAAACTGGAATGTAAAGAGGTTTACTAAGATACCCTGAGGTTAAAAAGTGAGTGAAGTCTGAGGCAGGGTTAAATCTCTATCTGTCCATATCCACAACCCATAATCTTCCCAATCCACAAGGGATCCCTAACCAGGGCTGTGGGCCACATGCACAGATGGCTTCAGCAATCCTGATGCAATATTGTGGGGTATGAGCTTTTTTTGGAGAAACAGTTTCATCACATCTCAAAAAAAGGTCTTGCACCAAAGAAGGTTAATAACCCAGCATTATACCAACTTTTCCTGACTTCCCCACTGCAGGGATTTTCAACATGTCTTGGCATCAAAATCTTTCTTTAAATAACATCTTATCCAAAACTTTATCATTTACAAAAGGCGGGGAGGTTAAAAACTGCTTTGGATTAAGGGCACATAGGGGGTGGGAGAGAAGGGATCAACGGCTCAGGTCCTCACCAGCTCAGTCTCCTCCTCCTCCCAGTGCTGCCTCTGCCAGGCGCCAAGACTCCAGGGATCCCAGGTGGAAAGCCACCATGCCAACAGCCACAGTTACCACAATAGTTTTCCATATTATCTGCATTGCAGCAGCCACTAACAATTCCATCAAGAGACACTCAGAGCAGAAACCATAAATGTCTCCAAGATGCTGTGTGGACCGAGGCAACACTCAGCTCCAGCGTGACAGGTTCCACTTTAAGGACCAGGCCTCAGATGGTTGCGTGAGGAGATTTCCTGAGCAGACAGTGCAGGGAATGGAGCACAAAGTGCTTGGTGGACCTCCCAGAGTGCTCGCTGTCCTGCCTTCCAGCATGTGAGGAATTGAACTCTGAGTGGAAGACGCTTAAGCCTAGCAGTCAGAGGAACGTAGGACAAACATCAGCCAAGAACACTCTGGAGGCACCTGGACAACCTTTTTCTGAATGATTTCAGAGACGCCAGGAGGAACTTCCCAAGAACGACACCCCCTATCCAGCCTGCTAGGAAGTCTGAAATGAACCCTGAGGCTTCATTATTCTGTATCCTAAAGAAAGTTCTACCTTCAAATACCCTGGCTGGAGCTGCACACACAGAAGGAGAAAGGTCCCCGGAGACCACAGGAGTCACCACTCCAGGGAGACCATGGGTCTTAGCCTCTATTATGTGACCTCTGTGTGCCTCCCCTGCTACCATAAGCTCCTTATAAGTAAAAGGTGAGTTTTAGAGTGAGGTCATTGTGCCATAAAAAAAGTGCCATATGGACAAAGGATTGTTATATTGTAACACATGTGCTTCCTCCGATGAAATTTTTTAGGATGGGGACCTTATTGTACTGATCATCATTTTTGTCTTTTAATTTTTGACATAACATTAATTTATTGGACACCCAAGAAAGTGTTGATGTTTTTGACACATGAGAAGCCAAGCTTCCCGTTGGCTCATGCGCCTCCTGCCTTATGAAATTGCTGTTCCTGTTATTTACGGCCATGCTCATCTTGTTCCAGGTACTGGACCATGCACATGTGTGGTCCCAAAGCCTCCACACCGCAACCCAATGCCCAGTTCAGCAAAGCTGTCAAAGACCTTTAGGAAAAAAGATTTCAAGACAAGCAAAAAACAAACAAAAAAAAAATACATAAGGCAAAAAGAAGATTTGCCCATGAGGCAGTAAAGACCTAGCATGCAGCATAGCGCTTGGCAGCTCCAGCTCCAGCGAGGCAGCATGGCTATGAAGCCCCTCTCAGAATGCCTGCACAGGACGCCGTGCTCCACGCGGGATGCTGGGAGGAGCAGTGGGCCAGGCTGTGGAGGGTCACAGATTCGGAATGGGTGGCATGCAGCTTCTGGGACTCAGTGAGCTTCCAAATGACATTTCACGCCAAAATTATGCAAAGATTAGTTTTTATGAATGGCAAAATCACAAAAACACAAGACAACAAATGAAGACAGCAGCTAATGTGTCATCACTATGCGTATTTTGTCTACTTCCAAAAACGCTTCTCTAGAGCCTACAATTGAAGAATATGTATACACATGAAAATGTTTGAAAAAAAATTAAGAAAGAAGTCAGGTAACTGAAAAATGGAAAGTGAGTCAATAGTTGTAAAAGCAGCTGGGATTATACACTTAACCATAACTGAGTTTTGAACTTCCTAGCAGTCAGGTCAATAAGTGAAACCTATGGCTTTCTAAGGACATTACAGCTCTCAAGAAAAATAAACATTTTTCCCAAGGTAAAGTTCTGTGCTTAATTCATTAAGCAGATATGTAACATAAAAGACACTGAATAACATCATTAATAGTCTTTAACAAAATTCAGAATATAGAAAAATGTGGATTATTTAGCTGTCTCCTTTAAGATAAAATCAAAACCTTAATTTCACTTGTTCTTGTAACTTCCAAAATTAGTACATCTTATTATAAAGGATTCTTATACCGCACAAATGAGTAAAAATGTAATTGTTTTCATTTCTAAGACAGAATTTTTAGTTTTCGTTCATTAAAGATATTTGTATTGCGGCTTTGCTTCTCGAAGAGCCTAGAACGTGGGAGAAGGGACGTTTTCAAATCCTCTACCCTTTCTCTCTCAAGTGTCAGCTACCTGCTTAGATTTCTGCTGAATTCTTAGTAGGAGTCAATTCGATGTGGCTCTAGACAGCTCTGTCCACAGAGCTGTCTGTGCAAGTAAAAATGCTGCCCACCTGCTCTGCCCAATGCCACCGCCGCTGACCCCGCGTGGCTCCTGAGGGCCTCGACTGTGTCCAGTGCAACTGAGGGACTACAGACCACTGAAGTGTTCACTCTAAAAACAGTAAGGCAGCAAATTTTATGTTGTGTATATTTCATCAAAATAAAAAATAAACAGTGCATATAGCAAGCTGTAGAAAGTTCACAGAGATTCTGAAAGGAACACAAATTTGTGTGAAGATTTTGCCAAATCTGGGTCAATTTTGCTGGGCTTACTCATAAGATTTCCAAAAATGTCTCTTGGTTCCTTTAGACTCAATTTCTAGAGTGACACAAACACAGGATCTGGTTTTCTGTCTGTGAAAAGTGCAGGATTTGGTTTTTCTCTGTGAAAATGACAGTTTCCTTAAAAAAAAGGTTGCAAAACTTGGCTCTTTGCCTGATAGAGTGATCTATCCAAAAGCAAAGCCTTCATCTCTGACCAGAGCTACCTTGGGCACTTTGGTTCTTTGTCCCGCCCTGATCATTCTCCTTAAAATAAAAGAAACAGCAAATATAAAACACATATAATACAGGCACATATACATATGTAATAATATTATATATACTTAACATACTAAATATTATAAATATTTTTCTACATTTACATAATTAAACCTATTTTTTTAATAATCCTGATCAAGGCTTCAGCTCACCTTCCACACGAGAACACATGCAAATTAATACAGACCCAGAATTCAACAGACACACAACTAAGCCTACGAGATTTCGGACCACCAAATATTTCAATAGATTCATAATTAAAGTTGGTAGTAGGTGTGGGGCCTTCTCAGGTATGGCTTTGAGACAAGTGTTCTAGGTATAGGTGAGAACAAATTTGCAGTAGGTACATTTTCTAAAATGGTTTCTTTTAGGATCAAGCCAGCCCACTGTCTCAATCTCCTACTGACAGGAGGTGCAAGAGCTTTGCCTCCAAGTTGCCACAGCGCCTTCACAAATCTTCCATTCACACAGGCATCAGATGCCTACACATCATGTTTTGTAATGACAGGATACTACTTTTTGAAATATTGCCCTATTTACTTTTTCTGGTAATTCCTTTCCTTCCTTTATTCTTACCCCATTCAAGCACCTCTGCTGTCCTGCGTTTATTGACTCAGGGGAATAATTCAGTAGAGGAGGAAGGAAGGAATCTTGAATCTCCTGGCTTCTGGGTCTCAAAAATGTAGTCCCTTGGAGGAACAAATAAATGCTCAAGCCAAGATATATGAAAGTTTTGGGGAGAGATGTGCTTGTCTCCCCAGTTGCCCACCCCGAACTCACCCTTGGACTAGATTAAAATGTACTGGCTTGCAGGGAAAGAGAAGAAAGGTGGATAAGAAAGAGAAGTCCAGTTGCAGGTAGGATCCTGGGAGGCTGCAAAACCTGACATAAGTTCATAAGATCCAGAGTTCCCACGCCCAAGAGAGAACACCTGTAGAGTGAGTCTGGGTCAACTGGCCCATGAGGATCCCACAAGATTTTTGTAATCTAACACAGCAAAAGCACGAAAGGCAGATTCCCAGGCACCATCAAGTGCATGCCAGCAGCAGCAGCTACCAGGCACGTGCCAAGGAAGGGGAGAGCGACCTGAAGGCCAGGGTGCCAAGGACCAACTCACTGCTCTGGAAGGGTAGGGGCCCAGACAGAGGTCAGCAAAAACCCCGGCCTTCCCTGAGCATCCCTACAATGCTGAGTAAACAGTGGTGGGACATTCGAGGGGCTGACTGACTTGTATTAAGGTTCCATTACCCCCAGGAAAAGGAAAACTTGAATTAGAAATTAAACCAAGTTACTAAAAACTGAAGACACATATTTCTTCCACAAGAGTTTAGGCACTAAGAATTTTACCGCCTTTAAGTAACAATCTACAGCCTTCACACGAGGGTGTGCATTCCCTGGGGCCAGTGGGCTTTCCTGATTCATCTCTTTGCAGAGCAATCCACAAAAGAAAGCCTGCTTTGGCTGCAACGCCAGCACTTACAGACCAGAGCATCCTGTTCTGCACACTTTCGCCTTATTCGAAATGTGTGTATATCGTGTTCAAGTATCTAGAGCAGGAAGTGCAGACAGAGGGCAAGGGTCGCACCTGCATCACAGCGTGCTCCCCTCAGAGTCCTGCTGTAACCTGTGCTGTGGATTTTCCCTTCATAAACGGTTTTATTAACAGTTACCTCTAGGATTTAACTGGAAAACTAAGCAATGTCGCAAGAAGGCTCTGGGGAAGACTGACCTTCCCAAAGATCTCCTTTCTGAGCCAAGAGTTGTTGAATTCTCTAAGCCAGAAAGGGCAGCTCTTTCTCTTCTGAAGGCACCACTGCATTCCAGTTAGGAAGCGTTCCTAGGACAGGCTGCCCAGTGACCAGTGGCCACACCGGCCCCCAGGGATGGATGGAGAGCTCTGAGTAAATGTGATCTCTTCATCTGTACACAGAAAACCTTTTGGAAAGGGTATGCATGTTGTCCTTATCCCTCAGTGTCCACGGAGCGCTGGGGATAAGGAATCATTCACAGAAATCTTCAGGAGAGCCTTGAAAACCCACTTAGTCATCCACACATGCCTCAGAAATTATTCACATAAGTTAGGAACACAGAACATTTGGGCTGATTTTGTTATTTGTTGTATTTCTCTCTTTACGTTCATTTTTATCCTCCAAGTTCCTTTCCTCTTATGCTAATAATTATCTGCCTTGAATGGATAAAAAGTGAAGACCCATTTCCTTCTGATTAGTCTGCCGGTCTTCAATGGGTCTTCTTGCCTGATCTATGCATTCCTTCTTACCTCCAGCCTCAGGGCCAACTCAGGTGATCCAGGTGATCTCACACCTGGATTCCCGCAGTAACTTCCAGCCCTGCCTCCAGACACACCCCAGCCTGGTCTGCTCTGCTTTCAGCTAGGTCACTCTTCTCAATCACTTCCTTTCCCTTCTTACCCTTGACTGCCTGCCACAGGTAAATCAAGCTGGCAGCAGTGATACAAACCCTACTGCAACCAGACTGGCCAACGTGTTCCCTTTCCCCTGGCCACAGAGAGATTATGGTTCAGGCCGACCACAGCCTTCCATTCGGCTCTCTAGAACTTAACCTTGCAAGTTGAGGCTGCTCACCCTCTGTGGCCTCGGGGTCATCAATACTGGATGTTCCCTAAGGCCTCTTTCAAATGTGCATAAGCAGAGACATTATGTGGAGGAGGCTATGCTGCTGGAGCCGAAAGGGGTCTTAAGTGCTACCATGACACCTCTGTTTATGCAAACTCCACATGCAGATGCCCTGTGCCAATTTCTCTGCCTCCATTTCCTCATTGTAAAATGGGTATCACAACAGCACTCACCTTGAAAAATGATGAGACTTAAACAAAATATCCACATTAATATTTAGAACAGGGCCTGGCTCACTGTGAGATCTCAGTAAATGGTAACTTTCTTCAGACATCAGCCCACATCCACCACCTCCAGGAAGCCTGCCATGACAACTGCAGTCCTTAGTCATTTCTCCCTCTTAGTAACTTACAGCATTTCTTCTGTCTTCCCTTCACTTGACACACAGTCATATACACTCTACAAATACTGTTTCTTGTATTCTTATTTTATCCAACTTGTAATGCTTTTCCCTCAACCAGATTTATGGAGGGTGCCCCCTATTGTGCTTCTCTGTAAACACTATGGTGACTTCACAGTGCCATGCTTCTTGCTGAACACCTGGAGCTACAGACATTGGAAAACTCCAACAAATGCCCAATGTCCTGGTGTGCCCAGAAAAGGGCCTGTCCAGGAAGCTGAGAGTCAGCCAGCTTCAGGTCCAAAAACTTCACTTCAACAAAGATGAGATAGTCATTGACACATCAACTTCCAGAGAAATTGCTCACGGTGGATGATCTGTGATAAAAATAAAAATTTAAAAAAAAAAACTCCCCAGCTGTTTGATCCACTTACAGGGCTAAGGAAGCCCAAAGATTTGGGAAAACTTCAGGTTTGGGGGTTTCCTTTAAATTCTGCATGTTATTAGCATAGTTTACTTTTCCTTATCAGTGAATATTGTATCCTTTGCCAATAACAACACATCTCCACACATAATATGCCTAAAAGAAAAAAGGAGAGAGCAAGACCAGAGTGTTCAGGTGGTAGTAGTTCCTTAACACAACCCAAACACACAATGCTCAATATGTCATAATGGAGATATCAATCTTAAAAGAATTTCATCAGTCTCCAAAGACACCATTGCCAGGAACCATGCCACACCATACCAGCCAGTGAGCCAGGCTGGTTCTTCTTATCACAAAAGATCAAATGCCCAGGAACATGAGTCATCTGAAGATTCCTGCTAATGAGCAGAGCCCTGCATGAGGGTTGACAAGACTGAAGCCCAGAGTTCTTTGTCCATGAATGTCGGACAAGAATGATCAGTGCCTGCTTCTCTTAACTTCGAATCTGCTTTAGCAGAAAGAGCTTAATGGAAAAGCATGCCCTGCACTTCTGTTTTCCATGAGGAGCCAGAAGTCATCAGCAAAGCTGCAGCCTAAGATGAGGGAAGCCATTCGCCTCCTGGGGCCTCCATGGAGTGAATGCCTTTAAGATGACAAGAGCTGGGATGTAGGAGGAAGGTCATTTTGTGAGTGTGTCTTCATTTTGGTAGATTTTCTTGCAGATGTTTCCAGATGATCATGTCTTTGTAATGGTCTTAGTAGACTTGCAGCCTTAACACTTTAAAATAGAAAGAAGTTACCACCTCAGCAATGCTATTAGTGTCACAATAGGTGGTCGTTTGTAATAAGAATCCTTGTACCTGGGATAAAAAGACGACTCTGCTTTTCTACCAGATGATAGATTTTCCGAAGCCTTGGCTGAGCAAGTGGTTTAAATTTGGGTGTAGCTTTCTGGAGAGGAAGCCTTTGGCCATAGAACAAAAGTAATCTTGTTCTAAAACAACTCCTGTGAGATCTCCTTAAATATGGGAGTTAACCAGGGCTTCTCAAATGATCCAACAGAGATATTTCAAAAACAGAATGCTCTCAGCAATCTGGAATATTAAGTCCTTGATGGTAAGATCAATGATTTGCAAAGAAGCCCCTAAATCAGGGTCTTCAACCTTGGCACGATTGACATTTGAAGCTGGATAGCTGGATAATTCCCCACTGTAGGGGGCTGTCCTGTGCACTGTAGGAGGTATAGAAGTCTCCCACTAAATACAAGTAGCAGGAAGATCTCCTATGTTTTGACACCAGATTTCAGCCAATGCCTGATGCTTCACTCAGTGAACCAGCAAATTTTACCATATCACACTTTAGCATTTAGTAAGGGAACGTAAAAGACACCCCTTCATGTTCTTCCAAAAGATTTTCCAATAGAAGCAACTCAGAATGAACCCAGGTGATTCCAATGGTTTCCAGGAATTCTCATGTTTCATGCATGGGATGTGGCCCCATGGTGCTCAGATCTTGCCTTATGAATAACTGTCTCATCCTCCTCAGGGAAAAAATCCTCCAGCTTTTGAAGGACACCCAGACAGGTTGCTTAATGATCATTGGGACATTGTGGCACCGATTTTTTAAATGAAATACACATAAATATCCTGAGCCTGGGGGCTATTTCTCTCTAGTCCTGATGGCCTCTCTCATCTTAAAATAATTTACAGGAATTCTGCAATTATAGTAGGTCCCGGGTTGTTTTTCCTTGCATCACTTTACAGAGATACTTATCAAAAGCCCAAACAAGGCACCATAAATCGTTCACTTCCTTGGTAGGCTCATATAGTTCTGAGTCCCATGTGGTCTATCAAAAGGTCACTTGGTGAGAGGCCAAGCTGCCAGACGTCTTCTCTCATTGCTTTTTAATTTCCTCTCTTCCTTTCTTTATTCTCAGAGATACTACATCTTTAAATAAAAGACAATGCACAACTTTAAGGGAATTTCATTTTAAATAAAATGTTCTTGAATTTAAAAAAGAAGAAGGAAAAGGAGAAATGAGGGGGAGGAGGAGAAAAAGAAAAGCCTCTTCTTGATAACTTGCCTGGACTTCTTGGCTCGGGGTACTGGCTGGGTTCCCACTCATTCCATTCCATACAATCGGTTACTTTCAGACAACTAGTCAATGGTACCAAAGCCAAACAAAAAGGGAGCGCGCCCATTGACTATTTTTCTTAAGCCTTGCTATTTACAGAAGATGAGCGTCGTCTGCCTTCACTAGCTGGTCTTTCTCCATTGGATGGCTGGCTTCCTTCGTTGAGTCCGTTGTTGATGCACTGGGCTTTGTGCAAGGGACTCGTTTCTTGCAGGTGGCCAATTTCCCATCTCCCTGATGTCCCCCCTTCCTCTGTGAATGGTCTCATTCCAGCAAACCTCATAGTCAAATGAGTGAGTGGTTTGGGGACTGAAGCACACCACGGAAGACTCATTTCTTTTGCCATTAACTCCTGAAGCCCCATCCATAGTAATCAGAACATTCTGTCCAACAGATGACAAAGTCTGCATTTTGTCTCCTCTTTTGATCTATGAAAAATCATGCATCTCATGGCTGTATATGAAAGCAATCTGAAAAAGAGGTTTTTTCCTCATTTTGACAAATGTTACTGGAACAGAAACTCTCCTGTTCCTCTCACTTCTGTGTTTCTTGATATTTTGAACTGGATAGATGAATGAATCAATGAATAGTTGCAATGCAATTCTGAAAGAGAAAGTTTTATTTTAAAACACAAATTGATAGCACATGTGTGCTTGGGTTTTGTTTTCATTAGAGTGCAGTTTCCCTGAGGACAAGTATTTGCATGGAGCTCTCTATCCTTTGTTATAATGTAATTGTGGTATTATCAGTATATATATTTTTTCTTAAATTAAGATGTAGTTGTTAATATGCTTCATTCATACCCTGGGCTAGGCTCCAAAGATACAGTAGTCCCTAAGTGGGGTTGTCATTTTGTACATGTATTTGTAATGTAGTTTACATTAATCCTGTATTAGGGTGGGTTTCACACACCAGAAGAGAGGACAATCTCTGGTCCCAACTCATGGCTATGACATGACATGACTGGTTTGTGTCTAAAAAGAATGTAAGCATTTCCTCACCTGCTTGCTGAAACACCTTGGATGGAGAGACTATCCAGACTTAAGCTTGAATTAAAACGCAAGAAAATTCTTAGAAAATCACTAGGCAGGTAGGGGAATTAAATGATGTGCCACAAAACTGGGTGGGAGAGAGAGCAAAGAGTCCCATATCAAAATCCTACCTGCTTAACCTTATTTATCACCTGTGATAAATTCAGTACTAAAGTAATTCCTATTGCGCTGGGCTGATGTTATCTCAAGAATAAAATAAGTATAAATTCCACATCTAGAAGTCCCTCATTCACTCTTAGGAAGGAAAGTGTGACACAGAGGGGGATGGCTGTGCTTTACTGAAGGGTGAAGTGCATGGGAGTGATGATTTTTAAAATGCTAAAAATGAAACCTACTAAGATTGTTAACATAAAAATAGAGTCAAGGTAAATCAATCATCATCAAAAACAACAACAACAAAAGATTCCTTGATTTAGAAGGTGATCATTTAATCAAACCTTTATTCTTTTTCTGTTGAAAGCTCTCCAATCTCACACTAAGAAAACGACTATACATCCAGGTTATTCTGAACCATGGAAAAAAACAGAGTAAGATTATTTTTTGTTATTTAGAAAAATTGAAACATTTTTAACTTCAAAAATTTAAATAGTAGTTTTATTAGTATCTTTTGTTATTACCTGTTCTGAATTCTTTTCAAAGAAAAAATACAAAGGAAGCAAAGGAACAATGAAAATTGAGGGATGATGAGAAAAAAGAAATGAAGGGAAGGAAGAATGAAAAAATAAAGGAGAAGTATAGGAAGAAAGGAAGGAAAGAAGGAGAAAATATTCTTCTAACACTTATAAAGACAGGTACGCTAATATGGAAGTACTGACATAATCAGCAGTTAATATAACATCATAAACTACTCATTTAAAATTATTTTTGAATATTCCACTTGCAGAAATATGAAATAGTCATATTTTTTCTATTCCTCCTGCTAAGAGCAGATAAAATTCCTGCACATTACATATAAAGCAAACTTCAAAAGACTCTAAAAGTTGAAGAGAAGAAAACAGACCACCAGCAGGACCTTAGAACCCCAGGAAACACACAGTGGTGGTTTTTGTTGGTGGTGGTGATTTATTTATTTGGTTTTTGCCTCATATATACTAGACTTGTTACTAGAGAAGCCAGAAACCCAGAAATATCCATGGGCACATAGAAAGAAACAGAGAGGAAAGCTTGTTCCCCATAGACAAAGACCAGAGGAGGCACTGCTTAATAAGAGTGAAAACTCTTAAGTGAAACACATTTTATTCCAGCCAAATACCACAAAAATCCGCAGCCCACTCCCACCGCTGCCAGCACACGGAAAGTTTGGACTTCCATCATGACAGAGCCATAATGAGGCACCCAAACCCTGTTCCATGATGTTGCCTAGGAAGGCCAAATGGTGAGTCTGGACTTCCAGCTCACCCACGGTAACAAAGAAACCTTCCCCTCCCCACAGGCATGGTATCAGAAGTGACCTCCTGGACAGTCAGGATTTTTATCACTAAACAATAGGAACAAAATCATCCCACCATAATGTCAGTGAAGGCCGTATAGTGTGCAGACATAAGCACACAGCCCCTCCCAGCCAGGTGGTATCAGCAAGACCTAGTGGGGAGTTTGAGCTCCCAACCACATTTAGCACTAATGAGATGCCTTTACCTCTTCCTCTATCAACAGAGACCAAGTGGGGAACTTGGACTTCCATCCTACCTGGCTGTAATGAGTGGCATCCCCACCCTTCCTTCCTGTGCCATAGAAGTGTCAGAGAAGGTCTGCTAAAATAGAAGACTTAAGTGGAATCCAGACACTCACAACATACTACACAAATGCTTAGGTTGTAACCAATACTTATTCATCATAGGAAAACCAAGAATATCTCAATTTCAATAAGAAAATACAATCAATAGACACCAATACTGAGATGGTACAGACATTAGAATTACCTGAGAAAGATTTTGAAGTAGTCATCCTAATAATACTTCAATGAGCATGTACATTTTGAAAAAAATCAAGAAAGTCTCAGCAAAACAAGAGAACATATAAAGAAGGACTAAACAAAAACTGTAGAACTGAAGAAAACAACTAAAATTTTAAAACTGAATGGATAGACTCAACAGCAAAATGTAAGGGACTGAGGAAAGAATCAGTGAACTTGAATATAAAACAATAGAAATTATTCCACTGGAACAACAGAGAAAAAGCAGCCTGAAAAACAAAGAGCCTGTTGCTATCACTAAATAGCTAATAGTCATGGCGCCAGAGTCTGGGAAGGAGAGGAGAGAGAAGGTAGAGTTTACTCGATAAGATAATAACTGAAAAATATCCCAAAGTTGCACAGACATAAACCTATGGATTCAAGAAGCAGAGAAAATTCCCAAACAAAACAAACCCAATGAAATCCATGAGAAGATATATCATAGTCAAAATCTGAAAACTAGAGTTAAAAAAAAAAAGCAGCAGGAGTGAAATGACATCTTACATAAAGGGGAAAAACAATTGAAAAGATAGCAGATTTCTGATAAGAAACCATGTAGTCCAGAAGAAATTGCTATGACATTTTTCAGGTTCTGAAAGAAAAGAACTGTCAACTCATAATTCTATATCCAGGAATGAAGGAAAAACTAAATACTTTCAGATGAAAAATAGCTAAAAGAATTTGTTGCCAACAGATCTCTCCTAAGAAAATGTCTACAGGAAGTTCTTTTTTTTTTTTTTTTTTTTTTTGAGACGGAGTCTCGCTCTGTCGCCCAGGCTGGAGTGCAGTGGCGCGATCTTGGCTCACTGCAAGCTCCGCCTCCTGGGTTCACGCCATTCTCCTGGCTCAGACTCCCAAGTATCTGGGACCACAAGCACCCGCCACCGTGCCTGGATAATTTTTAGTAGAGACGGGGTTTCACCGTGGTCTCGTTCTCCTAACCTCGTGATCCGCCCGCCTCGGCCTCCCAAAGTGCTGGGATTACAGGCGTGAGCCACTAAGCCCGGCAGGAAGTTCTTTAAACAGTATACAATGAACTGTAGTTCACTCAAACTGGTAAAATGACATCACCCGTAGACTTTAAGTTATGTATATAATGTAATGCCTAGAGGAACCACTAAAGAAGGCATGCAAAGAAATCACTAAAAAACTATAAATAAATAGAAATGGAATTCTAAAGAGTTTTCAAGTTACCCATGGAAAAGTAGAGAGAAGACAACAGAGAAACAAAACCAAGAGAGACAAGCAGAAAGTAAAATCACAGACATATGCCCTAACACATAAGTGATTACATTAACTGTAAGTAGTCTAAGTATACCAAGTAAGACTGAGATTTTCTACCTTTTATGACATTATGAATGGACCTGGACAACACTATGCTAACTGAAATAAGCCACATAAAGAAAGACAAATACTACATGACCTCACTTATATGTGAAATCTAAAATAGTCATACTTATAGAAACATAGAATACAGTGATGACTTCCAGGGGCTAGAAGGAGGAGGAAATGGGCAGGTGATGGTCAAAGGACACAAAGTTTCAGTTATGCAGGATAAATAAGTTCTGAAAGTCTACTATATAGCATAATACCTATAGCTAGCAATACTGTATTGTATACTTAAAATTTGCTTTAAAAATTATAATGATAATAAAAGGGGCATGAAGACATTTTGGGGGGTGATGGATATGTTTATAGCCCTGACAGTGATGATAGTTTCACAGGTGTGTATTTATCCCCAAACTCACCGTGTTGTATACATAAAATATGTAAGCTTTTTACATGTCAATCATACCTTAATA
Organism: Gorilla gorilla gorilla; assembly: GCF_029281585.2. Lineage (NCBI taxonomy): Eukaryota > Metazoa > Chordata > Mammalia > Primates > Hominidae > Gorilla > Gorilla gorilla. The sequence continues at coordinate 105,606,794 of NC_073241.2, forward strand.
AAGTTACTTTAACAAAAATGACAGAGATTTCCAGAGTAGACTAAAATACATGGCCCAACCATATGGTGTCAACAATGAATTCACATTTAGTAAAACAGTGTAAGCAGGATAAAAGTAAAAGGAAAGATATGCCATCAAAACATCAATCAAAAAGAATCAGGAAGTGGCTATATTCATATCACATAAAGTAGATTTCAGAATAAAGAGAATTACTAGGGACAGAAAGGGACACCACCAGTAAATATGTAATGATATACTAATGTATACTGTGTAATATACTGATAATTTTCCTGGTAATTACATATATGTGTGTAATGTGCATTATATGTGTGTGTATATATATGTCATATATGTATATACACACATATGTATATATGCATATATATATACATATATGTATATATGTATTATGTGTATATATTCCATATATACATAAGGTATATATATAATGTATATGTGCATTATATATGTATATAAAATATTGATCCACACAGAAAAATAGAAATTGTAAATGTATATGCATCAAACAATAAAACTGCAAAATATATAAAACAAAAACTGATAGACTTGAAAGTAGAAATATACAAATCCAAAATTATAATTGGATAATTCATCATTTCACTCTCAATAATCGATAGAGAAACAAGACAGAAAATTAGTAAGGATATAGATGAATTCAACATTATCAACCAATAGGATCTAATCCATATTTATAGAACATTCCACCCAACAACAGCATGCACATTCTTCTCAAGTGCCCTATGCCAAGATGGGCTATATCTTGAACCATAAAATAAACCTTGCCAAATTTAAGAGAATTAAATCATATAGTACATGTTCTCTGACTACACTCAAATCAGAAACTATAATCAAATTAGAAAACAATCAGCAGAATAATAAAAAGAAAGCCTCCAAACTCTTAGAAACTAACAAATAAAAATATTTTAAATAATCCATGGATCAAAGACAAAATCTCAAGAAAAATTTAAAAATACATTGAACTAAACAAAATGAAACTATATTAAAATTGGTGAGATGCAGCTAGAGCAGTCAGAGAAATGTATTGCACTAAATGCTTGCATTAGAAAAGAGGAAAATACTTTAATCAGTAGTCTAAGTACTCATGTCAAAAAACTAGAAAACCAAATAGCAAAATAACCTAAAACAAGCAGAAGGAAAGAAATAATAAAGACGAGAGTGGGGATCAATGAGATTAAAAACTGGAAAACAACACAGAAAATCAGTGTAATTATGATATAGTTATTTGAAAATATTAAGAAAAATGCCAAAGTTCTTGCTAATTGAAAACCAGAAAAATTATTCATATTAAATGATTAATATCAGGAATAGAACAGTGGGTAGTAATACAGATTCTGCAGACATTAAAGGAATAATAAGGGAATACCACATAAAACTCTACAGCATAAATCTGACAACACAGATAAAACTTCTTCAAAATATACAAACTGCCACAGCTCATCCAATATAAAATAATTTGCATAACCCAATAACAATTTAAGAAATAGGATTTCTTATTTGAAACTCTTAAAAAGGTAACTCCTGGCCCAGATTATTTTACTAGCAAAATCTACCAATCATTTAAAAAATTAACACCAATAGTACACAATTTCTTCCAGAAGACAGAAGAGAAAGAAACCCTTCCCACTTCATTTTATGAAGTCAGTAGTGCCTTGATACTAAAATCAGAGACAGTGCAAAAAAAGAAAACTATAGACCAATAGCACTCATGAATATAAATGTAAAGATCTTTAAGAAAAGATTATCAAATAGCATTCAGTAAAAAAAAAAAATCTAAAATATGTATGTGTGTAATGATCATGAGAAGTTTATTCCAGGAGTTCCAGGAGTTTAGTTCCAGAAGCTTATTCTAGTTTAATATTTGAAAATCAATCAATATAATTGTTATAGACTGAATGTTTATATCTCCCTCAAAAATCGTAAGCTAAATCTTAACACTCAAAGTGATGGTATTTGGAGGTGTGCCTTTAGAAGTTATGAAGTCATGAAAGCAGAGCCCTCAAAGTGATGGTATTTGGAGATGGGACTTTGAAAGTTATTAGGTCATGAGGGTACAGCCCTTGTGAATGATACTAGAGATTCCAGAGAACTCCCTCATCCCTTCTACCATGTGAGGACACAGTGAGAAGATGCTTTCTATGAATCAGAAAGTGGGCCCTCACCAGTCACTAATTCTGCCAGTGCCTTGATTTTGGACTTCCCAGCCTTCAGAACTGTGACAAATAAATTTCTGTTGTTTATAAGTGACACATTTATGGTATTTTGTTATAGCAGCCCAAATGTACTAAGATAGTAATCCACCATACTAACAAGGTACAGAAGAAAGATCACATGTTTATATCAATTGATGCAAAAAAATTTTGACAAAATTGGACAACCATTTATAAAAAAGCCTCTCATAAAACCAGGAATAAAGAGGGTCTTCCTCAGCTTCATAAAGAACATCTACAAAAAAAAATGCAATTAACATTGTACGTCATTTTGAAATACTGAATGCTTTCCCTGCTAAAATTGAGGGCAAGGCAAGGATATCTGCTTTCACCACTGCTATTCAACAATGTGCCAGAAGTTCTAATCAGCACAGTAAAGCAACAAAAGGAAATAATAAGCATGCAGACAGAAAAAAAAAAAAGAAATAAAACTGCCCATATTTGCAGACTTTCTGTGTAGAAATCCCAGGATATTGACCAAAGAAAAAAAAACCCTTTAAAGCTAATATGTGAGTTCAGCAAGCTCACAGGATACAAGAACAGCATACAAAACCATTTGTGCTACTATACAGTAGCAATAAACATGTGGAAACAAACTAAAATTACACTACCATTTGTAATCATTCAAAAAAGAATGATTTTTTGAAATCATTGGTAATGAATAATAATGAAATACTAACTGTAAATCTATCAAAACATACACAGAACTTATATGTTAAAAACTAGGAAATACTGATGAAAACATTTAATCAATGTCTAAGTAAAGGAGAGACATACCATATTCATGGATTGCAAGACTTAACATAAATATACCAACTCTTCCCTAATTGATATTCACATTTAATGCAATTCCTATCAAAATCTCAGCAGGATTTTTTACAAATATATAAAAGATTATTCTAAAATTTATAGGAAGGCCACAAGCCCTAGACTAGTGATAACAATCATGAAAAATAAACTGGATGGAAACACACAAAATGCTATCAAGACTTACTTTACAGCTACGATAATCAAGACTGTGGTATTGACAGAGAAACTGACACATAGATCAATAAAACAAAATAGAGAATGCAGAATTACTCCCAGGAGCATGGCCAACTGGTGTTTCACAAAGGTGCAAAAGCAATTCAGTGGATAAAGAATAGTTTTCTCAACAAAAGGTGCTGGAGAAATTGGATATCCAGAGGTTAAAAAAAAAAGACCTCAAGCTAAATCTCACTTCTTGTATTAGGTTGGTGCAAAAGTAATTGCGGTTTTGCCATTAAAAGTAATGTAATGGCAAAATCACAATTACTTTTGCACCAAACTAATACAAAAAATAATTCAAATGTATCATAGATACGTAGATGTAAATGTAAATATAAAACTATAAAACTTTTAGAAGAAAACAGGAGAAAATCTTTGAGATCTAAGGTTTCTCAAAGAGTTCTTAGACATAACACCCACACTTATAAAATAAAAATTTCAATAAATTGGACTTGCATAAAATTAAAAACTCTTTATCGGCAAAAGACCCTTTTAAGAGGACGAAAATACAAGCTATAGACTGGGAGAATATGTTTGCAAATACATTGAACTACGGGGTCATACCTAGAATACATAAAGAACTCTCAAACTCACCACTAGACAAAAAAATTGAAGCAGAAAATAGGCAAAAGACATTAAGAGACATGTCACCAAATAGGATACATGGGTAGCAACTTAAGTGCATGAAAAGTTATTCAACATCACTAGCCAATAAAAAATGGAAAACAAGACCATGATGATATATGACTATATTCCTATTACAATAACTAAAATAAAAATTAGTGACAACACCAAATTCTGGTGAAGATGCAGAAAAACTGAATTCCTCATACATTGTGAAAGAGTATAGTTACTCTGGAAAATAGTTTGGCAGTTTCTTTAAAAACTGTGTATATACTTACCTTATGCTCCAGCAATTGCACTTTTTGCATTTATCCCAGAGAAATATTTATGTTTCTACAAAAACATATACAGAATTATTGATAGCAGCTTTATTTTCACTAACCAAGAACTGGAAACAACCAAAATGTTCCTTTAATAGGTGAACAAACTGTGGTACAGCTATACCATGGAAAAGTACTCTGCTATGAAAAAGCACAAACTATGGATACATATAACTTGAATGATTTCAAGAGCATTAGAGTATTATGCAGAGTGAGAAATAAAAAGCCAATTTCAAAAAGCTGCATGCTATAGATACCACTTATGTAACATACTCAAAATGGCAAAATCATAGAGACAGAAAATAGACTAGTGGTTGCCAAGGTTAGGGATTGGAAAGGGAGGGGTAGAAATGATTATAAAGAGGTGGTATTAGGAAGTCTTCATGGTGATAGAATAATCCTGTATCTTGATGGTGGCAGTTGCATAAATCTATATAAAATGATGAAGTGACAAAGTTAAATGGAACCATACACACACATTGTGCCAATACAGATTTCTTGTTTTGATGTGATGGGATGTTACCACTGGGGAAAGCTTGGTGACAGGTACATAGGACTCTTTGTACTGTCTTTGCAACCTCCTGTGAATCGTTCTTTTTTCAAAACAAGAGTTTTTAAAATTATTCTAGCTTTTACTTACAAAAGTAGTGCATCCATATGGTCAAAAAGTCAAACAGTATGTGAAAACATAAAATCAAAATCAGAATTCCCCTTTTCACCATGTCTATGCCCAGATCCACTCCCAAGTAATAAACATAATAAACAGGCTCTTCATTCTTCCATGTGAAATATGCACCACTGTTTGTGTAAGTTTCACTTTTTTTTTTTGAGACGGAGCCTTGCTCCGTCACCAGGCTGGAGTGCAGTGGCACGATCTTGGCTCACTGCAACCTTCACCTCCCAGGTTCAAGTGATTCTCCTGCCTCAGCCTCCCAAGTAGCTGGGACTACAGGCACACAGCACCATGCCCAGCTAATTTTTGTATTTGTAGTAGAGAGGGGGTTTCACCATGTAGGCCAGGATAGTCTCGATCTCTTGACCTCATGATCCGCGCACCTCAGCCTCCCAAAGTGCTGGGATTACAGGCGTGAGCCACCGCGCCTGGCCAAGTTTTACTTTTTTAATGCAAATGAGATCATATGATACATGTTGTTTTACACCTTGTTTTTGGTTTTTTGGTTTTTTTGTTTTCTTTTTTTATTATTATTATTATACTTTAAGTTCCAGGGTACATGTGCACAATGTGCAGGTTTGTTACATATGTATACATGTGCCATGTTGGTGTGCTGCACCCATTAACTCATCATTTACATTAGGTATATCTCCTAATGCTATCCCTCCCCATTCCCCCCACCCCATGACAGGCCCTGGTGTGTGATCTTCCCCACCCTGTGTCCAAGTGTTCTCATTGTTCAATTCCCACCTATGAGTGAGAACATGCAGTGTTTGGTTTTCTGTCCTTGTGATAGTTTGCTCAGAATGATGGTTTCCAGTTTCATCCATGTCCCTACAAAAGACACGAACTCATCCTTTTTTATGGCTGCATAGTATTCCATGGTGTATATGTGCCACAGTTTCTTAATCCAGTCTATCACTGATGGACATTTGGGTTGGTTCCAAGTCCTTGCTATTGTGAATAGCACCACAATAAACATACGTATGCATGTGTCTTTGTAGCAGCATGATTTATAATTCTTTGGGTATATACCCAGTAATGGGATGGCTGGGTCAAATGGTATTTCTAGTTCTAGATCCTTGAGGAATCGCCACACTGTCTTCCACAATGGTTGAACTAGTTTACAGTCCCACCAACAGTGTAAAAGCATTCCTATTTCTCCACATCCTCTCCAGCACCTGTTGTTTCCTGACTTTTTTTTTTAATTTTCTTTTTTTTTTTTAATTATACTTTAAGTTTTAGGGTACATGTGCACAACATGAAGGTTTGTTACATATGTATACATGTGCCATGTTGGTGTGCTGCACCCATTAACTCGTGATTTAACATTAGGTATATCTCCTAATGCTATCCCTCCCCCCTTCCCCCCACCCCACAACAGGCCCCCATGTGTGATATTCCCCTAAAATCCTTCTTGGAGATTTTTCTTCCAATCAGCTTTGTCTTTTCTTTAAAGGCCACACGTCATCAGTTGTGTGTGCGTCTCATCACCTATTTCACCATTCTCCTCCCCACAGATGTTAGGGTTGCTCCTAGACTGCTTATGCATTTTGCTTTGCTCTGTGTTGCTATTGCAAACAATGCTACAATAAACAAATGAGCATCATCTACATACACCTTTGCGTCTAGCAGTGGTATGAGAAAGCTATTTCATGAGAGTCTAACCAACACTGGGTTTTATCAAACTTTTGAAATGTTTGACATTATGCTGTTTAAAATGCTACCTTTGTACTTCTGGACACAGTCTTTCTTTGGCTTCAGCAACACCGTGCCACCTGTTCCTGGTTCTCCTGCCTGGCAGGCCCCTCCTGATCTCTTCTCCTCCCCTGAAGGCCCCTCCTGATCTCTGTCCTCTGGTGGTTCCTTTTCTTTGGCTCAAACTTTAACCATTTTCATCCAGAGGGCTCAGTGCTGGGTCCTCTTTCCTCTCTACATGGGCTCCTTGGGGATATGGTACCAATTCCCTAGAATTTCAATACCCCTGTAATGCAGGCAAGTCCCAAATTTGATCTTAAGCTCAGAGCTTTCATCCAAGTCCCAGATTTGTATCTATAACTGCTTACTTGACATATCTAATTAGACACCTCAAAGATCTCTCAAATTTCTTAAGTCTAAAGCAAACAGAAGTCTTGGTTTTCCCCCTTTAAACTTCCTGGTATCACTTGAAGTCAATTCCTTTTCACTAAAATGCCTCGAACCAATCACTCAAGGAGAACAGGGCTGCAGCTCCACAGTAGCCCTCACATACACCTTCTCCTGTCCATCTCCAATGCCCCACCTAAACAAAACCCCCAAACATGTTTAATTGTAATAAACCTTGCTGCCTGCTTCCTTCCATTCTCTCCTCAGCTGTAAAAGTTACCTTTTTACAACACAAACCTGTAAACTAGATCAAATTATTTATTTGCTCAAAATCCTTCTGTGGTTTTTCACCCGGCTTCATTCCTCAAATTCCCACATGCTTTCTCCTACCCACTGTGTTAGAAACCTGTGGCTGTCATAACAAAACACCACAAACTGGGAGGCTTAAAACCACAGAAATCCACTCTCTCTTACCCTTTTGGAAGCTAGAAGTTCAAAATCAAGGCATCAGCAGGGCCTCACTTCCTCTGGAGGTTTCAGGAAGAATCTGGCTCTCCCAGCCACTGGTGTTGCTGGCAGACTTAGCATTTAAATTTAGCAGCTGCATCATGCCAGTCTCTGCTCATCATTCTGTGGTGCTCATCCATGAATCTTCCGTGTCTGTGTCCACATTCCCCTCTTACGAGTGCACTACCCACTGGACTCAATCCCACCCTCATCCAGCATGACCTCATCTTCACTTGATCGCACCTGTAGAGACCCTATTTCTCAGTAAGGTCACATTCTGTATGGGTTGCTGGGGGTCAGGACCGGAACGTATCTTTCTGTGGGACAGAGCCCACTACACCAGTATCCCAACTTCTCTTTATACGTCTCTCCTCATCACTCGTTGGCTTCATGCAGGGGCACCCTCCCTTCCTTAAAAGCACCCAGCAGCTCTGTCCTATTATAAGGCCTTTGGACATCCTATATCCTTCCTCTGGAAGGTTTTCTCTCCACCTCCCATTCTCCATGTGGCTTTTTCTTTGGGTCTCCATTTAAATACCATCTCCTTGCCCACCCTAAGTCAGTAGACCTCCTTTGCTGCTTTCCGCCTCAGCCTCTTAGAGTGCTTGTCAGCCTGGCATGGTGGCTTACGCCTGTAATCCCAGCACTTTGGGAGGCCAAGGCGCGTGGTTCACCTGAGGTCAGAAGTTCGAGACCAGCCTGGCCAACATGGTGAAACCCCATCTCTACTAAAAACACAAAAATTAGCCAAGCATGGTGGTGGGCACCTGTAATCCCAGCTACTCAGGAATCTAAGGCAGGAGAATCACTTGAACCAAGGAGGTGGATGTTGCAGTGAGTCGAGATCGTGCCATTGCACTCCAGCCTGGGCGACAGAGCAAAACTCCGTCTAAAAAAAAAAAAAGTGCTTGTCATGGAATTTATGATTGCATCTTAAAATTATTTACTTCTCTTTGCTCCTTCCTTGAGTTGCTCTCTGCTGGATAAGTGGTGGCCAAGAGAACCACGTGTGCTGGTGGAAAAGCGCTGGACCTGCTGCCCAGCACCACAGCCGACAGCAGCAAATGGCCATTGAACACTTTGAAATGCGGTTGGTGCAACTGGGAAACTACATTTTTAATTTTAGTTCCTTTACATTATTTTAAATTTAAATAGTTACATGTGGCTAATGGCGCTTGAGTACTGGACACAGGCAATCTAGAATCTCAACTTTGGACCAGCAAATTCAGTGTCAGTCTTGTTGACATCTGTGTACATAGCAACTAGCTCAGGACAAGACATGTTTCTGTTCAATGTGTATTTTAAATTGAATGGTAATAAAGTTTCGTTTTTATTCACATTTATTTTATTATAATGAGGTTGGGTATCTTTTCAGGCACTTGTTCACCATCATTTTTAATTCTTTTATCCATGGGCTGCCCACTTTTCTGTATAGCTCTTTATTATCTTAAGCATTTTTGCATCTTAGGAAATTCACCCTATGACTATCACATGTGTGGCAAATTTTTTTGCAGATTGTGTTTGTCTTCTTACTGAGGCCTCTGCCATGTGAAAGCTGTAAATTTACATGTAATCAGTTTTATCAACCTATTATTTTATGGTTTCTGAGTATAAACTCTTAGTAAATTGTTTTTATAGTACATGTAAGTGAATTTAACAATAACTGGATAGCTTTATATTCCTTTTTATCTCAGCCTTTTTCAGAAGAAAAGACAACCCCAGCCATAGGTTAGTATTACAGTTGCATCATGTTATTTTTTCTCAGAAGATTCATAAATTTCCATGAACCAAATGGCCAATAACAACTACTAGAAGAAGTAACAGAAAATGAATGTCCACTGAGACTTTCAAAAAAGAAACATTTCTAATTCACTGAATTAAAATTTTATTTCAGAGTTGTTTGGCTTGATGTATAATTAGAAAGGAAAGTATCTCTTAAGAAACCCCATAAACTACACAATAAGGCACCATCTCACGCCAGTCAGAATGGCGATTATTAAAAAGTCAGGAAACAATAGATGTTGGCGGGGCTGTGGAGAAATAGGAGTGCTTTTACACTGTTGGTGGGAGAATAAATTAGTTCGACCATTGTGGAAAAGTGTGGCGATTCCTCAAGGATATAGAACCAGAAATACCATTTGACCCAGCAATCCCATTACTGGGTATATACCCAAAGGATTATAAATCATTGTATTATAAAGACACATGCACACATATGTTTATTGCAGCACTGTTCACAATAGCAAAGACTTGGAACCAACCCAAATGCCCATCAATGATAGACTGGATAAAGAAAATGTGGCAAATATACACCATGTAATGCTATGCAGCCATAAAAAAGGATGAGTTCATGTCCTTTGCAGGGATATGGATGAAGTTGGAAACCATCAACCTCAGCAAACTAACACAGGAAGAGCAAACCAAATACTGCATGTTCTCACTCACAAGTGGGAGTTGAACAATGAGAACACATGGACACAGGGAGGGGAACATCACACACTGGGGCCTGCTTGGGGGTGGGACAAAGGGAGGGAGGACATTAGGACAAATACTTAATGCACGTAGGGCTTAAATCCTAGATGACGGGTTGATAGGTGCAGCAAACCACCATGGCACATGTACACCTAGGTAACAAACCTGCACATTCTGCATATGTATCTGGGAACTTAAAGTAAAATTTTAAAATAAAATAAAATAAAATGAAAATGAAAAAAGATGGAAAATAAAAAGAAACCCCATATACCAATACAGTTGCTCACAGGTATAACAAAAAGTAGGGTGCCAAGGGACAGGATACTCACGTTGGGCACTCCCATGCACCTAAAGAACCGAAATGAAAACTTCACATCAACACTGCCTCATGGGAAGTGACTCACTGAACTTATATTCCTCTGTTTCTTTCCTAATGCAAGGGGACTCTCGCCCATTTCCCACAGACCTATATACCCCGCCTGCAAACCTGACTGAAAGGTCCACACACCACACCAGAGAGATGTGGAGGGACGGAGCATTCGTCATAGACAGCATTGGAGCCCCCGTCCCGGAACCCTGAGCATGCCTGCAGGTAGTGGAGGGTTTGCCTTCATCAGCAAACACCAGATGCCTTTCACATCTTACCCACAGGGCTCCAAATTATTGTATTTTTCATCATCGTTTAATCAGTGTTCCTTCTGTTGTGACACCTGACAGACACTGCCAATGATGGTGGGTGATCCCAAGTTTGAACAATTCATTGTTGACTGTAACAAATACCTGTCAATTTTAAACTGACAATTTCTACTTATGTTAAATTGCAGAAAAAAAGATAAAACACCCTCTCTTATGGTATTATGAAAAGAAATAAGAAAATATTTGATATGTGCTTTTACAGGTTTGAACAAAACCTAAAAGCTTTAGCTTTCATATTTTCCAAAAAAAGACAAAGAAAAAGAAGAATGAATAGAACAAAGCTGGCATCATATTGTATCTGATTGATGGTTCCATCACAAAGTTTTCTCTTTGTACAAATGCACATATGTCTACATATACCCTTACATCTGAATATTTGAATTTAGATTTCATTGCATCAAAATTTTAAAAGTAAAACTCATTACCAATAAAGTGAATTAGGAAAATGTTTCTGGCTCCAAAAGTCTCTACTTCTTAAAAGGAACATAATTATAAGGGCTATAAACATTTGAATCATTTCCTCAAACATGTACAAGTATGTGCCTGGTGAACCTCTTCCATAGGAAACTCTAGCCCTTTCCCTAATAGCACATTTTCTTAATGGCTTTGCTGTTCGTGAGTTCATTTCATTGCACGGTTACTTGTTATATCCGACATGAGTTAATATTGCAGTAAAAAATATTGAAAGGCATTTCTCCACCACATCAACTCCCTCCACCTGCAGAGGAAGGGATGGAGAATGAGACTGAGAAGAAGGAAATTCACTGGTCCCAAAACTCCTGGGATCACATTTAAAACTCAAATTGGAGGAAGAAGATGAGAGCTGAAGGGAAGCTAGAATAAATACCTCTCAAAACAAAGAAGAGAAATGCCCCTCTAAAAACTACACCCTAAAGGTAAACAGAGGAATTCGACATCCACGGTCTGGACTAAAAGATACATGCGATGGGCCCCTACATGGACACACCAAGCCAGCCCTTCCAAGAGTGCAGCCTGTGAGCTGACTCAGGAACCATATCTCCCATGATGGATGCTCAAAATTGAGAAGCACGTTTGCAAACATGATGACAATAGAAAGCAGGCTCCAAAACCGGAAACGGGCAATCTCCAAAAATATGCACTTTTATTTATGCATTAATAGTCTAGACTGCGTTGCCTATAACAAACTCACTAATTACACTTTCATTCATTTACAGGTTATCAGTGGATGCCTCACCTTAGAAAAGTCCCGTAAAACTGAGGAAGATTGTGGGAGGTATCCTTGGGGGTCATCTAGACCAGCACTCCAGCCTGCCCCAAATCTACAGATCAAAAAAGCAAAGTCTAGAGAAGTAACGTCTCAAGGTCACATAAGTCAGTCCCTATCAACATCAGCACTAAAATCAAGGCTTCCTAAAACCAGTCGGATCATTGTTCCATTACAGCATATGGTAATTCTCGTTAGATGGAAAACAGAAATATTTAGAAAGTCCTAGGAGGGTCTTATTTCTTGAATGGAAAGTGAAGATTTGACATTCTTTAAGACTGCTGGTCAACTCCAGACAAGCTGTATTAAATAATGAAGTGGGAACAGAGACTGTGAGAAATCTAAGGGGAGGAAAAAAAAAGAATCTTTAAAAAAATGCTATCGATTTCAAAGCACTTAGAATTACTATTTTCCTTCCATATCTTTGGCTCCTTCTTCTATTCTGGGTCCTAGTCAACTGTTAGTTTTACTGGAGTGTTCTATCGAGGCCAAATTAACACCCAAACTGGAATTAATACTCACCTTTGTTCTGCAAATTCAGACTCCCAGACGTCACAGAGGTGCTGAACACATTTTAACACTCAGGGACATTTACACCAGAGAAATGCATCAATTTACAAAAAAGTATGAGCCTCAAACGTGTACACCCAATCCATATTGGCAGCCAGAAAGCAGTTTCCCTCCACCCGCCTCCTCTTCCTCCACTCCCTCCATCCTGCTGGACCTCCCGTGCACTGGATTACCCGGCCCACTCTGGGACTGTCGCAGCACGAGCAACTTTGGTGCCATGCTCTTAATTCCTCAAACGCTGTTACTAAGCTTTATGCTTAGCCCCAAGGTGGGAAGAAGGAAATAAATCTTGTCCTTGTGGGATGTCACATCCTCGGGCGTTCTGGGACCTTCCATGCCAGGCCTCCAAGCCCTGGTGCGCCAAGGCTCAACATTGCTGAATACAGGGTTCTATTTCATCTTGGCAGAGACACGGACTTTCCACACACAAATTAACATTGTTTCATCTCATTTTGACACCATAATGTCTTTTCCATACACCTGCCCTGACATTTTCATGAAATCATTGCATCCCAATCAACTGAGTAGGGAATTAGCATTGTTACACCAAACATTCTGAAAAGTGTGGATTATTTTTCATATCTAAATATCTCATCCCCATATGCTGCTTTGGAAAGATAAACTCAAGATCTAACATACTGCAAATTTAAAATTCTAAAATATGCATATTTGATTTTACAATCCCCTTATTGGCAACATGTGCCATGCAAAGCTGTATTCATGCTTGGGTAAATGGGTAACTTTTAAAGTAAATCAAATCTAGGATTTCATAGGAAATGAACCCCCTTTTAATGTTTCAGCATTTTAAAATTAAGAAATATTCCTGGATTGTCATTCCTGACATTACAAATAGTAATTATTCTTCTTGTGATTAATAGCAATGATAGTATTTCTGGTTTCTAAGATGTTTCTGCATACCTCCTAGATGGAGGTATAATAAACTCAATACAATTCATTTATTATGGATTTCATTTCCATGCAGAAAACTGAGGCTCACAGATGCTGCATGTGGTATGTAAGGCACCAGCTCTAATGGGGAAAGGAGGGAACAGAACTTCAATCTTTTGATTTCCAAACTACCATATCATAAAGCACATGAGACAATAACCCTCTCAGAAATAGTGACTTTGCATACTACTATTCCTAATTGTTGCTTAAATGAATCTTAAATAATTTTTTTTAACTTTTTATCAGTGTCATTTTGTGATCCAAGAAATAGCTAACCAAAATCAGCTATGTGTGGGCTCTGGGCAGTTAACTGAATGCTTGGAAGGGCCCACGTTAAACAGATTTTTGTCAAATAATGTTGCCACCACATAAGGTGACGTGAAAAAGGCTTTTACGTGAAGTCTCAAACTGTAGTGCCCCCTATGTGTGCTGTGTGGGAAATGCCTAGGATTTGCTGATAAAGAAACAGGAAAAGCAAACACAGAAATTGTTCTCATCTGTGTAAAATGGCAGGCATACTTAGTTTGCCAGGGTAAAAACGTGCATTTAACAAATTTGAAACCAATGTTCCTCTATCTAAATGCCTAATTACTTACACGTTTTCCTCATCCCCCTCAAACGATTCTCACTCTACAAGAACTTAGCTAAATGTTGTTTTTTTCCTATTAACTCTTCCAGACGAAATGATAAATAACCTTTATGAATTCATTTTAACCAAACACACTAAACTATTATAACACATGACAATTCATTTGATATCTGTGTTTATATTTCCACCTTCCCCACTCCCAAAATTTAGCCTATTAAATCCTTGAGGGCAGAGATAGTATGTTATAATTTTCAAACCTCCAGTAATTAGCACTCGTTAAGTAAACAAATTTAACAAAACATCTTCCTCACCTCCAACTATCTCCCTCAATTTATACTAGGCATGTAGAAAAACTATTAAATCAATATATATTCAAATCAATTCAACAAATACTGATTTGCACATCTAGTTTAGAGATGCAGTGTGACCTCCATACTTTTTCTCATAATGCAATGGCTTTTCTGCATTTTACAAAATACTTTAAGATATTTACCTATTTTGAAAACAAGTTGATATGGATGCACCTGACACTTAGCCATAAGACATTCTGCAAAGAATACCAGAGCGAGAGATGGATTTATTCTTCAAAGATCATTCCCACCTTAGTTTCTCCTCCAAGCTCAATTAGTGGAATTTTATGGAGCTTAAGGTGTTGGCACTCAGGAGAACAAGCATGGGGAATTTTGTTTCATTTTGCATATAACCCCATTCAGGCCTATTTGCTCTGCTGAGCAGTTAACTCCTCATGCCTCTGGTAATTCTAATGGATGTACACTTAATAGAATTAATATTTTTGTGATTGTAAATGGTTCCACCTTCTTAAAGTTTGCCATAAATAGCCAAGTACTGAAGAAAGGAACATGTTTTTCTTTAGGTGCTAGACTTTTTAAAAAATTGTGGATATTAAAAATAGAACACTCACCACTGAGTATCATCAATCATTCTCCCAATTCCAGTGAGATTATTTCCAGATTCTGGTGTGGACAACAGGTTTGGGGCTGAAGGAAGCACATAACCTACATTTTCACACACACCTGGTGGGAAGATTGATCCTCAGCTGATCTATGCTTTTCCTAGTGACATCATGTGATGCATCATCAGTAACAGTCCCATTGCTGGCCAGGTCCACCCAAGGTCCTTAGGCTGTACAGATACCCACCATAATCTCATACATAAGGAGAGAAAATAGGATGTCCAAATGAGTCATGATGAGCCTACACTGAAAGCGTTTTGTGGCCCCAACCATCAGTTTCTCCAGAAATAAGTCTGCTACAAAGTGGAAGGTCCTGCTTCATTTCCCAACTCCCTCGTCATGTGCTCTGAGGGCTGTGAATGCTTTAACAACATCCCAGCCCCGAAATGCGGTGGAGCCAGTTTCCAAGGAAGAACAGCAGCAGTCGACCCCTAACAACAGAGCACAGGTAACGGATAAAAGCTCATCCCGATTTCCAAGTCGCCAAAAGAGTGATCACTGCTAGGCTTTTACCTCTGCTCAGGGTTCCATTTCCATGTGTCTAAGAGGTTATCGAGGTTTTTTTAATTCCAATGGGTTGGCAGGGGAAGTTGTCGGGCTTTTCAGTGACGAAAACTCCTCTGCATGTGTGCCCATAAAACATTAAATGAGAAATATAGATGCTAGAATGCCCAAGTTAGAAACTGAGAGCTAAACATCACAATGCGGATGTTCCCCACGCATTGGGACGAAACCTCTTGGACAAGATGCTGCACTTAGGAGCCTCAGTTCTTCTCCTGCAGATACTCCACCTCAGCCACTTCCGACCCGCCCGACTATCAACATTACAGGGCTAGGTTCCGTTAGTCAATATTTAGTGAGAAAAACTCTAAAAAAAACGGCGATGAATTGGAGAAAATCTTCACAATCTATACCTCCAACAAAGGACTAATATCCAGAATCTACGAGGAACTCAAAGGAACGGTGAACAGTTTTAATCACCATTATTACGCCCGTACTTAGCCGGAAGTGTGTCTGTCCAATTCCCATCCGGCCGGACTTCAGACTGACTTCCTTTCAGGCGTTCTGGAGAGAATGCGCGTGCCCTTCTCTCCGGATTCTGTGTACCCGGAATCTCATTAGTCTACTGATTGGGAATCGCAAGCATCAGCCAGGCACAATGGCAGCTGAACACTGATTTGGTATCAACGTGTTTGTGCTGAATCCCTCATAAACTGGGAAGATGTTTCTTTCTTAGGATCCCTCGCAGACCACAGCTTCCTCACAGGTACCCGATGGGGAGACAAGAAGTGTACACAGCTGACATCCAGCCTTCTCTCTGGCTGATTCAGGCGCTGAAAGCCACGTGGTCATCACGGTCTTCTGAAGATTATTAACGAGAAAGCCACTTAGAACAAAGCCGTCCACAGTTATAGTTCTTTCGTCTTGAAAACTAATAACACAAGGTCACTGCCCTGGAGGACTCCTTGAAAAACTGACACTTGTCCATTATGCAAATTCTTTGTTGATTGTTGTTGGGTCCAGAGTCTAGTTATGTAGGGAACTAGAGAGAAAAAGAGAGAGAGAGAGGAGAGAGAGGGAGACGGAAGAGAGGAGAGAGAGATTTGAAACCCATCTCACACCCTAAATGAGGGCAGGCTTGCAGACAGATATCTTGGAACTACGAGGTAAACATGGTCTAAATCCTCTGTTTTGGGAAGATAAGTGCTCAGAGTTCTGTAAGCTAAATGCACACTGCTGAAATGTGATTGAAAACTTTGTGATGTGAAGACTAAAAATCACAAGTAGGAGGCAGGCAGTGTTTAATCTTCTGCTGGATGACAATTCAAGATAGACTGATAGAGATACCTGCTGCCTGATAAACCAGTCAATATTGTAGATGGTAGATATTTGCAGTCAACAGGCCCTGGGAGCAGGGAGGGGGAGCTGGGGACCACGGCATTACTATACTGCAATTCTGCTCCCAGCTCCTTGCTAAGGAAGGCGAGACCTATAATTTGCTGTATTATGTTATCATACTGTGGATCGAAAAGCATTCAAATCCTTCCAAGTAGACCATGTTAATCCTGTACGTAGGCGTTCTTCGGCCACGTCATTGTCCATTGCAGACGGCACATGTTAATCTATCCTAAAAGTGAAAGTGAAGGGTGGTCTTTGAAAGAACTCTCTCTAATTCTAGAAAAGCCAGGTTTTCAGGCAGAAATTTTTCTGGTTTCTCTGTACTAGAAATTCTTAGCTTTTTTTTTTTTTTTTTTTTCAAATACACTGGCAGGAATATACACCAAACACTCACAAAAGAACCAGAGAAATCACTGGTTCTGGCCAAATGAGTAGAACACACACACACACACACACACACACACACACACACACACACACACATACACACATACACAGTGACTAAAGCGGGATAGTAGTGTGTCTAGAGTAGTTTTCAGAGTATGTGTGTGTATGTGTGTGTGCGTGTGTGTACCTACATGTGCATATCCCTGGTAGTGCATTGCTGCTGCACTTATTTGGAGGAAATTTGAGAAAATATCTTTGAACATGGTTGTCTTACTGGATTTCATTTATTAAATAATTCACCAGCCTTTTCTTCTGGAAAAATGTCCAACTGTAGCAGACAGAAAGGAAGCCAAGAGAGGGTGTTTACAGCAAGGAGGGGCTATGAAATATCTTCACTCCAGGTTCTTTATGAGGTAAAACCGTGTCACACCACACCACTATCCCTGTTGCAAACTGTTCATCTAATTTCCCTCTTTTTTGTGATATTTTGTTTTCCCCTAAATGTCAGAGTTTGCTGGGGGAAAAAATATTTTTGGTTGTTTCTTTGGAAGCTTCTTGCGGTATGCCTCCACCTGCTGGAAGGAATCAGGCATGTTGTTAGGTGCAGCTGCAGCCCTGCACGTTCAGAGCTGCCTATTTCTGTGTAACTGAAGAAAACAGAAATTATAAATCTATAGAAGAGATGTTTACTTATAAATGTTTACTTATAAATATCACATGTAAATTAAATGCTATGCATCAACCTACCGCAAAGTTGTATAGTCAATGTATTTTTAATATAGTTTGAAATGAAAATAACTTCATTTTAAGGGAAACAGAATTTATGATGATGCAAGTAATCCAGGATGTCGATCAAAATATACCCATTTAAAGGTAAGGTGAAATGTAAATTGTGGTATTAAAGTTCCAAATGTTAACAAGTATTTTCATTTCCCCAGCTGCAGTGTATCATTTTTATCAGCAATTGGAAGCATGCTGCATGTTTGACTCTGTGGACTCCTGCTTTACACAACAGAACATTCCAATGGTGTGCATGTGCCATAGTACGTATAGAAATTCTAAGAATTCATATAATTTACCTGCTAAATCAGGGACTATTACAGTCTGCTGTGTAAATTCACATTTTGGCACTCTTTAAAAAGTGGATTATTGTTGACCCAATAGACCATAACAGCTCCAAAGAAGCCGTTACTGTACATCGTGTAAAGCCTTCGTGGTGTGTGTTTTATTGAAGCTCTGTAGCTGTCGGGATCTGCTTGTCAATCTAGCTGCCATGCGTGTGCACCAAATGCATTGCTAAAGATGCCTTGTAAATTGAAGCTTTAGTCAAATTACCCTTGTTCTTGTCCAATAAGCCATGGTATAAAATTGGATATTTCCACTGCAGTTTCTTTCTCCACCTCCAGAATTCTATTTCCCTGTATTTATAGAGGTTGAAATTTTGAAATGTGGATAAGGGAGTGGTGATTTGATTTCAAGTTTAAAAAAAAAAACAAAAAGCAGGAAGAAAATTGAAGACAGTTTTTGCTTTGCATGAAAAAACGTCTCAAAGAATGCATGAATTTACCAGCTTCCAGGAGGCTGGCAATGGTCACAGTGAGATTTCTCTACTTTAGGCTTTTGGGAATCCAAATAAGATTTTTATTTAATTTTCTATGTGCTAATTTTGTGTTTTTCCACCTGTCTGTCCTCTTCTTTCATTTAACAAAAAAAAGAACATTGGAACATTTGCCAGGAAAAAAAAAAAACCCTTTTTAGTTACTTGTACCTTCAGTAAAAATAAAATAATACTTTGAGGTCTCAAGCTGTAGGTGCAGCACTTTCAGTGTTTTCTTGGGCTGGTGAGAGGTTTTGGCAAAGCCGTCCTGACACCCACACAGCATACACAGCGTGTTTGTGACGATGATTAAGCCATTTGTTAGTCTCTTCCTGATATGGCTGAAGCCATGCAAATCAGCATGGATTCCCAATCCTCAGAGACAGGGTATGTTCTAGAAAGCAAGCTATGAACAAAAAGTTCAGGCTGGACTACCTGAAGGAGATCCAGGCTTAATGTCACTAGGTATATGTCCTTACTTTCTGACCGAGAGCAAACATTTGGTAAGTTTCTGAGCTAGGAAGAAAATGCTTATGGAACCGTGGTTTTAAAAACCTACAGTCAGCAGAACATATCCGCTTAGAGACCAATATTTCTTCAAGTTATAGAAGAAAAAAAATAGGAAGGGTGAGATTAAGTGCTGTACAACTTTGTTCTTTCCCGTAAGAAATAGTAAAAGCTCATATTTTTATACTATGTTATTTCAATCTATAATTGTTATAATTGATAGCTTAAAATCCTAAAGTTCAATGGTAATGTGACAAATGGGAGGTAGAGCTAGAGCAAACTCAATGAGTTATTTTTTTAGTTCCATATCACGTCAGATAAATGGATAGAGAGTTAAGAACCACAAATTTCTAAGAAATCACCAGCGTAATTATCTTGGGAAAATACAGTTTATTTTCATTTTGCAAATATCTGCTAACCACTGCATCACCCCTCCTGTGCTCAAGAGAAAGGAGCACAGTGTGTCCCCCTGACACTGTGGAGTAAAGCATGAGAAGATTCTTTACGCAGCCCTGCCGTAACAAATCTCAGCTGGTCCTCTGCTGTCCTCTGGGGAAAATGCATTTGAACTCATCTCAAAGAGCTGGTTTTCTACCCTGGAGGTCTCCGATGGCTACTGCAAGAAGAAAGCCATGTCCCGAAAGCAGTGATACAGATTGGCAGCCACTGCAGAGATGCAGAATGTCGAAGAGTGTGTGTGTTGTAAGAGATTCTTAACCCCTCCCTAGCACCCATAGGGGCAGTCCACAGCCTGCAGCTTGGGCGGGAGGGTGTTAATGTGGGGCAGCTGCCTGGCGGGGACCAGCTGAAATGGATCAGCTAGGAACCAGCCTCCCCTCTGCATTAACCCTCGAAGGGATGCAGAGGCCCAGGACAGAGGCCAGCCTGCTGTGCTGCACCTCTGCCTCATTTATTCAGGGGAGACACACACACACACAGAGTTCATTTTACCTCCTGACCCCTTCTGCCTCTTGTCCTGATTTGAATGAGAAGTTCTATTTCTAAACACAGTGCTTTCTCACTGGGCTATTTTTGTAATATAGTATGCTGAGTTGCTGCCTTAAAATTATACATATATATATATATATGCACACACACATGCACACACACAACAGGCGTGCAGACCTTACAGGCTGATGATTCTGCCTCTTGCCAAGGGAATTCCTGGACAGACACTGCTCTGAAAGAAAAACCTTCTGGTTTTGGAAGTCTGGCTGGGCAAGGCAGGCAGAGGTCATGGAGGGGCCGGCGTGATGGAATCCTCGGTGCAGCTGGCTGCGCAGCCCGACACTGGCGTGGACACTGGGACGCGTCATGCAACATCCAACCAGAGCACACTCACGAGGACAAACGTGGGCCCACCTATTTACCATCAGAAAAACAAAATCACGCTCTTTCACTTTGAAAGAAGGGGGAAACTGGAAAGTTATTATTTGAAATAAAATGGAATTTTAGGATAATTATTTTTCTTTAATATCCCTTTTATTTCCCTGTTTTTCATTTGAATTCTGGTCTATCCCGCATACAAAGAAATTGGCATTCTCTGCCACCAATCAACATTTGAGTATTTGGCAAAGTTATGATTTCAGTTCCATACACGACAGCTGAATAAAAGAGTTGCAAATCCAGAAGAAAAGCAAAGTCCTGGGGGTGGGGCGGAGGGGGTTCACAGAATTGCATTTCCAAGGGATCCAGTGTCCGGAGTGCTCCATGTAGCACACACCCACCCTCGGCACATTACAAATGTGTTTGCACTATCAATAAATCATATTTCTAGCACTGTACTAATTACAGGGGCAGCAATGCATATAATAAAAAGTTTATGCCCATCGTGCTCAGCACACACCCCCTCTGGGATACTGTTTAGCTCATTCATGATTTCTGCTTGTGAAGACATTCATCCAAAACATGCTTTAATTGTAATGTCAAACACGAGAGTAAATCTTCAGAATCAGAAAGGCAGCATCCCTTCACATCAATTCTGGTCAGATTCAACTTTTTTTTATTCATTGTTATTAGTCACTGTATTTCTGGCACAAAGGGGGATTTGGTAGCCAGAGAAACTGAAACTTGGGTGGCGAAAAGCAGTTGTGGCGGCGGCTCCTCTCTTCCCCAGGAAAGAAGCGAGGCTTTAAAAGATATTTATCAGGAAGAAATGAGCGATCCATACAGTACAGCCTTGTGTGGAGCAGAAAATGAGGCTGCGTGCTCGCTGATGTCTAGTTACTGCAAACTTAGCATCACAATGCCCGCACTGCCAGGCCCTGAGCCTCCCGGGAGAGCATCCCTGAAAACCCGAATGGAACAAGAACAAGAGCTGCTCTCTCTCGGAGTCCCTGTTCCACCACTGTGTGCAGGGAGCAGGGCACAGGCTGGCATCGCCTCCCACTGGGGCCTGTGTCTCCAGGCTCATATGAGGAGGGAGATTTGTGAATGATGGGTATGGAGAGGCAGGAATTGTGTTGAAAAGGAATGTAAAAGAAGGGAAAAAACTTGAAATTCAGAATCAGAATCTTGATTTTCTTTTGTAGACACTTTTGTAAGTTGATTAAAGGCTTTCAAGGCATGTCCTCGCAGAATGTGGAGAAAGTTAAAAAGGAAAAAAGCAAGTGCCTCCCTCATTCCCCTCTGCTGAGCCTGTGTGGGAGGCAGCCCACCAGTGACACACACCCTCAGGACACCTGGCTCTCTAAACCCATAGGAGAGCTGCCATTTGCTCTCAGACACATTTGCTCTCTGATATCTGAGTCAAGGAAGGAGAAAAGGGCTCTGAGCAGGATGCAGACCTGCACACTCAGCTCAGAGACCCTCCGTGCATGGTGCTGAGGACATGTTCATGGTAGAAGGGAAGAGAACAGCTCTGTTTCTGGAATTCTGTGGGTTTTTCAGGGGGCCAGTGGGAGCGCTGGGAGGGAGGGTGGCAGGGCCAGCCATGTATGGCAAGACTGGGGACTTTCTCTCTCATCCTATGCTCCCCATACTCGCAGAGGTGCTCTGTGAACTCTGGACCCCCAGACAGTGCAGCCATGACAGGGGGCTCCAAGGTCCCAGAGCCAGGCCTCCCTCTTGGGAGGCCTCCCCTTTCCCGAAAGTGGGCGTGGGGGCAGAGCACATCTTAATGCTCACAAACAGGGGGCCATGAGGCATTTGATCCATGGCCTCTAATTATCTGTACAACTTTAATAGTCTTCGAGTTCATTATCTTAGAGATGAGAAATAAAGGACCGAGTCATAGGCATCCGTATTTTAAGTTTATTTATTGCCTTGCTGAAATCAAAAAGCAGGGGAAGAACTCTCAAAACTTGGCCTGTGCTAGACAAAAGGATTTTGCTCCATTCCAGGACTGATTGAGTGTTCAGGACCCAGAGGAGGATAGACAAGTCCCAGCTCAGAACAGGCTCTCAAGGGGTTCCTGGGGGTCTCCAGGCACAGGACACCAGGACGGCCAGCAGGGAAGGCGGTGGCCTTGCCCGGAGAGCCCACTGGAAGCAGTGTGGAAACAAGCTCCTATGGGTGGGCGACTTGCTGTCTCTCCACCCCAGGCAGCATCACATATGAGCCATTAAGTAATGACACAGGGTTACTACATTGAAAAGATGTCTTGTAAGATGCTGTATACAAACATTGCTGAAAAACAAACAGGAGGCCGGAAACATGGCACTGAAGGCTGGAGGCTGAAGGCTCCTCGCAGGGCAGCCCTGGGAGGGCCGATGCTTCCCACTCCCTCTCCTTTCACGATGTTATGAACAACATGCTCTGCTTCTCAGGAAGAGCTGGAGGATGGAAACAATGAGGAAAGGGGCAGAGAGCGTGCCCAGGGAGCGGTCAGACCCCCTGACTAGCTCCAGCCAGGGAGCAGTGGGCCTGACTTCAGGGGAAATGCCCACTCTTCCTCCACAGTTGCGTCTCCAGTGTTCCAGTTTAATTACCTTCTTCATTGCTGCCTTAAATGAAGACTCTAAACACCTTCCCCTTGTATCCGTGCTTATAGACGAAGCCAGCAGTCAAACGGCACCATTTATGTCTCGACTCCTATTCTGTGACTTCTTCTCCCCCTTTTAACCTGAATCTCTAACCTATTTTAAACATGCCATCCCCCACCCCCCCATTAACAGAAGGGATCCTTTTTTCTCTTTCTGTCTTTCCCCCTCAGTAGATGAACTTTAAATGCAATCCTGCGCTCCTCCTGGCTGACCCGCCTGCTGTGAGTAATTGTCTAGAGAGAATAGGAGAATCTAAGAGCTTTTGTGAAAGGGAATAGAGAAGACAGACATTATTATGATTTTGAATCCGGAGCTCTCTTCTTTTCTTTCCTTCCTTTTATTTTTTTTCCTGGATCTAACAGCTGTTTCCCATCACAACTGGTGTTTGAAAGACATTGCAAAAATGACTGTATCCGTATCACAATTAGTTTCACAGGCAGCTAATAACTTACTTGCCATCCATGCCTGATTTAATCGGGACAGCCCTGATTTACGAGTGTTTGTCCCAGTGTCCAACCCTCTCTGCCAGTTCCTCGGGCTGGGTGCCCTTTGGGGTGCTGATGGAGGGAAACGCCCCCTCCAGGGCTGCCTGTCCGCCAAGCAAGGCGAGGATGGGACCCTGGGCTTCTTCCCAGACAGGAGAACCCCAGACCCAGAGACCCAAGAACTGGGTGGGGCGAGGCAGCCTCCCGTGGGCCACACCCACCCCTCCTGCCCCCACCCCACTCACCTGCCTCCCTCTCCTCCCCAGCACAGAGCCCTCTCACACTTTAAGGTCAAAGATAGTTCCAAGCTTCACATTCGTTCAGACATAAAAGCCCCAAGCCTTTGGTGGGGAGGCTGCTGTCAATGGTGCCAAATTATGCGTGTCTAGTTTTTGTGATGTGATCTACTGCCGTTCATTAGGGACTGAGCTGGGCCCATCGACTCATTTTTCTTAGGGCAGCGAGCTGGTCTGTAGGGAGTCCCAGTGCTGAGAGGCCAATCCGTCCTTTGCTCACTCAGCAACTTTGCTCTTTGAATTTTTTTTTTAATGAAAAATTTTAATGCAGAATAGAGGAATCAGGCCTTGGACATAGAAGTGAATGAATCAGATCTTGCAGGAACCAAGCCCTGGAATATATTAATATGTAGTGGGTGCAGTAACAACTTTGAAACATTCAAAAATCTGTCTGACAGGGCATGTCTCCTATCTTAAAGTGTCACTGCTAGGCCTTAATTACACACATAAGAATAAGGTAAGGGGGCGTGTCACACTTCGGAATTTTAGAAATTCACATTGTATGAAACACTGCACCTCCAAAAGGCTGTGCAAACCACACTAACGTGTCAGAACTTCCCTCTTTGGCAAACATACAAAAGACTCGTGCAAAGAGTAACGGAAGTTAAATGCAACGGGCTAAAAGCAATGCTTTTCTGTTCCTAAGCGACCAGAACTGGGCCAAGGAGATTCAGAAAGCATTTAAATATCCCAGTAATGGATCAGTGAAGGAATGAAGAGGCTTGTCCTCCATTCAGCTGCTCCAGCTGCTTCAGCCCATCTTGGCAACTTCTGGTGGCAGGGAAGTAACAGGCATCGGGGCGGAGGGCAGGGTGGAGGGCAGGGCAGAGGGCAAGGCAGGCGTCCTGAGAGGCAGAAGTGGTGGATGCACCAGTTGGGACTTTGAACCTCCATCTCCTGTGCCGTCCCCTCAGGAAGACCTCTTCCTAAGGCTCTCCGTTCTAGGGAGCAAAGTCCTGTCCCAAGGTTTAGAAAGCAAAGTCTTCAAAACTGCTGCCAGTCAGGCAAGAAGAAAACCAAGGGAGTTTCCCAGAGCCCCCAGGAGGGCAGGAGATCAGATGGATGAGCAGGCGTCTTGCAGAATGCTTTTCATCCCAGCACCCTGTCCACAGCATCCCCATGGAGGCCCAAGAGAAACAAAGGTGAGGACAAATATCTGCCCTGTAGTACCTGAAATGGCCATTTCACCCAAAGCCAGGGACGCTGCCTGCTGTTGTACAAAGTAAACACACACACGCTCCTGAAAATAGGGCATCAGGTGGTGACTGCGTAGACAGCGCACTCCAGCCTGCTCAAGAGCCTCTCGTCAGCTCACAACTATCTCACAGGCTCTCAGGCTCGGCAATCGCCACGCCTGGGAAGAAAAAGCCTCCGTTCCCGACAGTCATCACAATCTGTTTGCAATTACCAAGAAAAGAAAGGAAAGATCCTAAAGATCCATCCTCACAGTGTTAAATGGAGCCTTTGGTTTTATATCTGTGTTGCTCATGAGCCCATATTTTTGGAGAAGCTGTAACAGGAACTATGGGGGACTTAAGTCCCCTTTTGTTTTGTGTTTTTGTTTATCGGGCATTTTCCTTTGTGAAGAAAGGTCAGAGATGGGAGACAGTATTCCCTTATTTGTTAGGAAGGCACTGAGCAGAAAGAAGTTTCATAAGAGGTTATTTCAAAAATATGATTTAAAGAGAAAACAAGACTGCCATCCAATGCCAGAGATGCTTACCAGCCTCCAGCTTACATTTGGCATTATTTCTTACATTTTTCTGCATACTTTTTTTCTCCATGTGCAAAACAGGCCAAGTTTGGTTGTTTTGGGGCAGTGCTAGGATTGGACTCTGCACAAGTACTGCAGTCAAAGACGAGAAAATGCAAGAGATCCATCTCACTTGGCATGTTTATATGTTCTTTTAAGCAAAAAAAAAAAAAATCCTGTTTACCAAATGGAGTGTCAGGAACATTGTGTAAAAGAACACTTATCTGTGAAACTTTGATCTTTCTCTGAAGCACCATTAGCAGAGACTCACAGGATGATTGCTTGGGAGCAGGGGCAGGCAGAGGGGAGGGTGGAGGCAAGGAGTTTTCCAAGGGGGAAAAAAAGCTTATTGTGCTACCTATGGTCGCGTTTAGAACAGAAATCCTGTGAAATCCCAGGAAGCAAGCTGAAGCTGGGCCACTGGCTGGGCAATGCCACCGCCCAGGCCCCCCGCACCCACAGAAACACGGGCCAGGGCCCAGCTTCAGTCAGCCCTTCGCTAAGGCCGTCTCCAGGAAGCACAGTCCAGCAGCTCTCAGGCAGGGCAGAGGGGCAGCCCAGGCTCCAGCCTCCTCCCCGAGAAGCTGGAGAGCACCGCATTATTTGTTACTGAGATCAGGAAATCAGAGGCTTATGAAATTTCCAGTTACTTTCTGTTTCATCTAGGTCTGGCAAAAACAAGCAGAAGAAGAAAGAAAAGAAAAAGGAGGGACAGAGAAAAGGAGGAAGGAAGGGAGGGAGAGAGGGAGGGAGGATGGAAGGAAGGAAGGAAGGAAGGAAAGAAGGAAGGAAGGAGAAGGAGGGGAGGGAGGAAGGAAGAGGAAGGAGAAGGAAGGGAGGGAGGAAGGAAAGGAAGGAAGAGGAAGGAGAAGGAAGGGAGGGAGGAAGGAAGGAAGGAGAAGGGAAGGGAAGGGAAGGGGGAGGGAGGAAACACTCTCATATGATTAGTATTTCCATATCCAGCTTAATTCTTTAATTTTTAAGGAAGGGAGGGAGGAAGGGAAGGGAAGGGAAGGGAAGGGAAGGGAAGGGAACACTCTCATATGATTAGGATTTTCATGTCCAGCTTAATTCTTTAATTTTTACCTGTAAAGGAACAAACAAAACCTGTATGTAGAAAAGAAATCTTAGTTTTTACTATATATGTTCAAACTGGAAATGTTCAAGGAAGAGCAAGGAAGAATTAGGGAACTGACAAAAGGACTTCACGGGAAAGCCTGGGGCAGGTGCCAATGATGGCGCAGCTCAGGGCAGAGAACAGCAGAGCGTCCCTGGTCAATCTTTGCTCATGTGGCAGCACAAGTGGCACTCACTGGAGGAGTAGTGTTGCCCCTGCATGTGTCTTTGGAGGATCCAGAATTCACATGAGTCTGAGTTCTTCAAATGTTGCTGATGGCATTGCGTGGTAAGAGAAGCCTAATGATGGTAGAAATGCTTCCCTTGCACAAAGGCTTCCATTAGGCCCTGGCTCATCAGCCTACCTCACTGAGCACCCACACTTCTCTTCAAACCTCCTGGATAGGAGCCGAGTTTCCGAATGAACTCTGTGTCCCTTTTGGAAGTGTTTCCCATGCACCTTCTATAGGTCAAAGAGGGTTAGCCACCAAGAGCTGTAGAAGCTTAGGGCATATTCTCTGTCCATAAACAAAACAAAAGAATGTTCTTGATAGAGGCCAAAGAGCCCTCAAGAACCATTAGTGGAAGCAATAATTCCATATAATAAATTACCAAAAACGTGACACATGCAATTAAAAATGGAAGCCAATGGATGCCAGTAGGAAGTACTGGCCAGGAATGGTGAAGTCAATGAGAGCAACTGTGAGGGGCAAAGGCATCAGAGACGCCTTCAGAGGGCAAGTGACTTGGATGATCAAACATTACAGATCTGATGTGGGGCCAGGGCCCTGGGTGCCCAGTGAACACTGTCTCTCACACTCCCAACAAAAGGCGTGGAGTGCCACAAGTCAAGGAAACCAAAGGGCCCATGAAAAAGTAAATGTAAAGCCGGGCACAGTGGCTCCCGCCTGTAAACCCAACACTTTGTGAGGCCAAGGTAGGCGGATCACTTGTGGCCAAGGTAGGAGGATCACTTGTGGTCAAGCCTGGCCAACATGGTGAAACCGTCTCTACTAAAAATACAAAAATTAACCAGGCGTGGTGGCACACGCCTGTAATCCCAGCTACTCAGGAGGCTGAGGCACGAGAATCACTTGAACCCAGGAGGCAAAAGTTGCAGTGAGCTGAGATCGCACCATTGCACTCCAGCCTAGGCAACAGAATCAGACCCTGGCTCAAAAAAAAAAAAAAAAAAAAAAAAAAAAGAAGTAAATATAGAAAGCTACCTGGGCAGTGAAGTGGCTTGACACCCCTTACCTATTAGGGGATACTGGGGATGCAGATAAATTTCTCTGAGCTTCTGTTGCTTTGACTGCAAGATGGGAATTCCAGCATCTTCCCCCGACCGCAAAGGATGCTATGTAAAGGTACAAAATAAACAGAAAGCAACGAGGATTTATCATTTTAGTTGGAATCTCGTTTCAACACTACTAAAAGTAAGGTTCTTTCATGTACCTGAGTTAATCCAAAGAACCCAGCGTGGTTAGTATTTTCAGCAGAAGCCACAGAGAAGTAAATACGTTGCCTCAAATCTCCCAGCTGTAATGAATCAAGGGCTAAAATTTTGTCTTCTATATTCTTTTTACAACATTATTTTATAAAAGATTCTAAGTTAGACTTTCACAAGAGTTTAAACAATTCAATGTTCTAAGTTGTTGCTTTCTATTACAATTTAGTAAGAATCAACTCAAAAGCAATGTGTATGCCACGTAGCTAATACCCTTCCCACCGTTTCATCTTTGGTGCAAGACAGAGGGTGGCAATGCTAGGCTTGTCTGACAAATGATGAAAGTAAGGTTTAGCAATTTTTTTTTTTGAGACGGAGTTTCCCTCTGTCTCCCAGGCTGGAGTGCAGTGGCACAATCTCGGCTCACTGCAACCTCCACCTCCCATGTTCAAGCCATTCTCCTGCCTCAGCCTCCTGAGTAGCTGGGATTACAGGTGCAAGGCACCACGCCTGGCTAATTTTTGTATTTTTAGTAGAGATGGGGTTTCACCATGTTGGTCTGGCTGGTCACGAACTCCTGACCTCAGGTGATCCACCCACCTCAGCCTCCCAAAGTGCTGGGATTACAGGCATGAGCCACTGCGCCTGGCCGAGGTTCAGCATTTTTAACAAATTAGCCAAAATAGCACCTCCAGAATGTCCAGAAATGTGCCAAAATTGCAGAGCAGGTCTATCTGCCTCGAGGAGCCAGTGCTCTTCCCTGTCATGAAGCCACGGTCACCCCTCAGGACATCTAGTCACCCCACAAAAGATCACAGCTAGCTTATTAGCTGTGTGGCCTTGGGCAAGTCCTGTGGTCTCTGTCAGGCTCCTCATCTATAAAATGGGTATGTTAATAGTATCCACCTAAGGCTGGGTGTGTAAATTAAATTAAAATTTTAATTTTAATTTTTAATTTGAGTTCAATTAAAAGTTAATTCAATTTAATTAATTAAATTATATCTATTAAAATGAACTTGGTTAAAGTTAAAATACTATCTACCTAATGCAGGCAGCTTGGTGTGAATTGAAGGAAAGAAAATATGTAAAGGGCTTAGCTTAGAACAGCACCTGGCACATTTTAACACTTTACAAATGTTTGTCTTCAGTAGTGAGAATGTCATTATCATTACTGTCATTTTTATTATTATTTTGGTTGTGGCCAAGAGAGTTCACTCAGGTTCACGCTACTGATCTGAAAAGTGTTCTGTGTAGGTTTCTATGCAGTAGTCAATAAAAACGTGATTTTGAAATCATTTCTTGCAATGTCCTATAAATTCTACCTACATTTGATACATGGTGAATATTTGGCAAACTGATCAAGGTCTATCATCTGCCCTTTGTGCTGCTCATAGTGCTTCATTGCCAGCAACTCAACCCATTTTCGAAGGTCACCATATCCTGCAATTCAACATTTACACATGCAGCTGCTGCTTTAACCCAGACCCCTAGCTCTGCTTCTTTAGAAATCTGACTATGCCCAGAGTCTGATAAATCGATCAATCAACTCAAATCAATGCACTAGGAACTCAGATGCATGCTGTTTTCAGATTGGTGGACACACTGGACAATGCCCAGGATGTGTCCGGTGCAGTTGACCACGCCCTTCTTCTTGAAACCCCACTTCTTTGTTATCCCAAGAACCCACCTTTATTGCTCCCCGCTAATTCTTGGGTCATGTGTTCTTGGTCCTGGTCATAGTTTCCTGTATATCCAGTACTTAAATGGATCTCCACCCCAGCCTATTTACACACTGGGTGCTTTCCTCCATTCCAGTGGTTCTAACTCACTCCACTTGTAGGCTGAAGACTCCAAAGTTACCATTCCTTGCCCTTGAGCTTCTACATCAGTCCAGCTGTGTGATGCCACCCTTGTAAAGCTGAACTTTGCATCTTTTCATCATGCCAGTCACTCAACACCCAACGAGACCTCAAGCATTCCTGAGGGTTGGACTCCTGTCTCTCTCATTATCACCACTACCCGGTTCACAGCTTCGTTGTCCCTTATCTGGACTGTTGCAGTAGCCTCATGCATGATCTCTCTGCCTTTAGAATTGCCGCTTCAAATCCACCCCCAACACACACACACACACACACACACACACACACACAGACATGCACACATTCAGACACACATGCACACACACATTCACACATGCACACATGCACACACACACATGCACACACACATGACCACCCTAGAGGTCTGTCTCAGACACTCACCAGATTAAGCCATTCTCTGCTGAAAACCTTGGTCTGGACCCTATCACTACAAAACAGATCCTAAGCCCCTCTGCATGTCAGAGGACCCTCCAGAACCCACTCTTCACATGTGCAAATGTCTCATCCCCCACCCTCTGCCTTGACCTTTATCCTTCGGTCATCAGGAAATGCTTATGATCACCAGCACTGCCTTCACCCCTCAGGCTTTCATGCTGTTGAGTGTCCTCCTTTGTCTACTCCTGTGCTGTTCAATATTGTCGCCACTGGCTACATCTGGCTACTGAGCACTTGAAACGTAGCTGTACGTGGAAAATAGATATTGCATTTTGAAGGCCTGGTGCCAAAACAATGTAAAATATTAACATATTTCATATTAATGATATGTTGAAATGATGATAAGATTTTTGATATATTGACTTAAATAAACTATATGATGAGTATCAGTTTCACTTGTTTCTTGTTACTGTCCTACTATGAAGATTCATAGTAGATGCATACCTTGGGTATGCAGTTCACATTCTATTTCTAGTGAGCAGTCGTGGTCCCGTCCGCCTTCTCTCCATGCCTCCCTGACTTCTCTTTTCTTCACCCATCAACGTCCTTCACATCTCTCATGACAGCTTATCAGCTCTCTCAAGGGGCCCTTCTGACATCCCGCAGAACTAAGATAAGCACTTACTCTGTGCTAAGACACCCGTGCTCACCTTTATCCTTGCATGTTTCACACTGAAATAATCTGGTTACTCACACCCTACTAGACTGTAAGCTCCTTGAGGGTGGGCATTATACTCAGTCACATTAGTATAAATGCATTCATACATTCAACAAATATTCCTTAGACATCTGCCATGCCCAGCACTGCTAGAAATTCATTCCTAATGGTTGACACAATACTAGCCAGGAATAAGGAAGAACTAAAATAGGTAGATTAAATTTAACGAGTATTGAAAGCATCTTAAGAATTGGTAATTTTCAAATAGTCTACTAATCTAGAATTAAACTATTTCAATTTAACAATATTTCCTGCATGCACACCTATTACATGCTTCAGAGAATGCAAAATAGAATATTCATTCATGCACTCTTCCCTCAAAGAGCATCAAGTCTAGTAGTGATAAGATACAGGAATAAATAGGTATGATAGAATACAGAATATAAATGTTGTGAGAAAAGTTCAATGTCTTATGAGAATGCAGAGAAGATTCTTTGGTTGGGCACGGTAGCTCACACCTGTAATCCAAGCACTTTGGGAGGCCAAGGCAGGCAGATCAGTTGAGGCAGGAGTTTGAGACCAGCCTGCCCAACATGGTAAAAACCTGTCTCTACTAAAAATACAAAAATTAGCGAGGTGTGGTGGCGCACACCTGTAGTCCCAGCTACTCAGGATGCTGAGGCAGGAGAATTGCTTGAACCCAGGAGGCAGAAGTTACAGGAAACTGAGATTGCTCCACTGCACTCCAGCCTGGGCGACAGAGTAAGTGAGACTCCATCTCCAAAAAAAAAAAAAAAAAAAAAAAAAAAAATTCTACCATCTAGAAAGTCAGGAAAGGCTTCACGGAGGAGGTGAACTTGAGATGGCCCTAGGAAGACGAATGGGATTTTGAAGGGAGGAGTGGTGATGGGGAAGGAAGGAAGAGATGGAGCACAGGTACTCAGGAGAGACGGACAGGGTGCAGCCTTGCCAGGAGACAGGACAGAACTGGGTTTGGTAAGAGGCTGATGTATGTCTCCTAGACATATATTTGCTGGGGCTGCCATAACAAAGTACCACACAGTGAGTGGCTTAAAGCAACAGGAATTTCTTCTCTCACATTCTGGAGGCAGGAAGTTCACAATCAAGGTGTCAGCAGGGCCACGCTTCCCACAAAGGCTCCAGGGCAGAGTCCTGCCTGGCTCTTCTGGCTTCAGGTGGTGCCCAGCAATCCTTGGAATGGGCACCTTTGCTTGCTGCAACGTCACCCCTATCTCCACCTCCGTCTCCAATGGCCATCTTTCCTCCATGTGTCCTTGTCCAAATTTTCCTCTTCCTAAAATATCATCAGGCCAGGTGCAGTGGCTCACGTCTGTAATCCCAGCACTTTGGGAGGCCAAGGCAGGCAGATCACTTGAGGCCAGGAGTCTGAGACCAGCCTGGCCAACATGGCAAAAACACTGTCTCTACTGAAAATATAAAAAATTAGCTGGGCGTGGTGGTGCATGCCTGTAATCCCAGCTACTCAGGAGGCTGAGGCATGAAAATCACTTGAACCCAGGAGGTGGAGGCTACATTGAGCCAAGATTGTGCCACGCACTCCAGCCTGGACGACAGAGGAAGACTGTTTCAAAAAAAAAAAAAAAAATCATCAGTCATTGGATTAGGGCCACCCACTCCAACACGACCTCATCTTAACTTGATCACTCTGCTTAACTGGACCAATGTGACCCGATCAAGTTCCAGTCCATAGACTTCAGGGGGCGGGGCTTCACCAAACCTTCTTCCGGGGTACACAATTCAACCCACAGCAAGGAAAATCAGGAAACAAGGACCAAAAGGAAGCATGGGGCCAACCATGCAGGACCATGAATCCTAGCAGAGGATGGTGAGGCTGATATGCAGGGAAATAGTTGCTTATGTAAAATACAAACAGGACTGAGATCTGTCGAGCACGAAGAGCTGAATTCCTTACCATCTTTATCCTGCTGCCCTTAGGCGA
Organism: Gorilla gorilla gorilla; assembly: GCF_029281585.2. Classification (NCBI taxonomy): domain Eukaryota; kingdom Metazoa; phylum Chordata; class Mammalia; order Primates; family Hominidae; genus Gorilla; species Gorilla gorilla. The sequence goes on from NC_073241.2 coordinate 105,640,196, forward strand.
ACGGTGGCCACAGAAGGTGCAGCATGGAAAGCGAGTGTCCTCCCACACACCCATGCTCTGGTTATGCTTTAGGTACTTGGGGAAAGTTCCAAGGTCACCGGAGTACTCTCTGGCTCTTGGAAGTCGTACTTTGTAATGACCCAGCAGTGGCTGAGAGAGCCGTGCTGTCTGTGTTGAGCGCAGTGGTACTGACAAGACCATGTAGACTTGATGGTGCCCCGGGCCACCAGGGCTCAGAGATCAGGAGCCGCGCTGGATATTCACGTGGTGTCTGATTGCACAATTCCGGGAGGCCGAAGCGAGCCCTGTCTGCGAGTATTCATTCCGTGCCTTATTGCCTTCCTGCTGTGTAGCAGCTACGCGGCACTTTCCCCATCAAATCCCATGAACATTAGGCCTAAAAATACGTATTAGGGTTTTTAAAAGTTGGGAACTGTACATACAAAATGAACCTTCATCAATTTCTAATTAGCGTTGAATCACTCATAACGGGCATTGAGGGACCCTGTTTCACTGAACAACTGTCACTTCAGGATGCATTAAAATTTTCAGAAAAAGAAAAGCACAACTACGTAAGAACTTATTTAATGGCCCTGATGGCTTGGTAAATTGTAATGAGAATGTGCTGCATAAAGAAGTAACCCACAAAATGTATACAGCCTTTGGGAACGTAATGATATTTTCAATGCACAATATTTTACATCTCACTTCGGCCCGCCCCTCCTTGACACACCATTCACTTGGACAGACATAATTTTGTGCCCTAACACTGGATCTAATGCCTCGCTCACTGGCCATATAAATATGTGAGCCCCTCCAGCCCCTCTTCTGAGGAGATCTACAAATAAGTATGCAGCCGTTTCTTCCAAAAGTTTATCTGCATTGTCAAGGTGATCCCTTTAAAAGACAGACTTGAAAGGCTGGGTTGGTTGTGAGCGTAAAAGAGGGCCCTGCCGCTCCAGGCAGGTGTGGTTCATCGTGGGGAGAAGGAAAGAATGAGAAGATGAATCCTCAGCTCCCAGGCCTCCACCACGGCCCAGGCTCCCCGGCGCCAGGGGGCCCCACTGGCACAGGCCTCCCTGGAGCATGGGATCCCCTCAAATCCCTCACCCAGGGTGCAGCTGCCCAGCTGCAAAATCCTTCCTCAGCACCTCCCAGGAAAACTGGGCCTAAACAGTCATGCTCCTGTGTAAGATAAATACAACTGGCTATTATTCCTGGAGCCAGAATGCCATGCGGAGTGTGGGGCAGGGCAACCAGGGGACTGAGGGGAGCCCGCAGCCCACTACACCAGGGACTCAGAGTGATGGTGCCCTCTCAGCACCATGAGAACCTTCACAGAGAAGTTCAGTTTATTTTTAATGGGGATTTGGTATCTGTACAATAATGACTCTAAATATGCAAGCCTCTAGAGAGACAAAGTGCCCAGGTCTCTCCCAGACCCTCCAACCACTTAGCCACCGCATTGGAAGCTCATGGGGAAGACACCTGCCTGGATTTTATCAGCAAAGCCTGACTGCCCAGCTCACTCTGAGCAGTGTATGTGCTGCGCCCTGGTGCAATCCCCTCTCTGCTCACTCCCACGCCCACCGCTCATCCTCACTCCTCTCCGCCATTCCAGGGTACCAAGGAACTCAGAGGATGCTGTGATTTCTGTGAACTTAGACAGGAAAAGAGGCCCCCTCACCCTGTGTCGTCGCCTTCAATGAAGATGCTGCAGAACTCGTACAAAAACATTCCAGGCAACCCGGCTCCTGCGACGCGTGTCGGGCACCGAGGGTGCTGGTGACATCTTGTGGTGGAGCCTGTGACAGCCACTGCTCACGCCTCCCCGACACCACACAAGCTGTCCAGGAGCATCTAGCCCTGTCGCCCCTCATACATCAGCAAGGAGGCATCTGGGATCTGAGGGCTGCTGCCAGGATCCACCGGTGCACCCACCCGAAACTTCTTTGCCCACCTGGCCAAGCCTTGCCACTGACAGGCCTGCCAGCTCCTCTCCCAGCAAAGCCCTTGGATTGCAGGAATGATTTGTTTGCCATTAAATCACAGTGGTACCTTTTGGTTAAATTCATACAAAAAGATTCTTGTGCAGAGTGGCTGCAGGCAGTATTTGTGAACCCTGAACCCTGTAATGAGAGCGTTATTGGAAGCATGAGGGAAGCCAGCAGAATGATTTAGAATGTGTCCTCAGAGCAGAGTGGAAGTCCGACTTCTCGCAGGCACGGAATGATCCGGGGACAACAGGGAATTGAGGTGGGAAAGGGGTTTCCAGTACCCATTTACTTTCCGTCTCATGTTTCTTCTCAACACACATTTTATGCAAGTGATTTGGAGATTTTTCTTTAAAGCAGTGGGTTCTGGGTCTGGATACTTTCTGAGTCATTGATGCTTAGAAAAATGCAACATTATTTAATCAAAGCAAATAGTATAATGTATTCTTTCAAAGAAACCGTATTTCATGTTTGGAGCCTACCAACATACTGAACACAAATGACTGTGCTTCGCTTTGAAGACGTCCTGTCTTTTAAATCTGATTCCCTAAACACTACCTATCAGTGCTATTTCCAGAGATTATTAGAGCACATTGTGTTGATTACCAACTCTACTATTCTAGCACTTGTGTAACTATTATTTAACTTACATTTAAGGTAATCTTTCAATATGGGAAATGGGGATATTGCCATAACTGTTTTTTTTACAGAACATATTGGAAACCAGAAAGCGTTTTCCTGCAAAGTTACACAATTAGTGATATACTAGGAACTAGTAAACCAACTCCTCCCTTCATGCTGGGGCTGGCACCTCCCATAAATTCCAGTCCTCTCTCTCAGCAACTTGAGGGTGATCCTGTCCTGCTATTGGCAGAAGCAGACCACTCTGGATTGCAGAAGACCATGTGCATCTCAAAAGAAGGATGTGCAGAGCTCCGGAAGTGGTCCACGCTACCCTGACTGCCACGTGTTGTGGTTCAGATTGTGCACTGCACAAGTGGGCGTGGGGGAACCGTTATACCTTGGTCTATGCAAATGGCACCTCCTAATGTGGCACCGTGCCCAACCTGCACTGCCATCAACAGCAGCTTCTGGGTGTGTCTGACACTCTGAAACTCGACCTGACTGCCTGAGATGGAGCCCTCTCCCAGAATGGGCCCGGCTGAGCCTTCTTGTTTCTATAGGGCCCTTTTGTGACCAGCCTAAGGTGCTGGCTCCCCAGCTGAGGATAACAGAAAATTTGACAGCTGATGCCCGGAGGGACTTCTCTTTCCTACTCAAGTTTCAAAACACAGGGATTCTGAGGAAGCTTGGCTTCTTCATGCCAGAAAACATGTAGCTAGTACCCTCAAGTCCAGATTGCAAAATGCCAAAGTCTGTTGCGGGCTTAAGCACTGCTGTGTCCTCCTGTGCATTACACACAGCTGAGGGTGTCACCCCAAAACAGGCATTCAGTGCTTTCACAGGTATTGTTTGAAATCCTATAGGCAAGAAACACTGGATATTAAATCGAAGGATCTCCTTTTAACCTATTATATGGGTATCTTATTGTCACAGCACCAAATAAAGTTGAATCCACAGCTACAAAAGAAATTCCAAAAATATTCAAATATGTCGATGACTTCTACATGCATTCTGTTCTCACAACCTACTGTCCTGTGGTCCTGAGAGCATGCCAGCCAAAACGGTGTTGTAGCATTTTCTTTTCAGGAATGCAGTGGCCTGTGGGGTCTGCTGCACATGACTGGCTTGAGCTTTGGGACCCAGCTTGCTCCGGCACATTGACAGTAGACTCTGAAGTTAGTTGTGGTTTAATTTCTTCTTCTCCCTGGATATAAATTTATGAATAAACTGGAACTCCCCACTTGGAGAGAGGGAGCAGCACTCTAAGGGTATCTATCATGCATACAGAGAACTTCCCAGGCATTCAACTCGACATCAGCAGATAACTGTACAGATGCAGATACCTCTTGGAAACAGTCAAAAGACTACATTTTTTTAACAGAAAGGATTCAGTTACAATGTTAGCTGAGTAATCTGCTAATAGATAATCACACAATACAAAGAAAACGTTTCAGTAAATACTTTGGATTTCTTTCTTCTGCCATAAGTTCCAAAAATGATGGCAACTCAGAATAAAAAGGATTATTTGAGGCGATGGTATCCCAAGTACCCTGATTTGATCATTACATATCATATGCTTGCATCAAAATATTAAATGTACCCCACAAATGTGTTCAACTATTATGTACCATATATTTTTTTTTAAATGGTGTTTAATCCTAATGCACCAAAATTCTCTGTTTATTCCCAGCACATTGGTATCACTTATGAAGCCTCTCCTCTACACAGGATTCTGTTTGGGTGTGAAAATACTGACCAAAATTGAGGCAATACAGCCATTGCTCTTAAAAAGCCTAAAATCAAGAGGAAGACAATAAACATATGAACATTTTAACTGGGACTGACAGTGAGAAGGGGGATAGCCTTGACACACAGCAACAGAAAACACCACCATGACCAAATACAGACAATTGCAGCCCCTCGGGGAACTGAAGCACTAGCATTCCACCCTCTCCACTGCACTGAGACATGAATGCTCCTCCCAAGATGAGTGGAGGAAAAGAATGGAAATAAAGACAAGGGAGGAGGAAAAGCTAAGAGAAGAGAAGCTGAACAAACATAACCAAGCTCCTTATTTGCACATCTTAAATAAAGGGCTAATCTAGGTTCCTCCTGCCAATTAAGGTAAATGCGGAAAGATCTGATTTCTGGAGTTGGATGCCGACCTCCCCCATCTCTCTACTGCTCCGTTTCGGAAAGCACAGCTAACTGAATGATAGATGGTGAAGTCACTTGGGCAGTAGCCAGGAGCTATCTCCTTCTGTTCTGAGACCTGCATCCAAATTTGAGCCTGTGAAATGGCTTGGGTGATCTTAATTTGACAGTTGTCAACATTTCAAAATCATTGCCAAGTTCAACCAAATGGAAGTCTTTGATCAGGCATGGCTTTCTGTGTATGTGTGCATGTGAGTGTGTGTGTGTGCCTGTGTGTGTATATCAGAGAGTTGCCAATCTGAGCCCAGACAATACACCTGTGCACCCTTCTTCCGTCATATCTCATTAGCATCTCTCTACATGATGAATTCTGTGGGAGGGTGAGAAAAAAATGGCACTTCAACTTCAATAAGTTTGGTCCAAGAAGGAACAAAAAATATGCACATAAAAATTTTGGATAATGGATTCATTTAAGCATCACAATCTGAAAATAAGTACATTATTGCACAGAATATAAAGAATATAAACTTCTACATAAAACAGGATATAATCATGGACAAAACACTTCTTAGTATTATTGACTCAGTGCATACATTTTTCAGCACAAACATCTCAGCATAAGCTAAATTTCAGAACCATTTAACCAATTCAGCATCAGTAGAAAAATCATTAATAAAAGGAGATAATAATCATAAAAACAAGGCCTGGTGTGGTGGCTTACACCTGTAATCCTAGCACTTTGGAAGGCCGAGGGGGGTGGATCCTGAGGTCAGGAGTTAAGCCTGGCCCTAACATGGCGAAACCCCATCTCTACTGAAAATACAAAAATTAGCCGGACATGGTGGTAGGTGCCTGTAATCCCAGCTACTCCGGAGACTGAGGCAGGAGAATCACTTGAACCTGGGGGTGCTGAAGTTGCAGTGAGCCAAGATCACACCACTTCACTCCAGAATGGAGTGAAACTCCATCTCGGTGGGGGGAAAAACAATGAGATTTACCACATACAAGATATCTCATTTGAAAATGAAACTTTTGGCACAGTAAATATGGCATCACCTTAGGGAAGTTATTGAAATAAAAATGCAAAAATATCTAAATCCTCCATGTAGGGAATATAGCTGTGGGTTTAGGAATCTTTTTTCTTTATTATCTAAGGGGCACTCGCAGAATCTAAAGGTCATTTCTATTAGTGCCAAATATCAAGAAAGCATTACTAGAAGATAAAGGATATGTTTTTGAGGCTTTCCCTTTTTTTGGTTTCAATATGTTGAAATGATTGCTTCCCAAAAAATTAAAGTCTTCATAAAAGTTGTGGATGTATAAACACAATGTTTGTTTGATAAAAATAGTTCAGAATGGCCTATTTTTGGAAGTATCTAATAAATGTTTATGGAATAAATAAAGGGATGGCCAATGAACATAAACAAATCCATATAGTTCCATAAAGCAATAAAAATGTCTTTAAAAGCTGAAATTTCTGGTTAATTCTATGGTAAAAGTATTTCCAAAACTGTCACCAGTTGAACTGTGCTAAGTTCATAAGTTATGGAGACATTGCCAATGGACTTTGACATCCTATAATCAGCTCACTGGAATAGTAACTAAGCATCAATCTCTGAAAAGGTCTAGAATCTTGTCCAATAATCCTAATCAGAGCCTCTGAATAGCTCAGCCTCTGGAGTCAAATACTTACCTGTGATTCGTCGCGAGGTGCTTCTTATGCAGACGTGTTGACCAACATAAGGATCCACCTGTCAAGAGACATCAAAACTTCCTCAACTGCCTTTTCCACCTGGCCTTACATGGGTGAACCTGGAGTGACCAGATGTTTTTAGAACTGCCCCATGACTCAAGGTAGAGTCATGCACCTCCATCCTGTGATTCTATTGCAGGGCTAATTAAGTTTTGTGAAGGAAAAAGAACTCATAAATTATTGCAATGGTTTAGAGAAAGAAGTTCCTTCATGGCCATGGATCCACGTTTCATATTGATGATGGCTATTCATTGGAGTGCCTGCAATGGTCGCAGGGTTCCAAGTTTTCCATCAGCAACTAGATATGACTATCCCAAATAGTCAATGAACTCCAGAAAGTATAGAGATGATTGTACCCATGATAAAAGTTTTGCATGTTAGAAATGGAAGGAATTATTAGTAATCCTACACATTTGTATGCCAATATTTTTGGGGGGTTGATTAAACTTTTTATTTTGAGATAATTGTAGATTTGCATGCAATTGTAAGAAATAATACATAAATCCAGCACTTTGGGATGCCAAGGTGGGCAGATCACCTGAGGTTAGGAGTTCAAGACCAGCCTGGCCAACATCATGAAACCCCGTCTCTACTAAAAATACAAAAATTAGCTGGATGTGGTGTTGCATCCCTGTAATCCCAGCTACTTGGGAGGTTGAGGCAGGAGAATCACTTGAATCCAGGAGGCAGAAGTTGCAGTGAGCCGAGATCACGCCACTGCACTCCAGCCCAGGTGACAGAATGAGACTCTGTCTCAAAAAAAAATAAGGGAAAGAAAAGAAAAGCAATAATACAGAGGATCCCTTGCACTCTTTCTCCAGTTTCCCTGAATGGTAACATCTTTCAGAACTAGAGTGCAGCATCCCACCAGGATTAACCTAGCTGGGATGCAGAACATGACCTTCTCCACAACTCTCCCTCCTTTCACCCTTTTACGACACACCCACGTCCCTCCACACCCACCCCATCTTTACCAGTGGAAACAAGCTGTTCCCGATTCCTATAATCATTTCTAGAATATTATGTCAATAAAATCAAACAGCATTTAACTTTTGAGTCTGGCTCTTGGAAACAAAATAATTCTCTGGAGATGTGTCCAGATTGTTGTGTGTATCAATAAGACTTCAGTTTATTGCTGGGTAATGACCCAGCAATGGTGTGGCTGCTGCTTCTAGGGTGAGGTTACTATTAACAAAGCTGCTATGAACATCCACGGACAGTGCTGGTGTGAAAATACATTGCATTTCTTTGAGATACATACCCAGGAGTGTGACTGCTGGATTGCATGTTAAGTGTATGTTTCATTTTTTTAAGGAACTGCCCAACTTTTTTCTAGAGTGGCTGTACCAGTTTACACTCCAACCAGTAATATATGAATGACTCCATTTCTTTGCATCTTCACCAGAATTTGATGTCGACCCTATTATTTTATGTTAGCCATTTTGATAAATGTGTAGCGATATCTCATTGTGGTTTTAATTTGCATTTCCCCAATGGTTAATGATGTTGAACATATGTTTGGATGCTTATTTTCTATCTGTATATCTTCTGGGGTGAAATAGCTGTTTATGACTTTTGTCTGTTTCTAATTGGCTTGTTTCCTTACTGTTGCGTTCACTCCCAACTCACTGACTCCTCCTTCCCCTCGTTCATCCCTTGAGCCTGTCCATTGAAATTTTATTCCACTTATTGTATTTTTCACTTTTAAAATTTTAGTTTGCTTCTTTATACCTTCTACTATTTTGCTGAGGCTTTCTATTTCTTTGCTGGGATTTTCCATTTCTTTTCTCCGACTTTCTGTTTCATTCGTTTGTTTCAAGTGTGTTCATACCAGCTCGTTGACACATTGTTGTAGGGCTTCTTTCAACCCATTTTGAATAATTCTAACACCTGTGACCTTTGGTCTTGGCAGCTTCTGATCATCTTTTCTCATTCCATTTGGGATCTCCCTGATTCTTCATATGACAAGCGGTTTTCCATTGAAACACAGACATTTTGGGCATTGTCTTATGCAGTTCTGGGTCTTCTCTAAACCTTCCTTTTAGCTGGCTCCCTCTGGCACCCCTCCAGTGGGGAAGAGAGCCACCACCTCATCACTGCCAAGTGAGGACAGAAGTCCAAGAGCCTCAGCTGCACTCCACTGACACCCAGGGTGGGGCTGGTCATTACTGTGGTGGAGGTGGTTTCTGCCTTCCCACAAGCCTCTGCTGATACTTCCCTGTCCAGAAGGGGCTGGAAAGCCGGGCATCTGCTCCCTTCACAGCCTTGAATGACACCAGCACTCTGACCCCAAACCAGAGGGGCAGCAAGGGGCCTCCTTACCACTCAGACTGCCAAAGACTGGGCATCTTAAACTACAGACAGTAATTTTCTCATAGTTCTGGAGGCCAGAAGTTGAAGATTAAGGTGCCAGCAGAGCCCATGTCTGGTGAGGGCTCTCTTTATGGCTTGCAGACAGCAGCCTTCTTGTTGTGTCTTCACATGGACTTTCATCTATCTCTTCCTCTTTTTTATAAGGACACTAATCCTGTAGGACCAGGGTCCCACCCTTATGACCACATTTAACATAATTATCTCCTTGTAGAGCCTGTCTCCAAACACAGTCATGTTGTGGGTTAAGGCTTCAGCATATGAATTTTGGAGGATACAATTCAGTGCATGGCAGGAGGGGAAGTCCAGGTTCCCAAAGTGGTCTGCACTGACACAGGCATCATTGCCAGCCAGCAAGATGAAACTCCCATCTCCTGGAATGCAGACTTCTCTGACACCACCCTAGTGGGGAATTGGCTGCCTCAGCCCACACGTCTAGGTTCTCCACCAGGCCTTTTCTGGTGGGCAGGGCCACAGTTTTCTTGCAGTGTTTCACTGATGGAGTGGTTATTGACTAAAAGTTCTCTGTTGTACTTGGCTACCTCTTTCCTGCTCCTCTGGCAAGAGAGCAAGTTTTGTAGGGGCTGCTTTCATCTGAGCATGTTGACTTTTCCAGGTTGTCAGCTTCTTTAGCTCTAAGTCTGGGATGTATAAGGCAAAAGGAAAACTCAGAAAACCCAAGGTCCCTGGGAAGCCAGACTCCTCTCTCCTGCCTTTCACAGTCTTTTTTTTTTTTTTTGAGACGAGTCTTGCACTTTCGCCCAGGCTGGAGTGCAGTGGCGCAATCTCGGCTCACTGCAAGCTCTGCCTCCCGGGTTCATGCCATTCTCCTGCCTCAGCCTCCCGAGTAGCTGCGACTACAGGCGCCCACCACCACGCCTGGCTATTTTTTTAATATTTTTGGTAGAGATGGGGTTTCACTACATTGGCTAAGATGGTCTCGATCTCCTGACCACGCCTGCCTCGGCCTCCCTATGTGCTGGGATTACAGGCGTGAGCCACCGCGCCAGGCCAGTAGTTCATATTTCTTAAAATAATTTTAGAAACATTTAAGTGTATTGGTATAAATACATTATTCTTTTTTTTTTTTTTTTTTGAGATGGAGTCTCGCTCTGTCACCTAGGCTGGAGTACAGTGGTGCGATCTCAGCTCACTGCAAGCTCCACCTCCCAGGTTCATGCCATTCTCCTGCCTCAGCCTCCCAAGTAGCTGGGACTACAGGTGCCCGCCACCACGCCTGGCTAATTTTTTATATTTTTGGTAGAGACAGGGTTTCACTACATTGGCCAAGATGGTCTTGATCTCCTGACCTTGTGATCCGCCTGCTTCAGCCTCCCAAAGTGCTGGGATTACAGGCGTGAGCCACCGCACCCGGCCCACAGTCATCTTATGTGTGTTGTATATATCATGTCCAGCAGGGTTAGTTGTGCTTAATGGGAGGAATAGAGAAAACTATATTTACCCCATCTTTCCAGGCACAGAAGTCTCAACCATTGTTTGTTAAGGAGTTCCAATTAGATGTCAACATTTACAAATTTTCTATAACTCTGTTTCTATGTTTTCTTAAACAATCAGAAACACTATTCCTTGAGAGCAGCAGAGGCAAGACCTACATCATGTCTGCTCCCTTGAAAAGGTCACAGTTACTCTGGTAGCTTCAGTTCCCACCTGAACGTTCACACACATCGATTACTGGCCCAACCCTCATGGAGAAGGCTGAGCCAAGCTTGAATGAGGGTCTGGGCTATTGCTGGGTGTGTCAGTCAGGGTTCAACCAGAAAAATAGAACCACTGGAAGAGACAGACAGACAGATACAGATAGAGAGAGATGGAGAACTGTGTGTCAAGAATTGCCCTGTGTGATCATGAGACTGAAAACTAAATCTAAAATCTCGTAGGGCAGGCAGTCAGGAAGGGTGTCCCCAGTGCAGGGTGAGCCATGAACACCTTGATGCTATTTGGAGTCCAGAGCAAGGAATACCTGAGCCTTCCTGTGCAGGGCTCTGCTGACCACACCCACCAGCATGCTCCACTTACTTAAGGTCAACTGAGAAGGATTCAATGGCATCGGCAAAATCCCTTCACAGCAGACCACAATGAGTATTTGGTTGAATAAGCAGGCAAAGTGTGTGCATGCTACACAATGGCAGCTCCTCCTGCCTCCTGTCCTCATCCAACCTAGCTTAGTTGATGTCAATAAACATCACATGGGTGGAGGAACAGGCACACCAAGGGAGGGCTAGTGTCCTGCACACTCACTTCCACATGCTGTCACTCATTTCTCATCATCACAGAAATAACAAGCATCATACCAACCTATGCTCATTTTTAAAATTTTTCAAAAGGTGTCACTTGCTCCACTCCTAGGTATATACCTAAAAGAATTAAAAACAGGTATCAAACAAGTACATGGATACACAGGGTCACAGCAGCATTGTTCACAATCACCAAAAAGTAGAAATGGCCCAAATGCACACTGATGGATGGATGGGTAAACAAATTGTGGTATAGCAATACAACAGAATATTATTCAGCCATAAAAAGGAATGGAGTACTCACAGATGGTACAACGTGAATGAACACTGAAAACATTATGCCAAGTGAAATAAGTCAGACACAAAAGATCATATGTTGTGTATATGATATTTCCACAATAGGTAAACCTGTGGGGACAAAAACCAGACTAATGGTTCTAAGACTAGTGGGTAGGAGTCAAGGGAGATGGACTGCTGACTGGGTACAAGGTATACTTTTGGGCAGGTTAAAAGGTTTGGGGACTAAATAGGGGTGGAGCTTACACAACATTGTGAATGTATTGAATGACACCAAAGCGTGGACTTTAAAATTGTTAATTATATGCTAATTAACATAAATGTATATATTCTAAACAGTATCACTTTAGGAAAATGTACTCAGAGGAAGAAAGTTCTCCCTGCTGCCCTCTCTGTGAACCTGAAATATCTAATGCAGGCCCGACCTTTCACATACGAGGATGCTAAATCACCTGCCCCAGGCCAAACAGGTAAGGAGACAGAGACAGGGCAGGGACATCACTCTGAAAAATGACGACTCTTTAAACATTAAAACAGCTTCTCTCTGCTAAATATGGTGAGTGTGTTGTGTTGTTTATATTATTTCTGGGAAAGCACATTTTTTCTTTGTTTGTTGGTTGGTTGGTTGGTTTTTTGTTTTTTTTTTTTCTTTGAGATGGAGTCTCGCTCTGTTGCCCAGGCTGGAGTGCAGTGGTGCGATCTCGGCTCACTACAAGCTCCACCTCCCGGGTTCACACCATTCTCCTGCCTCAGCCTCCCAAGTAGCTGGGACTACAGGCACCTGCCACCACACCCGGCTAATTCTTTTTGTATTTTTAGTAGAGACCGTGTTAGCCAGGATGGTCTCAATCTCCTGACCTCATGATCTGCCCGCCTCGGCCTCCCAAAGTGCTGGGATTACAGGCGTGAGCCACCGCGCCCAACCAAGCACATGTTTTTAAGAAAAAAATAAATGCCACCACATCAGCCTGCCTAGTCAAATTTCTGCTCATGACAACTTGAGGCTCAAAGGTAAAGAGAAGAAAGCTGGAGATGGAAAATTTGAGAGAAGCCTCACAATGTAAAGAAAGGAAGAAACTCAAGGTAAACCCCACAAGATAGTAAATCCACTACTGCATGTCTCCAAGAGCCCTTTCTCTTGAGCTAAACCTAAACCTCGTGGAGGTGAGCAATGCGCACCTGTGACTTCAGCAATAATCAATGCTGTCTCTGATAAGGAAATCCAGTCAGGGGTCCAGAGAGTAGAAGAAAAAAAGAGCAGTCACTGCAGGGCAAAAAGCAGAGGCCACCCCACTGCACCCACCCAGACTCCCAAGACATCTGGGGAAGAAGCTGGGAGGCTCAGACATGGGCCACAAGTACAGAGCACTGTGTTTTGCTGCTGTTCCCATGACTATGTTTGCCCCCAGCCTGGAGGAAACAGGATTTCATCTCAAACTTGCTGCTTTTGTGAAAGTGTTGACCAGCATGCCACCCTCCACACCCCTCCCTGCAGAAGCACAAAGGGAGGTGGGACCGATTCTCAGAAGCAGATGTCAGCACAGCATCCTGGGGTGGATTGGGTGGATGTATGAGGCAGAGGAAGTGAAGGGGCTGCAGGGACAGAGAGCGACTGGACTGGAGCTCAGGTTTAGGGGGACCTACTGCTTCTTGGGGGGTTTCAGTTTGAAGACAGACTAAGTGGGGTAAGTTAAATGCTCATGGAATCGGTCAGGCTATGGATTTGGTATTTCCTATCCCTTTCCAAACAGGAACTTACAAGGAGTTTTGTATTTCACAAAGCTCCTTGGAGAGGGATAGTCTATGCTTCTCTTTGGTAGCACATTCCCAATCTTACTAATACTCAATTTCCACAGTCATTTTCTGGTGTCACCTTTTTTTTTATTAATAATAATGTTTGTTCGCTTGTTTGTTTTTTGCATTTCTCAAGCTCTTTTGTCATTAAGGGGAAGCTTTGTGGCCATCCTAACCAGTTCACACACTAAAGAGACTATCTCGGGTTATGCTCAAAACTACCTACACAATTGTCTTTCATAAAGAATGTTCAGGCCAATGGTCCATGATAAAGAATCCTTTGAAGTAGGTAGAGGGAAAACTACTTTCTTAACTCTGAGAGAGGAAATTTAGGAAACTGGTGTTGTATTAACGAAGGATGGATTTCTTCTTTCTACAATAAGTGTTTATGTACATATCCTTCAAGTAACAGAAGCAGATACGTAAATAATTGAATTTACGAGACATTATTTACAGAAAAATCTCTGTTCTATCTGGGATCAAGATATAGAAGAAAAGTTAATTCACTTTCTAGTGTTTACACATAGCAAATAATACCAATTTGAATACTCTTCTAGGTACTTTACATGTCATCTTTAATTCTCGCCATAATCCTACAAATTAGTCTGTATTGATCTCATTTTACAATGAGAAAAACAGGCTGACAACCTGCCCAAGGTCTAACAGCTCACAATTATTTTCTTAGCCTAACCCTGGACTTGGGTGACACAATACTCTTTGATTGAGGGAAAAATGCCCCAGTTAGCTATGCCCCAAATAGGACCACACATTGACAATAGTGTGGATTACTGTATTTGAAAACCCAAATTTTACCACTATCACTGATATATGAGATTTCTCCTTCCACTTCATCACTTCAGCCTTTCCTAGAGAAAGTCTGTGGGTTTCTATTATTTTCTGTAATTTCTCAAACTGAATGTCTGCTCAAGGCCAGAAAAACCAGGCAACCTGAAGCTAAGTTGCTATCAAGTTTCATTTTACAACTGTTTCTTTTGGTTTCCAAACTGGCTGTATAGATTTTCTTCATTTCTATAATTTTATGAAGGAAAGAATTCATTAATGAAAATAGAGGGAGAAAATATGTAAATTAGTTAAAACAGAAAATTAATATCCATAAAACACAAGGAGTTTCTTCAAATCAATGAGAAAAATCCAAGCAAAAAGGCAATGGATATAAATAAGCTTTCCACAAGAGAGAAATCAAATGACACAAAATTTATGAAAATATGCTCGATCATACCTCTAATCAAGATGAGATCATGAATTCCTCTTCTGTTAATAAAAGAGTAGCTTGTATTAGACTAACTTCCAACGGATAAAAAATATAAACTTTGAAAAAAATATAAAAATCACCTAATTAGAGATTAATGAAAAGGAGGCACAAAACCCAAGGGAACTTAATACTTTAAAGAGGGGCCTGCACAGGGTGAGATGCAGGATTATGTGGCTTTTTCCTGAGAGCACACGCTCACCTGGGTGGAATAAAGCTGCTGAGACTCAAGCGGAAAGCCAGGGATTACCGCCTTAAGAAGTCAGAATAAAAAATTTGGGACCACCAGAGTGCTAGAAATTGAAAGAAGAAATCACAGAAAGGATGATATACAAATGAGAAGTTCTACTTCCAAATACAAAGTCTGCCCAAAATTTTAGCTAATTTCTGATTTACATTTGCACAGGAGAAACTTCAGGAGGATCAGCAGAAAAGATGAGTAAAAGGGAGAGATTTTAGTGGTGACAGAGAAACAGGGTTTGGAGTTTGAGTTCAGCCAGGGTAATTGACTGCTAGAATGTTCTTCAAAAAATATATAAGAAAATCCAAAGTCTGCAGTGTAATAGCCAGACTCTCAAGTACCAAAAAATTAGTAGACACGCAAAAAAAAAAAAAAATCAACCATAGTCAAGAGAAAAAGCGGACAATCAAATCTGACTCCAGCCGGGCGCAGTGGCTCACGCCTGTAATCCCAGCACTTTGGGAGGCTGAGGCGGGAAGATCACGAGGTCAGGAGATCGAGACCATCCTGGCTAACACGGTGAAACCTGTCTCTATTAAAAAAATACAAAAAGAATTAGCCGGGCGTGGTGGCAGGCGCCTGCCTGTAGTCCCAGCTACTCGGGAGGCTGAGGCAGGAGAATGGTGTGAACCCGGGAGGCGGAGCTTGCAGTGAGCTGAGATCATGCCACTGCACTCCAGCCTGGGTGACACAGTGAGACTCCATCTCAAAAAAAAAAAAAAACAAACAAAAAAAAACTGACTCCAAGATATCCTATATATTAAAAATTAGCAGAAAATAACTTAAATCAGATATTATAAATATGTTCAAAAACTTGAAGGAAAATATAGTCATAATCAATGAAAAAATGACAAATACAGCAGAGTAAGAGTAACTATTAAAACAAAAACCAAATGAAAATTATAGAACTGAGAACTCCATTAACTGAAAGAGAGAATATAGTGAAGTAGCACAAGAAAGAATCAGTAAAATTGAAAATGAATATACACAATAATACAATCTGAAGAATAGAGAGGGTAAAAAATAAATAAATAAAAGGACAGCATCTTACAGACCTAAAGGAGAATATCCAAGTTATAAATTTATACACAGGCCGGGCATGGTGGCTCACGCCTGTAATCCCAGCACTTTGGGAGGCCAAGGCAGGCGGATCATGAGGTCAGGAGATCAAGAACTTCCTGGCCAACGTGGTGAAACCCTGTTTCTACTAAAATACAAAATATTAGCCAGGCGTGGTGGTGCGTGCCTGTCGTCTCAGCTACTCAGGAGGCTGAGGCAGGGGAATAGCTTGAACCCCGGAGGAGGAGGCTGCAGTGAGCCAAGATCGTGCCACTCCACTCCAGCCTGGCGACAGAGCAAGACTCCGTCTCAAAAATAAATGAATAAATACATACATACATACATAAATTTATACACATAATTGGAGTTCCATAAGGGCAAAGCAAAAAAATTAAGAAATAAGGTTGAAATGTTTCCAATTCAGTGAAGAATATAAACTTACAGATTCAAGGCTCTCAGTGAACTCCCAGTAAAAAAAAAAAATTCAAAGAAAAAAGAAAATCTTGAAAATAGCTGAAGGAAAAGACACATTACATACAAGAAAACAATATCAGTGATATTTATCTTCTCACCAGATACAATGGAGGAAATGGAATTAACATCACCAAAGTGCTGAAAGAAACTGTAAGCCCAGAATTCTTTATCAAGTAAAACTATTATTTTAAAATGAACATAAAACAAAAACACTTATTTCTTGTTCTGTATATTTGCATAACAAGTAAATTTTTGTAGTCTGAAGGCAAATGACACCGGGTAGATCTATAAGAAGGAAAGAAGAATACTAAAAGTGGTAGTTGTGTAGGTTGCTATCAAAAGTTATAATTTTCTCAATTTATTTAAGACATATCACTATTTAAAGTAAATATTACAGCAATGCATTGTAAAAATAATAACATGCATAGTTGTAATATACATATAAGAACAATAGCACAAAGGATGGAGGAACTATGCTGTTATAAATTTCTTCCTAATTATGTGAAATAGTATAATATTAGCCTTAAGCAGAGCATTATTAAAGGTGCAGTGTAATCTCTACAGCAATCACTAACACGTAATGTAAAGTGCTAACACATAATGTAAAGTGTAACACATAATGTAAAGTACTAACACATAATGTAAAGTGCTATAGCCAAAAAGACAATTAAAGGATTATATTAGAAGCCTAAAAGAATATTTGAATAACCAACAATAAGAGAGGAAAGGAAGAATAAAGGAACAATGCAACAAACAAAAAAGATAAATGAAAACAAAAGAGTAAACCACAAATAGACTATATTAATAATTACATTGAGTGTAGGTTAATTTTCATCCAAGAAAAAGGCAGGGATTCTGAGACTGGATAAAAAATGTAAACCTCAATGATGTGCTAGCTACTAGATTCCTGTAAATATAAATATCAATGTAAAACATAAATATACAGGTTGAAAGTAAAAGGTTGAAATATACACTACATATATTTTATAAAAATAAGCTGCTAATAGCTACATTTTATTTTCAATTTTCATGGGTACATAATAGGTGTATGTATTTATGGAGTACATGAGAGATTTTGATACAGACATGCAATGTGTAATAATCACATCAGGGTAAATGGGTATCCATCAACTCAAGCATTTATCCCTTGTGTTACAAACAATCCAATTATACTTTTTTAGTTTTTTTAATGTACAATTATTTTTTAATCAGATTCTTATATTTTCCCTATAGAGTTGCTTGAACTCCATATTCTGTTTATTAATCCTTTCTCAGATGAGTAGTTTGCAAATATTTTCTCCTATTCTGTGAGTTGTCTCTTCACTTTGTTGATTTTTTTCCTTTGTTGTGCAGAAGCTTTTTAACCTGATGTGATCCCATTTGTCCATTTTTGCTTTGGTTGCCTGTGTTTGTGGGGTATTACTCAAGAAATCTTTGCCCACTCCAATGTCCTGGAGAGTTCCTCCAATGTTTTCTTTTAGTAGTTTCATGGTTTGAGGTCTTATATTTAAGTCTTTAATCCATTATGATTTGATTTATATATGTGGCGAGAGATAGGGGTCTGGTTTCATTCTGCATATGGATATCCAGTTTTCCCAGCATCATTTATTGAAGAGACTTTTCTTTATACAATGTATGTTCTTAGAACCTTTGTCAGAAATGAGTTCACTGTAAGTGTATGGATTTGTTTCTGGGTTCCATTGTTCTATGTGTCTATTTTGTTCCATTGTTCTGTGTGTCTGTTTTTATGCCAGTACCATATTGTTTTGGTTACTACAGCTCTGTAGTATAATTTCAAGTTAGGTATTGTGATTCTTCCAGTTTTTTTCTTTTCACTTAGGATAGCTTTGGCTATTCTGGGTCTTTTGTGGTTCCATATACATTTTAGAATTGTATTCTCTATTTCTGTGAAGAACGTCATTGGTATTTTGACAGAGATTGCACCAAATCTGTAGATTGCTTTGGGTAGCAGGGTCACTTTAACAATGTTGATTCTTCCAATCCATCAACGTGGAACATCTTTCCATGTTTTGGTGTCTATTCAATTTCATCCATCAGTGTTTTATAGTTTTAATTATAGAGATCTTTCACTTCTTTGTCATTATAGAGATCTTTCACTCCTTTGGTTAAGTTAATTCCTAGGTATTTAATTTTATTCGTGGCTATTCTAAATGGGATTACTTTTTTCTTTCTTTTTCAGATTGTTCGCTGTTGGCATATAGAAATGTTACTGGTCTTTGTATGTTGGTTTTGTATCCTGCAACTTTACCGAATTTATTTATCGGGTCTAATAGTTGTTTTGTAGAGTCTTTAGACTTTTCCAAACATAAGGTCACATCATCAGCAGACAAGGATAATTTGATTTCTCTCTTTCCAATTTGGATGCCCTTTATTTGCCTCGCTTGTCTAATTCCTCTAGCTAGGACTTCCAGTACTATGTTGAATAACAGTGTTGAAAGTGGAAATTCTTGTCATGTTCTCGGTCTTAGAGGAAAAGTTTTCAGGTTTTTCTCATTCATTATGACACTAGCTGTGGGTCAGTCACATATGGCTTTTATTATGTTCAGGTATGTTCTCTCTATACTGTTTTTTTTTTTTGAGGGTTTTTTTTCATCATGAAGGGATGTTGAATTTTATCAAATGCCTTTTCAGTTTCAATTGAAATGATTATATGGTTTCATCCTTCATTCTGTTGATATAATGTATCATATTGATTGATTTGTGTATGTTGAACCACCCTTGCATCCCTGGGATAAATTCCACTTGGCCATGATAAGTGATCTTTTTAATGTATTGTTGAATTTTGTTTTCTAGTATTTTGAGAGAAATTTTGCATCAATATTCATCAGAAACATGGGTTCATAGTTTGCTTTTTTTGATATGCCTTTGTTTGGTTTTGGTATGAGAGAAATACTAGCCTCAAGGAATGAGTTTGGAAGTATTCTATCCTCCTCCACTTTTAAGAATAGTTTGAGTAGGATTGGTATTAGTTCTTCTTTAAATGTTTGGTAGAATTCAGCAATGAACCCAGCAGGTCCCAGGCTGTTGCTTGCTAGGAGACACTTTATTATGGCTTTGATATCATTACTTGTTATTGGTCTTTTCAGGTTTTGGATTTCTTCATGGTTCACTCTTGGTAGGTTGTGTGTGTCTAGGACTTTATTTCTTTTGGATTTTCCAATTTATTGGCATATGGTTGCTCATAATAGCCATTAATCATCCTTTGAATTTCTGCAGTATTGATTGTAATGTCTCATTTTCCATCTCTGATTTATTTGGGTCTTTTCTCTTTTTTTCCTAGTTTGGTGAAAGGTTTGTCAATTTTGTTTATCTTTTCAGAAAGCCAACTTTTCATTTTGTTAATCTTTTGTATTATTTTATTCATTTCAATTTTATTTATTTCTACTCTGATGTTTATCATTTATTTTCCTCTACTAACATTGAGTTTGGTTTGCTCTTGCTTTTCTAGTTCTTTAAGATGTATTGCTAGGTTTTGAAGTTTCTCTTTCTTTTTGATATGGGGGCTTATAGCTATAAACTTCCCTCTTAGTACTGTTTTCACTGTATCCCACAGGTTTTGATATGTTGTGTTTCAATTATTATTTGTCTCAAAAAAATTTCAATTTTCTTCTTTATTTCTCCATTGACCCACTGGTCATTCAGAGCATATTATTTAATTTATATATGTTTGTGTAGTTTCCAAAATTCCTGTCTTTATTTATTTCTCATTTTATTCCATTGTAGTCAGAGAAGATATTTTATATTAGTTAAGTTTTAGTGAATGTTTTAAGACTTGTTTCATAGCCTAACATATGGTCTATCCTTGAGAATGCTCCATGGGCTGAGGAGAAGAATGTGTTCTGAAACCATCGGATGAAACGTTTTGTAAATATTTATTAGATCCATTTTGTCTTTAGTGCAGATTAGGTCCAATGTTTCTTTGTTGATTTTCTGTCTGCATGATCTGTCCAATGCTGAAAGTGGAATGTCGAAATCTCCAGCTTTTATTGTATTGGGGCCTGTCTCTCTTTAGCTCTAATAATATTTGTGCTTACATATCTGGGTGCTCCAGTGTTGAGTGTATATATACTTACAATTGTTATATCCTCTTACTGAATTGACCCCTTTATCATTTTATAATCACCTTTGTCTCTTTTTATAGTTTTTGTCTTCAAATCTATTTTATCCAATGTAACTATCCTGCCCTTTTTTCGGCTTCCGTTGGCATGGAATATATTTCTCCATCCCTTTATTTTCAGTCTATATGTGTCCTTATAGGTAAAGTGTGTTTCTTGTAGGCTATAGATGGTTGGCTTTTGCTTTTTTAACCATTCACCCACTCTACATCTTTTGATTGGTGAGTTTAGTCTATTTACATTAAATGTTATTATTAATAAGTTAGGACTTACTCTTGCCATTTTGTTGTTTGTTTTCTCGTTGTTTTGTGGTCTTCTCTTCCTTCTTTCATTCCTTCTGGTCTTCCTTTTAGTGAAGGTGATTTTCGCTCATGGGATGATTTAATCTCTTGCTTTTTATTTTTTCTGTATCTTTTGTATGGTTCTTGATTTGAGGTCACCATGAGGCTAGAAATTCATATCTTATAACTGATGACAACTTAACACTGATTACATAAATAAACAAAGCAAAAAGAACATTAATGAAAACTCTACAATTTAACTTTGTCCCCTTGCTTTTTAACTTTTTGTTGCTTCTATCTGTATCTTATTGTACTATGTCTGGAAAAGTTGTAGTTATTATTTTTTATTGGTTTATCTTTCTACTTAAGATAACAGTAGTTTATGTTCCATAATTACTGTGTTACAATATTCTGTGTTTTTCTGGGCACGTACTATTACCAGTGAGTTTTGTACCTTCAGATGATTTGTTATTATTTGCTAATTAGCATTCTTTTCTTTCACATTAAATAACTCTCTTTAGCATTTCTTGTGGGACAGGTCTGGTGTTAACGAAATTCCTCAACTTTTGTTTGTCTGGGAAAGTCTTTATTTCTCCTTCCTGTTTGAAGGGTGTTTTCACTGTTTAAACTATTCTAAGGTTAAAGGTTTTTCCTTCAGCACTTTAACTATGTCATGCCAATCTCTCCTGGTCTGTAAGGTTTACACTGAAAAGCCTGCATCAGGCATATTGGTCCTCCATTGTAATTTATTTCTTTACTCTTGCTCCTTTTAGGGTCATTTCTTTATGTTTGATTTTTGGGAGGTTGATTATTAAATGCCTTGTGCTAGTCTTCTTTGGGTTAAATCTGCTACATTACTATAAGCTTCTTGTACTTGAATATTGATACCTTTCTCTAGGTATGGGAATTTCTCTGTTATTATCCCTTTGAATAAGACTTATACCCCTATCTTTCCCTTCTAATGCCAATAATTTTTGGATTTGCCCTTTGAGGCTATTTTCTAGATCTTGTAGGCAAGCTTCATTCATTTTTATTGTTTCTTTTGTCTCCTCTGACAGTGTATTTTCAAATAGCCTGTCTTCAAGCTCACTAATTCTTTCTTCTGTTTGATCAATTCTGCTATTAATAGACTCTGATACATTCTTTAACATGTTGATTGCATTTTTCAACTCCAGAATTTCTGCTTGATTCTTTTAAATTATTTCAATTACTTTGTTAAACTTATCTGATAAGATTCTAAAGTCCTTCTCTGTGCTATCTTGAATTTCTCTGAGTTTCCTCAAAACAGCTATTTTGAATTCTCTGAAATATCACATGTCTCTGTCTCTCCAGGATTGGTCCCTGGTCACTTACTAAGTTCTTTTTGTGAGGTGATGTTTTCTGGATGGTCTTGATGCCTGTGGATGTTCATCAGTGTCTGGGCATTAAGGAGTAAGGTATTTAATGTCATCCTTGCAGTCTGTTTTGAGCTGCCTGGAGCTGGGGGAGGGATGACACAAGCACCCCTATGGCAACCACCACTGGGACTGTACTGAGTCAGCTGTACAGCCAGCACAGCGCTGGGTCTCACTTACGGCCTGCAGTAATCTAGGCTCCACTCTGACCCAGGGCAGGTCCAGAAATGCTATCCAAGAACCACAGCCTAGAATTAGGGTCCCCAGGAGCCCACTTTTTGCTTTACCCCACCATGGCTGAGCTGCTGCATAAGCTGCAAGGTACTCTTCCCTCTGTTTTTCTCAAGCAGAAGCAGTCACTCCTCATAGCAGCCACAGCTGGGAATATTCTGGATCACACCTGAAGCCAGCACATTTCAGAGTCTCACCCAAGGCTCACAGCATATACTACCTGGTTTACCACAGCTGATTATTTATTGCTAAAGGGCTCTTTAGTCCGCAGGTGATGAATCCTGCCAGGTGTGGGTCCTTCCCTTCAACGCAGTGGGTTCTCTTCTGGCCCAGGATATGTCTAGAACTGTCATCTGGGAACTAGGACCTGGAATGAGGGTCTCACAACTCTGCCTGGTGCCCTATCCTACTGTGTCTGAGCTGGTATCCAAGTTGCAAAAGAAAGTCTTCTTTTCTCTTCCCTCTCCTCAAGTGGAGGGAAGGAGTCTCTCCAGGAACTGCAAGCTGAACTGCCTGGGGTTGGGAGGAGGGGATGCAAGCATTCTTGTCGATGCCCCATCTGGTGTCTCACTAGGTCATGTGCCCTACACGTCTATTGGCTTTGAGCCCAGCACGGCACTGGGTGATGCCTAGGAGTTGCAGTCTTTCCAAACTTATTGAGCACCCAGAGCACTTTAGCTCATGGTGGCAAGGCTTGCTGAAACTCAAGTTCTGATCACGTGGATGAGCAATTCCACTCTGGCTAGAGCTCATCTAAATGCTCGCTCCATGGACATTGGCTGAGTTCTGCCGGGTGTTGGCAGCACCAAGTTCCAATGCAAACTCCTGCAATTGCCACGTTCTCCCTTCCCCAAACACACAGATTCTCTTTCCACCCCACACAGCCACCGCCAGAGGGTGGGGAGGGGTGGCATCAAGACTGTTTCAGTGACTCTTTCACTGATATGAAGTTAAAATCAGGTACTGTGTCTGCTCACCTGATTTTTGGTTCTTATGAAGGTGCTTTTTGTGTAGATAGTTGTTAAATTTGGAATTCCTGTGGGGAGAACACCACAGGAACACAGTTGGTGGAGACTTCTGTTGGGCCATCTTGCCCCACCCCTCTCTAGCCATAGCTATATTAACATCAGAAAAATAGACCTCGAGGCAAGAAGTATTACCAGACAAAAAATTTCAAAATAATAAAAAGATCAATCACCATAAAAATGCATGCCCCTAATGAAAGCTTTGAAATACCTGAAACAAAAATTTGCAGAACTAAATGGAGAAATAGACATATGTAGGATCATAGTTGGAGATACTAATTCCACTCCATTAGTATTTATTGGACAACTAGATCACATTCTTTACTAACCACTGAGCAACTGTAGACTGCACACTGTTTTCAACTGCACATGGAAGGTTCATCAAAATAGATCATACTCTGGGCCATAAAACAAGTCTTAATTATTTAATGGAATCAAAATAATAACAACACACATTCTCAGACCACAATGTTGCTAAATTAAAAATCAAAGTATCTAAAATGCCCTGATTTTTGGATAGCAAGTGTGATGGTTAATTTTATATATCAATTTGTCTGGGTCACAATGCCCAGATATCTGGTCAAATACAAGTCTGGATGTTTCTGTGAGGGTATCCTTGTATACTTTGTACATTTAAATTGGTGGATGTGGAATAAAGCAGACTGTCCTCCATAGATGGCTGGGCCTCATCCAGTTAGTCCAAGGCCTCGATAGAACAAAAGGTTGACCTCCCCCCAAGCAAGGGGGAGTTCTCCAGCCAACTGCCTTCATACTTCATCGCAACATTGGCTCCTCCTGGTTCTACAGGCCTTTGGACTCAAAATGCAACTCTTTCCTGAGTCTCTACCTACCAGCCTCCCCTATGCGACTTTGGACTTGCCTCACCTCTACAATTATGTGAGCCAATTCCATAAAATAAATCTCTACACACACACACACACACACACGTCCTATTGGTTCTGTTTCTCTGGAGAATTCTGACTAATATAGTAAGAAATGTACTCCAATACACTTCTAAATAATCAATAGGACTAAAAATAAATATAAAGGGAAATTTTAAATTATTTTAAACTGAATGATCATAAAAACACAACACATTGTTAAAAGGAAAACTTTAGACAAATTAAATTCAACAAAGTTTAACTGAGCAAAGAACAACTGGAATATCCTGCAGCCCCCTGAACCAGAATAGGTTCAGAATGACTCCAGGGATGCCACCTGGTCAGTTAACATTTATAGACAGAAAAAGGAAAGTGACTCCAGGGATGCCACCTGGTCAGTTAACATTTATAGACAGAAAAAGGAAAGTGACACACAGAAAACAAAAATGGGATGCAGGAACAGCAGGACTGGTTGCAGTTGGGTGCCCAACTTCTCTGAACCTGGGTGGAACAATAGGCTGCCTGTGGTTGGCTGACATTCACTTCTGTGACTGGCTGGCAGGGCACCCGCCTTCTCTAAACCTGGGTGGAACAGTTGGCTGCCTGTGGTTGGCTGAAGTTCGCTTCTGTGATTGGCTGGCACTCAGCTCCTTGTTACAAGAGCAGGTTGCAGTCTGTTTACTCATCAAATTGGGTTACAGCCCACTATGCGTAGAGAAACTCTTATGCTGAACCTCAAATATATACAGAGGAAACATTAAGCCAAACATAATTTAACAATATCAAAAACTATTGGATGAGTTTAAAGCAGTGCTTAGAGGGAAATGTATAGATTTAAGTGTTTCGGTGTGGCGATTCCTCAGGGATCTAGAACTAGAAACACCATTTGACCCAGCCATCCCATTACTGGGTATATACCCAAAGGACTATAAATCATGCTGCTATAAAGACACATGCACACGTATGTTTATTGCAGCACTATTCACAATAGCAAAGACTTGGAACCAACCCAAATGTCCAACAACAATAGACTGGATTAGGAAAATGTGGCACATATACACCATGGAATACTATGCAGCCATAAAAAATGATGAGTTCATGTCCTTTGTAGGGACATGGATGAAACTGGAAACGATCATTCTCAGCAAACTATCGCAAGGACAAAAAACCAAACAACATATGTTCTCACTCATAGATGGGAATTGAACAATGAGAACACATGGTCACAGGAAGGGGAACATCACACACCAGAGACTGTTGTGTGGTGGGGGGAGGGGGGAGGGATAGCATTAGGAGATATACCTAATGCTAAATGACGAGTTAACGGGTGTAGCACACCAACATGGCACATGTATACATATGTAACAAACCTGCACGTTGTGCACATGTACCCTAAAACTTAAAGTATAATAATAATAAAATTAAAAAATAATAATAATAATAAATAAAAATAAAAATAAAAAAGAAGAAAGGCTTAAAATAAATGACCTAAGTTTTCACATCAAGGAGCTATAAAAAGAAGAGCATATTAATAATAAAGTAAATAGAAGGAAGGAAATAATAAATATAAAAAAGGAAATTAATGACATTTAAAATCAAGAAATTTAATCAAGCCAAGCATTCGTTCTTTGAAAAGATTAATAAAATTGATCAAGAAAAATGATGGAGAATACAAATTACTAATATAAAAATAATAGAAATGGTATCACTGCAAATCCTACACAACTGAAAGCATAATGAGGAAATATTTTAAAACTTCATGCTCAAAGCCTCTGGAATGTCCATCACCAAGAGTGAAGCCTGATGTGAACTATGCATAGACTTCCAGTGATAATGATGTGTCAATGTATCAATGTAGGTTCATCACCTGTAACAAATGTTACAAATTATAACCAATGATAGTGGGAGAAATCTATGAGTGGGGATGAGCAAGGAATGTATGGGAATTCTCTCTCTACATCCCATTCAATTTGGCTATGAACCTAATACTGCTCTAAAATATAAAGTATATTTTTTTAAGTCTCAAGACTTAAAAAAATTTTTTTGCCAATAAATTCGATAACTTAGATGAAGTGAACAAAATCCTTGACTAGCCATGTATGTATTATAGAAATTTAATTCATTATCAGAAACTACCCATGAAGAAAATTTCAAGCTCAGATCATTTTATAAATGAATCTATCAAACATTTGAGAAAAAAAATTATACCAGTTTTACATAAGCCCTTTCATAAATACAAGAGGAAGAATTATTTTCCAATGCATTTTATGAGGCCAAGCAAATTATATCAAAACTTTACAAAGACATTATTTTAAAATTATAGATCAATATCTCTATGAACATAGACACAAAATTAACAAAATATGAGCAAATTAAATCCAGAAATACATAAAAGTATAGATAAGTAGCATTCATAAATTTGAATACTCAATATTGCTAAGATATCAAGTTCCACAAATTGATATATAGATTCATTTCATTCCTAGTCATAATCTTAGCATGCTTTTTCACATAAATTAACAAACTGATCCTAAAATGAACATAGGAATTCTAAGGACCTAGAATAGTCATAAAAATCTTGAAAAAAAGAAGAACAATGTTGGAAGTCTCGCACTGTCTGACCTCAAATATTATTATAAAGCTACAGTAATCAAGAAAATGTGGTATTGACATAAAAAAGAAAGAAAGGTTATTTAAAATAAAGATTGGAGAAATAAACCCATACTTATATGATCAAACAATTTTGGAAAAAGACATCAGTTGAACTAAAGGGGGAAAAGGGAAGTTTTTTTTAACAAACCATTCTTCAAAAATTGAATATACATATGAAAAACTAAAGATCTTTGACCCCTACCTTACACTATACACAAAAAGAAATTTGAGAACTAGCACATCTAACCATAAAAGATAATACTACAAAGGTTCTACATAAAAACAGAGGAAAATATGTTCAAGATTTGGAAAAAGGAAAAGAATTCTTATAGACAACATTAGAAATTGGTAACTATATAGGAGAATTGAGATAAATTAGCCTTCAGTAATATCAAAAACTTCTGCTCATCAAAGTTACCATTAACAAATGAATAGGTCACAATAGCTAAGACATGGAATCAACCTAAATGCCCATCAATGGTAGACCGAATAAAGAAAATGTGGTACATATACACCATGGAACACTGTGCAGCCATAAAAACAAATGAGATCATGTCCTTTGCAGGAACACAGATGGAGCTGGAGGCCATCATCCTTAGCAAACTAACACAGAAACATAAAACCAAATACCACATTTCTCACTTACAGGTGGGAGCTAAATGATA
The DNA here is from genome assembly GCF_029281585.2 of Gorilla gorilla gorilla. Lineage (NCBI taxonomy): Eukaryota > Metazoa > Chordata > Mammalia > Primates > Hominidae > Gorilla > Gorilla gorilla. The sequence continues at coordinate 105,667,746 of NC_073241.2, forward strand.
AGAACTCATGAATACAAAGAGAGGAACCATAGACACTAGGGCCTACTTGAGGGTAGAGGGTGGGAGGAGGGAGGGGATCAGAAAAAGTAACTGTTGGTTACTAGGCTTAGTATCTGGGTACAACAAACCCCTGACACAAGTTTACACTTGTGTCAAACCTGCACATGTACCCATGAACCTAAAATAAAAGTTGAAAAAAAGAAATGAATAGGCAAGCCACAGACTGGAAGAAAAGGTTTTAAAAACAAATATCTGATGATGTATTTGTCTCCAGAACACACAAATGTCTTGTACAACTGAATAGTAAAAAACAAACAACTCAAGAAAAATGAGCAAAATACTTGAATAAATAAGCCACAAAAGAATATATATGAATGGATAATAAAAAGGTGAAAAATTGTTCAAAATCATTAGTGACTATGGAAATACAAATTAAAACTAAAATGTGATACCACAAAACACTCACTATTATGAGTAGCATGAAAAAGTCTGTCAGCACTAAATGTTGGTGAGAATGTGGGAAAATGGGAACTCTCATATATTGTTAGTGAGAGTGTAAAATGGTACTAACACTTTGGAAAGCAGTCTGATAATCTCTCTTAAAACTAAAGATACAATTACCAAAGTAATTGCACCAACCTTAAATATAGTTTATGGTAGTTTCATTCATGTTAGCTAAAAAGTGGAAAACAACACAAATGTTTATCAAGGGAATGGTTAAACGATTGTGGTATATTTCCATGATGGAATATTATTCAGTAATAACAAGAAATGAACTATAAGCACATATAATAACACGGATGAATCTCACATACATTGTGTTAAGCAAAAGGAACTGGATCAAAATCCCGCATCCCCTGTGATTCTCCCAATAGGAAGCTCTAGATTGAGCAACAGTAATTTTTGGTGAAAAAGAAATCAGAAAAGTGGCTGCTACTCATTCAGAGGATATTGAATGGCAGGGGAAGGATATTGAATGGAAAAAGGTTTTCTAGGATCTAGGTTGTGTTTACGTGAGTGTATGCCTTGGTGAATACTTACGCAATTGTACACTTAATTTGTATTTTACACTCTGTAAATTTTATCTCAAAAAAATAACTACATAAATCATTAAACTCAGTCGATTTTTTTTTTCTTACAGTGATATTGTTTAGCAACCGTGAAACTACTTTCTGTGCATGCTGGTGTTGAGCTTATGTGTAAACACACTGAGAAGAGCAGGGGCTGGATTCCTCACTGGTGGGGAAGTGAGCCACAGAGACTGTTAGACTGGAGTTGGGTGTGTCAGTATTAACTCACCGTTTTCAGTGCCTAGCTGGCTAGCTAAACAATGACACAGAGGCAAGGGGAGGAGATAAGGAAGACAGACGTGTGTGGACATACAAGCTTAGCACTATCAGCTGAGAGGCTAAAAGCAATGACACACCCACAGCACCTAAATACTTAGGTCTTGGCTTCTAAATCCCCTTCGTCACAAAAGGCACCAGGGTTGCTTGAAGAACAAGTTGATTCCAGGGCTGAGACAGGGAAAGTACATCGAGAATCTGGAACTTCCTGTTGCACCAGAAGGAAAGGGGGTTCTGAAAGAATGACAGGGACATACTAGAGACAGAGCTATGAGCTTGAAGAAGCCCCTTCTCAAATTTGCTCCTCAAAAGATATGATGATAGTAATGAAACGAACCCATTGAATAAAAAGGGAATCCATGAGTCCATACAGAAATAAGTAACAGGAAATCTCTACCTACTATAAAATGCAAACCAATAGATATGCGGTTAGAAAATGGTCAATGGATGCTAAACCTTGTGGGTGGATGGATGTCTGACGAAGAACAAGATGTTTACCCAACTCAGAGGAAATTTACAGAAGAAAAGTTAGTGCTTTTACAGTGATTAAAGCAGATGGACCTCGCATTAAGTGATCAACCTCACCAATATTAGGGCAAACCGATATTACATGCCCCCTGATATTTGTTACACTGAGGGGAACACACTATTTCTGTGGTATTTCTGCCAGAGAAGTACCAAGAGACAGAGAGTAAAACAGAAATCATGACAAAACAAATAGGGGGAGATGGAAACAATTAATTAATTTAAATAAAAGATATCTAGAAGTTGCTTAGAAAATTCTTGCAGTTTCTCAGTAACTTTGAAAATATGTCAAAATTTTAAAATACCTAAAAAATAAATTATAAATTTTAAGACTAGGTAAAATGTCATTCAATTTTTAGCCAATCTTTGAAAGAATTTTGAGTTCGAGTTGAGTAAAATGAGCATTCCCATCACTATGGATTAGAGCATGCGTTAGTCAATCCCTTTTGGACAATTTATTAATATACTTCCTAGTTAGACCTTGCAATTCTAGCGATTTACCTTTAAAACATGGATAAAGATTGGTAGGTGTGTAAATTCAAGTGTTCACAGAAACAACAATAAAAATTTTAAAGAATAGAAAAAACTACAGGTACTTTAATGCAGGAATGGAGGCTTTTCCATTCCATGCTTTGCTTGCCTCCTTTAGAAATATCCCGCATTCTATATACACAATAATAAGCAAATTCCTAAGGTCCCAAACATTGAGTAGTCTCTTAATTAATACTAAAAGTAGTCTCAGGGGAACTGAATGAAATCTCTTTCAACAGAGTAAAGTGTTACAAGAAAGACAATGACCAACAAATGCAATGATCCCAGCACAGACTGAATGGCAGTGGCCGGGGGGCCGAAGGCAGGGGAGACAATTTCCTCCAAACCAACGCATTTTCAGACTTGTCCTGGAACAGGCACCCTTGCCCTGATCAAACAATCCTCACCTCTACAAATAAATTCTAATACATTTTTGGCCTAGAAAAATTTTCCTCATTGGGAAACTAGATTTGAAATAGCTTTCTCACCCTTAACAGGTAGTTTTTAAACATCAAAATGAATTATTGAAGATAACATTATTTGCTTATTATATTTAAATGTGAAAATTGCCCTTAAATGAAGTGAATAAGAAAAGGAAAAAAAATCTTTGTTCCAAAAAAAAAAGAAAAAGAATAGCTAGTATAAGTCAACCAGCACTTCAAAAAATTTTCCCACAAAATCTGAATCCAAATACAGAAGACTAACATATACTAAATTCCCAACATTTCTTCTAGAAATGACTCCTCACCCATTTCTTAAACAACTTTATTTTTATATATCATAAAATTTATCCATTTCAAGTGTACAGCACAATAATTTTTACTAACTTTATGCAGTGGTTACAACCATGAGCATGAATTAGTTTTAGAACATTTTTATCCTTCATGCCCATTGACAGTTAATACCCATTCTTTTCCCAGCCTCATGCAAATTATTAATACACTTTCTGGCTCTATAAATTTGACATTTCTAGACATATCACATAAATGGAATTGATTAATATATGGTCTCTTCTGTTTGGCTTCTTTCTTTTAATGTGTTTTTGAGGTTCATCCATGATAGAGTATGTGTCAATAGTTCATTCCTCTTAGTTAACAGATATTTAGGTTGTTTCCAATTTGGGGCCATTAAAAATAATGCTGCCATGAACATTCATGTGCAAGCTTTTCGTGAACACATGTTTTTATTTCCCTTGGGTAGATATGTATAATAGTAGTAGAATCATATGGTAGTCTTATGTATAAGTTTCGAGGAACTATCAAACCGTTTTCCAAAATGGCTGCTCCATTTCACATTCTTAAGAGCAGTGTCAGAGAGTTCCCATTTTTGCACATTCGTCAATATTTGTTATTATGTGTCTTATTTATTATAGTCACTCTAGCAGGTGTGAAATGGTATGTGTTAAGGTTTTTAATTTACATTTCTTCTATAACTATAGGATGTTGAGCATATTTTCATATACTTCTTAGTCACATACACCTTCTTTGGTGAAATGTCTCTTCCTATCTTTGAACATTTTGGGATTAAGTTGTCTTTTTCTTACTGAGTTTTAAAAGGGGTGTGTGTGTGTGTTGTTTTGTTTTGTTTTTGTAAATTATGCATACAAGTCCTATATCAGATATGTGTTCTATAAATATTTTCTTCAAGTCTGTTTCTTGTCTTTTTATTTTCTTAATTGTATCTTTTGAAGTGAAAAGATTTTAAATGGTGATGAGGCCTAATTTGTCCATTGCTTTTTTAATAAATCATGCTATTGATGTTGTATCTAATAAATCTTTGCTTGTATCAAAGTCTTGAAGATTTTCCCCTGGATTTGCTTTTCAAAGTTTTCTTGTTTTGGCTCCTACAGTTAAGTCCATAATGCATTTTGAGTTCATGTTTGTGTGTGGTGTCAAGTGAGAGTCTAAGTTTATCTGTTGCATATAGTATCAAATTGTTCCAACACCTTTTCCTCAAATAAATGGGTTGGAACCTTTGTCAAAAATCAATTTACCATAAATATAGGAATTTATTTCTGCATTCTCAATTTTGTTCCATTAATCTATAGGTCTATCTGTATGCCACCACCTTATCTTCTGGATAATTGTAGCTTTATAGGAAGTTTTGAAGTTGGGAAGTCAAAGTCTTCCACCTTATTTTTCAAAATTGTTTGGATTTTTCTAGGTATTTTTCATTACCATATATTTAAGATTATGTTATCAATTTATGCAAAAAATTGCTGAAATCTTGAATGAAAAGATTAATTGGGGGAGAACTGTCCATTTTAACAATATTGAATCTCCCAATCCATGAACATGGAATGTCTCTTCATTTATTTATATCTTCTTTAATGTCTCTCAACAGTTTCATATTTTTCAGTACAAATCTTGTACTTCTTTTGTTAAATTTATTCCTAAATATTTTATTACTTTGGATGCTATTGTGAATTAAATTGTATTCTTAATTTCTCTTTTTTTTTTTTTTTTTTTGAGACAGAGTCTGGCTCTGTCACCCAGGCTGGAGTGCAGTGGTGCAATCTCAGCTCACTTCCACTTCCAACTTCTGGGTTCAAGTGATCCTCCTACCTCAGCCTCCCAAGTAGCTAGGATTACAGGCATAAGCCACCACACCAGCTATTTTTTTTATTGTATTTTTAGTAGAGATGGGGTTTCACCATATTGGCCAGGCTGGTCTTGAACTCCTGACCTTAAGTGATCCACTCATCTTGGCCTCACAAAGTGCTGGGATTACAGGCGTGAGCAACCGCACCTGGCCTTGATTTCATTTTTGAGTCATTCATTGTTTGTATATAGAATACAATTGATTTTTTATATTGACATTGTATCCTGTGACTTTGCTGTATTTATCTGTTAGTTCTAATAGGATCATGTCATCTGTGAATAGGACAGTTTTACTTCTTCTTCTCAATCAGCATGTCTTTTTTTTTTTCCTTGCCTGATCGTACTTGTTAGAACATCCAGTGCCATGATGAATAAGAGGTACAAATGGACATCCTTGTCTTGTTTCTGAACTTTGGGAAAAAGCATTCATCTTTGACCATTAAGGAAGATGTTAGCAGTAGGTCTTTCCTATAAGATAATACTAGCCTCATAGAATGCATAAATGCCCTCCATCAGGTTGAGAAAGAATTCTCTTTTATTCCAAGTTTGTTAAAGAGTTTTTATCATGAATAAGTGCTGAATTTTTAATGATTTTTCTGCATTTATCATATAATTTTTTGTTTTTGCTCTTTATTCTATTAATATCTTAACTGACTTTTTGATGTTAAAGCAACTTTCAATTCCTGGGACAAACCTCACTTGGTCTTGGCATACAATATTTTTTATGTGTCATTGGACTTGGTTTCCTAATATTTTAGTGAGGATTTTTGCATTTATATTCATGAAGGATATTGGTTTATAGCTTTCTAGGCCATTCAGAGGTGAAATCTGGGGCCCTTTCCGACCTTTGCTAGGCATGCACATGGCCCTGGACATGCTTATGGCCTTGTAGATTACCAAGAATGTATCAGAGCTTTTCAGCGCCCCCTATGGACAGCTCGTTCCCCAGATCTTCCCTTCAGATTTTTGGCCAAGTTCTTTTTGTGCCAAATGGTATCCAGCAACTATGATGTTAAACAATTACAGCTGATTGTTTTCAACAAATGCCCTGGAAACAGAGCTATTTCTGCAGAGTGAGCTCTGAGTCAGGTCAAATAACAACTACCACCTGTTAAGGGAGTTTCCAGAGAGCCGTAAGGCAGATCAAATAGTGGGGTTGGGGCTTTTTGAGGCATTGCAACTCCTGTCATGCTTCCTTTGGGAGCTTCAAGGCTGCTAGTTTCAACAGCAATTGTGGTTTCAAAAACACTACAGAACTTGAGAGACTTACGGGAGCAGGCTGTATTGAAACACCACAAACTTTGCTATTTTAACTGAGAAGCAGCTGCTTTTCTTTAAGAAATGCTTCTTAGATTGTTGCAAGCCTGTGGTTAATTTCCAGAGTTCTGAAAAAGTAGATTTTTATAATGTTGCTAGGATTTTTCTTGCTTTTATGGAGGAATGGTGTATTAGCTTCCTGTTGCTGCTGTAGCAAATGACTACAGCTGCAGTGGCTTCACACCACACAGATGCATCATCTCAGAGCCCTGGAGAGCAAAGTCTGAAATGAGTCTTCAGGGATAAATTCAAGATGTCAGCGGGGTGCCTTCCTTCTGGAGGCTCTAGGGGAGATCTGTTGCCTTGCCCTGCCCAGCTTCTAGAGGCTGCCTCCATTCCTCAGCTGGGGCCCCATCCTTCCTCCCAGTCAGCAATCTCATTGTTCCAACTTCTCCTTCCATTGTCACATCTGCTTCTCTGCTTCTCATTCTCTGCCTCCCTCTTCCATATATAAAGGAGCCTGTGATTACATTAAGCCCACCTGGTATTCCAGGATAGTCTCCCTACCTCAAGATCCTTAACTCCATCTGCAAAGTCCTTTTTGCCATGTAAGGTAACACATTTACAGCTTCCATGGATCAGAACATGGACATCTTTGGAGAGCCATTATACTGCCTACCACAAGCAAATTTAAGGAGATCCTTACTCTGCCATTCCAGAAGCCTTTCGCCTTCCTTCCCGATTCTTAACCACATAATTCTACGGTGTTGACCTTCCCTTCTGACTGATGAAAAGAGCATGTGACTCAGGCCTGTGCCAACTACTTGTGTCAGTCAGGTTTTGCTAGGTTATTCCTCATAACAAACAATCCCCAAAAATCTAAGTGGATTACAACGGTGACTTATTTATTGGTCATGTTACATACACATCACCATGGATCCACTGCAGTTCTACTGGTCTCTGCTCAACTCTCTTCTTTATTTCAGTATCACAGCTCAAAAGAATGCCTCACCTGAGACAGGTAAGACATGTCATTTTTCCTCAATCTAAAATAGCAGTTCTCAACCAGAGGTTATGTTGCCACCCAGATCCAAATTTGATTAGAGGCATATGTGTGACTTTTGCAGCTCTGAGAATATAGTTTGCTTCTGATTCTGAAGGATAAATTTGGTAAACCACCAACAACGAAGATAAATTTTCCCTCTAATTGGCTAATTGAGCATTTTGTTCATATGATTGAGAACTTTCTGAATAAGTAGATAAATGTATAGAGGAGAAAGAGGCAAAGAAAAAATACCAATCTGAAATATCTATTGTCTCCAGTTAATCTTTAGTTATAAGAAAATAAACAACACTAATGTCTGAATTAAGGAAGAACGGGGGGAACATAATAAAACAAATCCAAGCAGAGGATAATAGATTATTTGGACAGAATACTCTAAAATTTCCTGTGCAAAAGAATTTACCAAGCCAATATATTCAATCAATTCATAGACTCTTCAAATAGGAAGATTCATATGCACAGTTCCAAAGTATTTGCACTGATATTGTATTACACTGATTTTGTAGCATATTTACCATAGAAATTAAGTTTTCCTCAAGCTAATGGTAAAACTGACTTACATTATTCCAACATAAAGACCCCAAAAATGTATGTTAGATGATAAAACCTCAGGCTGGGATAAACATTGTACTGTGTAGAGTCCATAGAAAGTTTATCCATGTAGATTTGAATTTAATTTTCTTTCTCAAAGCAGAGTCTCAGATTAACATTTTTAAGTCTTTAAGTTTAGAATATTATATATTATGATGATCTACCAATAAATTCTAGTAAATTCGAGAAAGTTAAAAATAAATAAATAAAACACAAGGATTAATTCACTATGGAAGACTGAGGTTAAATCAAAGTGTAAATATTTTCTTAGCATGACTTTGAGGAAATGACTCTTCTTCTCTACCCATAGTATCAAGTATCAGTGATCTCACTTGACAGGGACAAGAAGTTTGTTCCTAACCCACCTCAGCGTGCCTGATCTGCTGCCAGCCAGGGTACAGTACCTCATAGGGGATACAGTTCAAGACAGGAAGTACTAAATTAACACCACAGTCTAGTTATCCACTTCTTCCTAAGGACACAGATGGTGAATAATTGAAGCCAATCTGGCTACTGAATTTCTATTCAAATGTCTAAAAGAGAAGTCCTACCATGGAAATATGGAAGCAACAACATGAAGATACCTCCTTTCCTCCTAACACAACCAAAGGAAACACCTTTCCTCTCATTCCTCACCTAGGTGTAAATCCATTTGTCTGAAAAGGGAAAAATAAGGTTTGGCTTGGAGCCTTAAAAGGAGTAAAGTTTAGCTAAGGATTTAAACAGCAGTATCTTGTTCTGTGTAAACTGAGATGATGAGAGAGCCTGCAGTGCCTTTCGTGTTTGTTTCGATAGTTACTTTTTGTCCCACTCTATCAGCTTGTGCTGGGAAATGTTTCAGAAGTCTCAGAATCAAAAACTAAAATTCAAACAAGTGGTGGCGGGGGGGTAAGCATGGTTCATTTTTGCTTACATTTTTGGGAACAGCTGATCTAGTTGCTGAGAAAAATGGGCAAAGAAAACCCAGCAAAACATTCTTTGAAAGGTGGGACTTCCACAAGCTATCTCCCAGCCAGGAAAATGCAACCTAGTGTCCAAAGCAAAAAGGGAGTTGGGCTAAACCTAAGGAAAAATGAAGCAAAATAGCAATAAATTCGGGTCAGCCCAAAGGAGATGAAATGTCCTCTTCAGTCTTGTAGTTGTCTCACGTTTATTTCCACAGTAATCTCTGTTTCTCAAAAAACCTGTGACTTTGGATGTCTTCTTTCAGGACAGAGTTGGGTGGTGCAGTTCACTGACTAGCTCATGGATGAGTGGCAAGGAACATGCCCTCTGGAATGGGCTGGGAGTTGAGGAAAAGGCCCAGTGGTCAGAGCAAGACATCCAAAGGGCAGGGTTGAAGACCCCAGAAGTCATCACAGGCCACCAGAGAGCCATCATGGTGTCCCAGTAGGTATGGATCCCACAGTGATGGAGACTTGGGCAGCAAGTGATCCTCAGAATGTCCAGTCCAGGTGGCATGTGGCTTCTTCCTCTGCATGCCAGGAGCCCTGGATGCTCCACTCGAGTGTGTCCACTCCCTCACAGCTGGAAAAATCATCTTCCAGAATGTCATTCCTTGCTCCACATAAGACTCGACCCCTCTACATTGCAAAGCCACATGCCCTCTCTTGATCTGATCTCTTCAAACCAATATTGAGTTGGCTGTGAGTTTCAGTTCCTTCCAAGACACTGCCGTGAGCCCAGTGTTTTACCCCTTGGGAAAGATATGTTCCTGGCTCACATGTATCACCTGACATACACACCACCCCACTGATACACTGTACACACACACGTGGCCCAGGCTCTTGGCATACTGGCATAGATCTTCAGGGTGCATTTTTCCAAAGGAATGACCTGACCCCAGGAAGTGCTTGGTATCCAGAGAGCATTTCCAGAAACTCTATCAGCAGGAAGCAGGGCACAAGCCCTAAAGTGCAGTACAGGGCAGGACAGTGTAGAGTGACTGGTACTGCAGCAATGACACGTGCTTCCAGTATACTGCATGGGCTAGAAGCTAAAAAAAGGCCATCTCCTAGATTTCCGTGCAGCTAGCAATGCAGTTGCAATTTAGATTCTGCTCCCCTCCCTCAGGAGACCTGAATTTGAGATGCATTAACCAGTAGAGGCTGCTTACAGCATCTGTTTCACTGGTGCAGGTTTTAGCAGGTCCACGTGGCTCCGGAGCCACTGGTTTCGAGAGTGGTTCTCCCATCATCAGATGGCAGTTAGGATACTGGATCCTAGTGAAACAGTCGTGGTGGGGACTTTCTGGTCTGCAGACTGTGAGTGTGGAGATGTGGCCCCGAAGAAAGGATCGGGGTAGCAGCTCCCCAGTGGAAGCCGGGGTACCCTTGCCAAGTTCCACTCTACTGGTCAAGGAGCCGAGCTGTGTCTGCTTCTCCAGCCTTCCAACAATTCTGTGAACATCTAAGCCCCTGTGTGGAACCAACATCTGCTTGGCACCTAGGAGGCATTTATTGCTGTCAGCTGAACATAATAAATAATAATAAATACTTACTGGCACAGTAGATGATGACAGAAATGATGCGGGTGACTGCACTCAGGGCTTGTCATTGGGTCTTGGTCACCTGAACACACTGCATTGCTGATGTGGGACGCTGGAGCCTATGGCCCTGTGTGGAATGCAGCCAGGCTGGTATCACCTGCCATCACCTGGGATGTGTCTATCTGGTGAAGGACGGCTGTCGCAGCAACACATCAAGGCCCAGGGAACAAGCACTTTGGAGATGCTTGGCTGCTTCTCCCCACACTGAAGAATTGAAAGAAAAGAAATAAAAGGCTCAGAGCTTTACCTCCTTGGCTCACTCGTGGACACAAAGTGGTTTTACGATGGCTCTAAGCTTTCTCCGCAGGCCCTGCATGCTTCAACACAGGCTCACATTCACAGCACAGCCCAATGGCCTCCACAGAAGTCGAATTGTTGGCTGGGAAAGAGTGGGACCCAGTCATGGGGTTGGCGACATTTGGTAGCACTGGTGTAAGTCCAGTTTCACAGAACACCAGGGCATCACGGAGCCTCCCACGCCTGGTGATGCTGACGCCGGCGCCCGATATGTGATTGATGGAGATTCTGCCTTGTGCCACCATCGTGGGTACAAATACAGATAAAACACCACAGTCTCTGACCCCCCAGACGTATCATCTACAAGGAGAACTGGATGTGCTTGTAGAGAAACAGAAACAACGCGCTGTTGGAAATCATAGCTGTAAACCAATTTGGGTTGGTGTGGGCGTTGGGTTTGGGATTTGGAGACAGTACTACTGAGGAGGGTTTTCATAAAGACAGTAATATTCGTTCCAGCTTTTGAAAGTGAGCAAGGAATTCTCGGGTTAGTAGATGGAAAAACGTCTGAGTACAGAACAGAATGACATTTTTGGAGAATGGCACATAGTTCAATACAGCTGGATCCCAAATTTCCCTGGGAAGGTCAGAAGGAAATTAGTCTAAAAAGCAGGCCAGGCATAGTGGCTCACGCCTGTAATCCCAGCATTCTGGGAGGCCAAGCTGGGTGGATAACCTGAGGTCAGGATTTCGAGACCAGCCTGGCCAACACAGTGAAACCCCAGCTCTACCAAAAATACGAAACTTAGCCAGGCATGGTGATGCACAACTGTAATCCCAGCTACTTGGGAAGCTGAGGCAGGAGAATCACTTGAACCCAGGAGACGGAGGTTGCAGTGAACTAAGATCGTGCCACTGCACTCCAGCCTGGGCAACAGAGCAAGACTCCATCTCAAAAAAAAATTAATTAAAAAAATAAAAATAAAAAGCAGGCTAATGTCTTATTAATGACATTTTTGCTTTACAAACAAGTCAGGATTCATCCTGTAGTTAACATGGAGCTAGAAAAGTCCTCATTAGGGTAATAAGACAATGAGATTTCAATTGCAGATAAGTTGTTCTCCTATGATGCGGAGGAGATGAGTTGAGCCTGGCTCCAGGCAGGCAGTCAGCAGGCTGTTCACAGAAGAGACGGAATGATGCTGGCCTGAACCCCCAGACTTCTAGGCCAAAGGAAGGGAGCTGCCCAGGTACATGCCTCCACAATGCAGGGGCGGGGGCAGGGGCGGGTAGGGCAAAGGAATCTAACTGCTCAGTTCCTTCTTCCCAGACCCTTCTTCAGGGGCTGAGGTCACCATTTAGATCCAAGGTCTATGTCATTGGCCCAAAGCCCATGGCATCCCCCTGGCTGCCACCATCAATATATTCTCCTTCAAATAGAGTCACAGATCCTATGCCTGGAGGGATGGCTCTGGGCAAGGGAAACCATACATGATCTTTTCCTAAATACATAGAAGAATGGCATTTTATTTCAGACATAACATTTTAACAAGTACAAGGGCAGTTCAAAGAGAGCAGGCAGCACATAAAAATGGACAGCTACATCTCAGCACCTAAAAGAGGGCATAGCTGGGGAATCTCAGCCCTGCACAAAAGGCAAGCATTCATGGGGGAATGGAAGCATGCATCCATGAGTCTCTAAAGTATTAAATAGCACAATCATTGCATTTGGAGGGAAATCATGAAAGAAAATTCAAAGCAACATAATTGGCAGTAGCCAGATTTAAATTTTGTGAAGAAAAATCTAGGGTGGGGCAAAGTGGTTCACACTTGTAATCCCAGCATTTTGGGAGGCTGAGGCGAGCGGATCGCGTGAGCCCAGGAGTTCGAGACCAGCCTGGGCAACATAGCAAGGTGTCATCTCTACAAACAACACACAGATTAGCCAGGCATGGTGGTGTGTGCCTGTGCCAGGCATGGTGGTGTGCACCTGTGGTCCCAGCCACTGGGGAGGCTGCAGTGTGAGCATCGCTTGACCCCAGGAGGTCAAGGCTGCAGTCAGCACTGATCACTCCACTGCCCTCTAGCCTGGGAGAAAAAGCAAGAACCTGTCTTAAAAAAAAAAAAGAAAAAAAAATTAAGCCAAACACCACAAGATATTTCCTCAGAAACCTCTGTACATAATCACAGCCCGTGGGAGTGGCACAGCTCTGAATCTTATGAGACTAAACAAAGCGTCGGTCAAATATTTTGAGAAACAAAAGGCAAATAGAAGGGATCTTTTACTAATGCAAGTTGAGATTACTGAGATTTGAAAATATATAATATGGAAAGACATTTTTGTATTAGGGGAAGAGGAGGAAGAGAACTCCATTCTTTAAGGGAATATGTGCCTTTTTATTTAATGCACATATTTAAGGGAATTATTTAAGGGAACATGTGCCTTTTTTTATCCAGCTAAAATCTGAACTAACTAAATAACAGAACTTTCTGTGCACATCAAAACAGTCCCAGGGAAAACGAGCTCTTGGCAGGGATTCCAAGCTCCTGAAAACACCCACCCACTTGGAGAGACACAGCTCTGACTGGCTAAAGACATGGGCACTCTGAGCAGGGAAGGTTTTATCAGAATTCCAGAAGATTCCATACACACCCTCTACGAAGGGGGCCCTTTAGAAATACCCGTTTTTGCTTATGTTTGTATTTCTTTTACTGTTATTTGAATCTCAATGGGAACCTTGAGATTCCCATTGAAAATGGAAATGAAATGGAAATGAAAAAGGAAAGACTGTTTTCTGAAATCAATTCTCTGCTCTTCCACCTTCCTGAATGAAAGCCAGCACTCATCAAAGACTCCCGTCTTTATAGGTGTAAATACACCGGATGCGTAGAAAGCTCCCCTTTCCCATTCATTACTGTCATCGATTTGAAGAGAAAAAAGCAGGGGTCATTTATTAGAGGTTACTTTTCATGCAAAACACCCCATGTTAGCTGTCATTCAAAGGACTTTAGTCTACGCCCTCACTCGTATATTAGCAGGGCTTCAGGTCATAACCTTTTATGGCATTTGGAATTCCAGAACCTCTGATTAGTGCAATATTTACATATCCTCCAGTAGAAACGTTCCTCCATGGAAATGCATGAAGTGTTGTAAATTTGTTTGGCCTTTAGTCTAGACTATACATGAACTCTGAATTCAAAGCAGGGTGCATTAAACGATATTACTTTATCTTGTGATAGTGTTTCCATTAGTGGGACTCCAGTTAACCCTTTAGAGATAAACCAGCCTTTCAAGCCAGGAACATCAATTGAGGGAGGTTTTTTCAGTAAAATTAATAGTTGCCACTTACTTGAACTACCTTGACCATCTGATCCCATTTATATGTTTCCATATGAGAGAAGTATCTGTGTCAAAATCAGCCTTGATTTAATGGCCTCAGTGGGATTTGAAATGGTGAGAATTTACTGGAAGTTTTAAGAACATTAATGAATTATTGCATCATTACCTTAGAGGAAGACATCACTAATCCTTGACTTTCTGATCTACAATAATAAGGGAGCATCTTTTGTTGGCGTTTCAAGATCAATATATGCTTTCTGTTTTTAATTTGCCAAATTATATTGTTCCACTAGCTGAGACTACTAAGTCTGCACCTGACTTGTGAATTTAACCAATGGGTAGGCGGTTGAAAATTGCCATACTTCAGTATGAAAAGAGTGGCCCAAAAATCTACCAACTCAATATTACTTTACAGGGTAATTTTTTTAATAAAGTTTATGTAGAAAAGATGTCCATAAACTATGGCAGAGGTCTGCCAGGAAACAGACGACTGTATGCTTATTAAAATTCCTATGTCACTCAAACTGAGGAATGTGATGTACTTTTTTAGAAACAGTTTACAAATCTCCCTTAATCTGCTACTCCAGCTGCACTGGGGCTTTGAAAAGACACATGTGTTATTGTTATCTTCTTCCAAAACATGGTCTTCCTCCTGTGAAATCGGATGTGTGGATGCCTAGTGTAACATCCAATTTCAAAAAGAATTTCATCTCAGACAGCCTAATTCCCACCAGAAACTTTTGAGCATCATTTAAAATACGTTTGGTTGCAAGGGTTGTCCAATGAAGACATAGCTGCATTTTTTAATTTTATGTTTTGAACTGTCCACTCCGCCCTGAATTGTGAGTGTTGGAATCCATCTTCCACATGCAAAAAATGACAGGGCTGGTGAGTGGTAAGAGGCAGGAAAGGGTTTGAAGATCAAAGGTGGGTGTGACCTGTGGACACTTACAGCACTCAGTCCCATTTACATCTCCTTCAAAATATAGAACGATGGACATGTTTAACGTCACTCCCTCACTTTAGTCTTGAGACCATTACTCACAAGCTGCTTCTGCTTTTTCATCTGACATTGCTTCTTATTCCCTGTCTTCCAACCCTGTTCTCTTTTCTTGAGAACAGTTTCCATCTTTCTGACTAATCACCCACCCAGAACCTTGTAAACAAATGATATGTATCTAATACAGCTGCATTTTCCAAACACCTGTTAACAGCAGATAACAATATCATATTAGAATTCAATCCATAAAACAGAAAAATATCATATCTGCATTTTATAAGTCAAAAGAATATTAAAATTAGTCATTTCTTCCCAGCCTCTAAAAAGATATGTTAATTTTTAGCTTGGTTTGAGAAACAAGCATGGTTGAAATAACACAAATTGTCTCGGAAGGAAATCTTCACTTTAGCGTAAGGACATTCAGACTTTTTTTGGGACCCCTGGGTATTTGTTGCAATCAGAAACTTGGTTTGACAAATAAAATTAGCAGCTACCCTTACTGCATGCGGATATTGGAGCTACAGTAAGTTATATATATTATATTACTTAGTACTCACTGCTAATACCCCTGTGGGTGTGGAAATTGTATCTTCAGCTGAGGTTCAGAGAGGGAAATTAACTTGTCTAGGGTCACGGCTGGGTTAGTGGTGGCAAGAAAACGATCTGAGCTCTCTCCCCATCTGTTCTCCTGCCCGGCATCTCGGTTGTGCCGCAAGGCACCCCAGGAGGGGTTGCACCTTGAAGATGCCCTTGTTGTGAGGTCAACCCGATGCAAAGGAGCTTAAAGCTGCCCCTGGCCTGAAGGAGGCAGTGAGTAGTGTCCAGACGCGAAAATACAATGAAAAAGGTGATTCTCGTCTCTTTCGGAAACAGACTGGCCATTATCCATCTTTCTTATGGGATCTGCAGTCTTCTTGGACCTATTAAAAATGCAGGTATAAACAAAAACAAATGGTTTGAGGATGACCCAGTGTTTTGGATTTTCCACTCCTTGGTACACTTTTATTACTGAAGGGAGTCACAGCATCTGCCAAAGTAAAAAATTGTCACACAAAGAAGAATAAATATCTGACTAAATGGGTAAAACAAAATCCAGTGAACAGGACATGGTCTCACCAGCCACCTGTAGCTCTCCCAACACACATGAGAGGAGGCTGAGCATTTTATCACCATTATAATCATAATCATTTTATAATCACAACTGAAACCTACAAAATGACAACCAGCCTTCCAGGACAGGCTATGCACACATTGTATGAGGGAAAAGGGGGGACACCCACAAACTCTACAGCATTATCCTACTAAAGTAGGTCAGAGCAATGAACTTGAGTTCTGTGTGAGTAATCCACTCTGTGAAGAGTCTAACATGACTCTGATGGGTAGAAAGGGAAGTTTAACTTCAACTGCGAGTCCCAGCCACCTACTCTCTGTGGAGACATGCATCCCATTGTGTTATTTCTCTTTCTTATGCATAAAAGTGAAATTCTAACATTCTGTTTAAAAGAAACATTTGTTACCACTTCTATAGAATAATTTTACTTCTGTGGTCATAAAGTCATCACTTCTACAGAATAATTTTATTTCTACTGTGGTCATTAAAGTCTACATGAATGGGGAGGGTGCAGAGGGGCAGAGAAAAGTGGAGGATGTTTGTAAGGGCCCAGGTGGGCTCTTTGGAAGGCACGAGGTGCACGAGGGAGGAGCTAGTGATTGAATCGTGTGGTCATCACCTGTCCCTTATTGCAGCCACAATCTGGAGCTGGGCACAGGTACCAGCTTGTTCTCTCTGGCTCCAGTAACAGCCCTTGCTCAGGTCCCTCCACAGCCATTTCTACTCAATCTGGGTCATGTCCCTTTTCCTTTTAACAGTAAAGAGGGGCCGGGCGTGGTGGCTCACACCTGTAATCCCAACACTTTGGGAGGCGAAGGCAGGTGGATCACTTGAGGTCAAGAGTTCGAGACCAGCCTGGCCAACATGGTGAACCCTTGTCTCTACTAAAAATACAAAAATTAGCTGGGCATGGTGGCGGGCGCCTGTAATCCCAGCTACTCAGGAGGCTGAGGTGGGAAAATCACTTGAACCTGGGAAGCAGATGTTGCAGTGAACCAAGTTCATGCCTCTGCACTCCGGCCTGGCCCACAGAGTGAGACTGTGTCAAAAATAAATAAATAAATAAAAAGCAGTAAAGAGGGAAAATCTAGAACCTGTTCAAAGTGTCTCCTTGTCCAGTGAGTAGCATTCCTGGTTGTCTTGCTCTCAAATTGACAATGGCTCATTCTGCCCAGCATGTGGATTTGATAAAGGTGCCTGTGCATTAATGTGGAAAGAAGGGAAGTTATTTATTTCACTCATCAGTCAGGACCCTAGGTAGGAACAATTCTCTAATACAACTACAGATTCAATTCTGGAACTCAGCTTTAGCTTCAGCAATCGCTTCCACCACAGAGAGAAATGCATCCAGCTCTCTTAGGAACAGGTATTCTTCTCTTCCACGGGAATATGTGCTTGACTGATCCCTGGCAGTTTCAGAAACAGAAACAAATCCATTTGCTTAAGAAGACAAAGCCACACACAATACTTAACTCATTAGAATGATTTAGCCGTGGCTGGGTATTGGCTTTGGCTGAGAGCACTGGAAGAAGTCCTGTGTATACAAACTTTTAGATTTCATCCCAATACTTTGTCTCCCATCCAAAATATTCCAGATCAAACACCATGCTCCAAGTCCTGTGGGGGGGAAAAATGGCTACATAAGAATTACCCTGTCATGGAGACATTTGCCAAGCTGGTTTTAAAAATTAAGTGTAAATAAACATGATTTTATGTATGTGGTGGCCATGAGTTAAACAATCTGGTAGAAAGACAGGCTCCATCTCATTTCTTATGCACACAGATATTTGCTAAGCAAATGTAACCACAGTGATAACAAACAACCACATTATTGTACCCAAATGCATCCTTTTCCCCAACAGTTATTTTTGTTCCCCTTCTCTAAAAAATGTTCATACCCAGAAAGAAAATAATCATGGTGTGGAAGTCCAGAGCTCACAGATCAATACTGCCCATTCTGCGAGTATGTTTCTGTCCCTTCTCTCATTGGCTTTTTGAGCATAGAAGATATAAAATAGGCCTTTGAGAATTCCATGAAATAACTCTACTTTATGCTCAAATCACCCATAAAATGCACAATGAGAATCATGAATATAATTTTTATACCCAAGTTGAATTCCTAGGCGAGGCAGCAGTTGTACTTTGACTAGTTGACTGGGCTAGTTATCTTCAGCAAACTGCAAGGATAGGTTGTAGACTCCACTCTGTGCTGGCCAATCAACTCTGCTCTTTTCTGTGGCCACAGACAGCTCACCTAATACCAGGTGAATGTCTTATAATTAAATGTCATCAGTCACAGAGCATTTGGGCAAGAGAATGGGAAGGAAACCACATCATCCTAACTCCAGAAAGCTAACGCTACTGAACGCTGGTCAGTCTTACGTCTGTGTGTGGTGGACTAAAGGAGTGAGAGCTGAATGAATGTGTGAATAATAAGCTCTGAAAATGGTGAAGTGCCACACAAATACAAGTTTTCACAAGAGACCAAATCCAGAAGGTCTGGCAAAAACAGAACTGGAAAGTCATTTTTATGCCTACAGTCTGAATCAGGTTTCTTATTGCAAGCGCTTCACTGAAGTTGTAAGTGATTTGTGATTTGATCATGAATTGAAATATGGCACAGATTTAGAAATTCCGAGTTACAAGAAGCTGCAAGCCGATCTAAACCCAATGCCCTCACTTTACTATTAAAAAAATATTCAGCTACTCGGGAGGCTGAGGCAGGAGAATGGCGTGAACCTGGGAGGCGGAGCTTGCAGTGAGCCGAGATCTCGCCCCTGCACTCCAACCTGGGCGACAGAGCGAGACTCTGTCTCAAAAAATAAATAAATAAAATAAAATAAAAATAAAAAAAGATTAAGTTGTTGTGAGGATTTAATGAGCTTATGCACAGGAAAGGCTTCTCACTGTTTCCAATGCAATAGATAGCTCCTCAAAAGTTAAATTACATGCACTACCCTACGCCTGAATTTGTAACACCTTGCCAGGTTACCCTATGCTCTTCCGTGCAACTTTGCAAATTCCCATTGTCACCTCCCCTGCGGAGTCTTCCTCACTTCTCCCATCCTCAAAGCAAAATTAACCCTTTCTTCAGCATTTCCTTCAGAGATACAGAGAGCACTTATGTTACGCAAACGGTTGTAGTTTCTTTTTCATCTCTGTCCCCGTTTCTAACAGTCTGACTTGTACCCAGTATGTGTTCAATAAACTCATGTGAAACCTATTTGTGTCATTAGGGGCTTAATGGCTGGTAACCAGAAGTGTCATTTTCTCCGGAGACGCAGACTTTGTCTTGGCCATGAGTCATTCAAATTAGTAATTCCAACAGAGCTAGTTGGTAAATATCACCACGCAGCTATATGCAACCAGTACTAAAATTTGCTACTGGCTGAGGCTTTTCTTTGGCAACAACAAGAAAAGACTCCTGTTAATAATGGAGGAGAAATCACCAGGCACTCTTACTGCACTGTAGTTAGCATCTCGAGTTCTCTCAGAAAACGGCAAACTTCTAATAAGAAGTTCAAAGACATCCTTAAGAACGTGCCATTCAAGTTACATGAATACATTCAAGATGTGAGGAGAACCCTCAATGTAAAAATTACAATACAGGCCGGGCGCAGTGGCTCACGCCTGTAATCCAAGCACTTTGGGAGGCCGAGGCGGGTGGATCACCTGAGGTCAGGAGTTCGAGATCAGCCTGGCCAACATGGTGAAACCCCCGTCTCTACTAAAAAACAAAAATTAGCCGGGAGTGGTCACAGGCGCCTGTAATCCCAGCTACTCAGGAGGCTGAGGCAGGAGAATCACTTGAACCTGGGAGGTGGAGGTTGCAGTCAACTGAGATCATGCCATTGCACTCCAGGCTGGGGGGAAAGAGCGAGACTTCATCTCAAAAAAAAAAAAAAAAAATTACAATACAGACAGGCTATCTTATTCTGCATAGAGTTCATGTTCACTTTTGCTGCCTGGACACAGCAGATCAAATAGTACAGTACCTATAGTAAATCTAGCCAAGCCTTCCAAAGGGGACCCTCTTCAGTGAGAAGCTAAATGTTACTTGGTGCAAATGATTCAGCAGCTGGTATAGCTGAGTTTATAAGCTGGGCTGAAACGTTCGATGTGGTGAACTAGGTTATATCATGTGATGCGTCACAAAGTCATTGATAGATATATTATGTGCAAAGAGAGCGCCGGGCCAACTCAACCTGTCCAGTTTTTTTTTTTTTAGCTTTATTATGTAATAGTCCTCAATTCATCACAAAGATGTTTAAATCACAAAGATTTTCAGAAGATTCCCCCTGCTTATTGGTAAAACTTAAAAGGCAATTTTTACAGCTCTGTTTTCTTAAGAAATATAATGAGTAAGCATATTGAGACATTTTTAAACACACATAGGAAAATATTTTTGTCATGTAAATTTTCCAGGGTATGGTTCAGAGAGGCAGTCATTTGTGTGAAGCTATATTAAGATGCTTATTTAAAAAATAACTCCAAATTTGACAAGTTACTCTGCCTTTAAAGGAAAATATTCAGAGAGTTCATTAAAAAACCACAGAGAGAAAACTAAAACCTTCTAAGAGGTATATCTCCATTTCTTCCAAGCTATGCAATTTAATTCAAGCCTTTTTTTCTAAGTGTCTACATTTATTCAAAAGTGACCTAACACAAAGACTGGATAATTACTGGAACGTCTACACCGATCCAGTACTGATTACTGCCCTGGCTCCTACATCTCAGTCATCTATCTCAAACATTATTAAATATTAGGGATTCCTGTGATTTGTTTTGTCATCTCTCTACTTCCAACTTTCCTGCCACTCACTGCCAAGAGATTGTGAACAAAAGCCTGCTGCTTTAATCTCAATTTGTTACACTAAAAATGCAAAATTAAAGAAAAGTGAGGAAAGTTTAATATTACCAGGCAATGTGATTGATAACATTGTGTCATGTTACGAGTTTTAATATTATAAACTGAGTTTTATGTTACTCTCTTCTAATAGTGACATATTTAACATTTTAAGACTGGATATAATAATTTTATGGGGTAAAATGGATATTATTAGATGATTAGACTGTAGTACTTTGTCAAATTCTTGTATATTAAATACAAAAAATACAATACAAATAAGAGACTCTCCTACCGTCTGCTGAGTGAAAGAAGATAATGCATCCATCTGCGCGTCCTCCTTGTGCTCAGCGCCATCCCAAACCCTGCTCAGGGCTCTGAGTCACATCGTTTCTGTGGCACCAGATAAAAACCAAGCATTTTCTCTTATCTTCGTCAACAACTTACAATCGTTTGTGGCTGGCTATCGTGGCTGAATCTTTGTTTTATTCACAGGCGGTGCTCCCCCCAAAATCTCACCCATTCCTTGGAATGCATTTCCAAAGCAAATTGGAATCCAAGTCTTGAAGGACAGTTCCTAGGTGACCAGTTAAAGAGGGGTTGATAGGAGAAGGCCAAGGGATGCAAAGCTTCTAGAAGGGTCTGTTCAAGCAATACCACGTAAGCCTCTTCAATAATAGTAAAAAGCAGATCAGATTGCGGTAGTAGAGTAGAAGTTGCTCGCGGGGGCAAAGATTTGACATAGTTCACAATGTGGGCAGGCGTGAGACCTAACAGTGGATATCTATGGAGGACAGAAATAAGGAAAGCTGAGAAATCAGGTTTTGCACTCAGTTTCCAAGTGAGCTATGATCTAACACCATGCCACCAGCAGCGAGTGGGAAAGTGAGTATGCAGAGACGTGGGGAGGTTCCAGCTCTCCAAACCAGCTGAAACCAAACAGCAACAGGGCTCGTCAATTACTATCATCAACAACCACATGCCATCTGTGTTAGCTCTTTCCATGTGCTGATACTGAGTTAAGCATTTCATATACATATGAAATGCATATACTCATCCTCACAGTATTTTTAAAGCATACACTACGCGTATTCATTTACAGATTAAACTGTAAATCCTCTACTCTCCTTCCTCTTCTCTTTACACACACTTCTGACTCACAGCCTCCCTTGAGGCAGGCACATCATGATATTAAAGACTTCATCTGCTAGGTGAACCTGGACAAGGCACAAAATACTCATCCTTTTCTTGTTCTACCTCTTTTTGAGCAATAAGTTGCTTACAGAGAGGAAGAGAAAATTAAGAAGATAAGGATACCAGGAATAAAAACAAAACAAACCAGTGTCTTCAAGCCCCCCATTTCACATTGGCTTAAGATTTGGCATGAGCTGGGGGGTTTGACAGGGGCACATGCAAAGAAAGAACCCAAACTGATTCTAACAGTACAGCTGTCAATCTGGTGTGCCTGGATCCAGACCTGAGAAGTCCTGTTAGCCCATCACCTACACCCAGGTGAGAACAGGCAGAGGGTCAAACAAAGCCTGGGCTTCTCAGTACCAGCCCTGTTAATGATTCTCCAAAATCCACGGTTTGGATAAACAGAGGCCTCCGATCACCCTTGAATTCACATTGACAATTTTCTGAAAACAGTAAAAGTGAAAAACAAATATCAAGCTTCACTTTCCAATGCTCAGAATGCAATTTCATCCCAAACATCTTTGTGGCTTTTCTCCTCCCTGCTCTCTTTCATTCTCATGCACATGTATTCTATGTCTATATTGGTATTGACGTGACTATCAATGCAAACATAGACATAGGTATTAGTAAAGGTACAGATGTAGGTTTAGATTTAGAGTATATAGATATACATATATCTGGTTATATTTCTGTTACATTTTGCAATCTAAATATCTGTGGTCATATTAGCAAGCCAAGTTTTTTAAAATCTAGTAGAAATATATCAACCAAGAAGAACACCCACCAGGCCAGTACCCCCAGTTTCTTACAGGCTGCCTGGTTCGTCTTTACCTTTCCCAGGTCATTTGAGAGGTAAAACAGGGTCAGTAACGTCCCGTCTTATTTTCCACCCAAAGAACCTGTAAGAAAAGCAGGCCCTGAGGCTGGTAAACATTTAGGTATTCTGACTCACAAAGTAGAAATGCAGCCCAAGGTCAAGCCCAGGTGGAAAAATCCATATCAGTAAATGCAAACGCTGAGCCTCATTTCAGGCACAAATGATGGATTTTGGTGTGATTTATTATTTCAATAATTCAAGTTCCCTGACCCAAACGGGGCTTGTAGAGCAAAGTGGTAGCCAAAAAGAACAGATACTATGTGGAAACAAGCCTTCATTCACACGACTGCAGCCTAAAAGATGTCAAGACAGCTTCGCGCCAAGCCCAGGACCCCATGGAGATCAGGGTTGGAATTGCAAGAACAGGACTGTGTCATTCAGACAGTCTTCCTGTCACCCTCTGCTTTCAGGAGGTGCGACATCAGTAAAGACTGTTCACCTATCCCTTCCAGACAGGCGGTTTCTCCCTGTTAGGCCAGTGGTAAGAACTGTGGGGCAAGGGGCAGGCATTCATCGGCTGGGAAAGGAAGAGCAGTCCGCAGAGTGAGGCTGAGTTATTGCAGTTGTGCCCAAGTTGGCCCACTGTCTGCAGAGTTGCTGAGTTTGAAGTTATTTGGAAGACTGTGTGGATGTGTATATTCCAACACATTGTTGGTACAGAACTTGTCTGTCTTCCTATGTGGAGTAAGAGTCTCAGCCTGGGTCCAGCCCCAAGACCTTATATTAACTCCACAGTTTTGACAAAAGCCTCTAAAATGTATATGGGCTTGGAAAACAGTTTATTTCCAGTTGCTTCTTGTTAAAGAAAAGCAATCTGCTAACCAAACAAATTTTTGAAATATATTATAAGTCAAAACTTTGCTCAAAAATTATTGGTGTTTTCTAAAGAGTCAAACTGTTAGACTAGCTTCTTAGTTGTACAGATCTACCCAAAATTTAGCCACCTAAGGCCATCAAATGGATGAATTTAGTCATGATAAGAGTAAACAATTTTATATTTGGTCACTGGCTTAAGACGTTTAAAAATGCTTCATGGAGGCTGAGACTTACCGTCCTGGGGTGATGGGTTTTACAAGGTAGGCCCTGTGGCTTTCTTTAGACGATACAACTAGTTGGAAAGGGCTGCACCCCCTATATGGTGCTTTATCCACTCTGCCTGAATAAACCCTACTCATCCCTCAAGTCTCAGCCAAGTTCCCAACACAGCCCTTCTTTGGAAGTCTCCCCTGATACCCCGGTAGGGTGAGGTGGCTCCAGGAAGACCCTCTAGCCTCCCGTTCGGTTCAGTATCTTTATCACGACAGTTGCTGACTACCGGCTCACTTCTCCTCCCGCACTCTGGGCTCCATGAAGGCAGAAATCACATCTGTCTAGCCTTTGTGTACCTGATCACTGAATGAATGGATGTGGGCATCTTTCAATCACCTCCTCGCTCTGACCCCCTGTACCCAACATAATTCCAGGAGCAGGGTCGAGTTATTGCAGTCATCCCATGTGGTAGATGTTCAAAGAACACACCAGTAAAATGAAGCAGAAGGTGGAGAAGTCTTGTGGCCTCTGCACTTATTAACAGTGAATTTTATTGCATAAAAAGTAATATTATTTTCATGTTTGAGGTTGTCACATGTGCCCACAGAGGTGCTAGCAGTAAACAAGCTCTAGAACACCAGAGAAGACTCCAGTTGTCTAAGTGAATCTGACGTACTGAGAGCACTAGAGCAGCAAAGTGTTACTGGGAAAAAAAGTCAGACACTGGGGCCAGGCAGACCCAAGTTCAAATCCTTGCTCTGCACTTTTACAAGAGTGACGTTTGATAAGTTAATTAACCTCTGTGAACCTCCAAGTGGCAATATTAATATTTTCGCATCCCCAAAGTGCAAATAATAAAATCATCCTTAAAAGATTGTTAGTAGATATAAATAAGATATGTATATGAAGAACATAACAATATGTTTTAGACTAAAATAACTGATTAAAATGCCAGGAGAAGCCAGGGTATGTGGGAAGAGCAGAGAATGAAAAGCCAACTTCGAATTTAGTGAGAGAAAAAAGCTCAGAAGACGTTTAGTGAT
The DNA here is from genome assembly GCF_029281585.2 of Gorilla gorilla gorilla. Lineage (NCBI taxonomy): Eukaryota > Metazoa > Chordata > Mammalia > Primates > Hominidae > Gorilla > Gorilla gorilla. The sequence goes on from NC_073241.2 coordinate 105,692,887, forward strand.
TCAGCTGCACTGTTATTAATGTTATTATTTATAAAGCATGTTGAGTGCCTAAGACATTTTACCAAACACAGACAATAACATGGTCTCTATTTTTACTTAACAATCACAAAGACATAAAACAAGCCTGCTAATGTCTGACAGAGTAAGATGTGTTAATGGTGTTTTCAAGAAATGAAGAATCCATGTTGCTGTTCTTACTGCTTCACATTACTTATGTTGGCAAAGTAAGTATGTTATCACATACGCCCTCCCAAAAACCTGGAGAAGTTAGAAAAAAGAGAGAGAGGGAGACTTGTCATTGGCAATATCATTATCCCATAACTAAAAAAAAAATTCTTATCAAAGTTAGAATGGCGCCAGAAATGTCAAGAAAGAGAAAAATAATTACTATTCTGGAAGGAATTACTAGAACTACTAGTAACTGTATACTTTAGATCAAAACCCAAGTCTGGGCCAAGATATGAAAGAGGTAAAACTTCAAAGGCATGTTGCACTGATGTGCTCCCTTGGGGTGGATTCTTTCTCTAACTCACAATGGTCAGGTGATGGCACTCGGCACTACCGACAACGTGGGCTGGGCGCTGTGTCTGACCCCTGCAAGATGGGTGTTCTATACATTACTGCTTGTAATCTAGGGAGATGGTTGGTTTATCTTGGCTCTTGCCCCTATCAAAGCTAAAGAAACATCCATCTCATAAAGGAGGGTGTTTATAGGGAGCACTTTGGTTGAGTTTCAAATTGTCAAAAATTATAAAGCAGCCATTTTCTAAGTCATAGTACCACCAAGCTAATTGCAGGGACTATTTTCTATTATGACATGTTCATGGCACAATACGACGGTAGCACATGGACTTGTCAAAACAAATAAACCTTTTTTTTTAATTTAATGAAATCTCTTGCACAAAGAGCTAAATAAATTATGGGGTTGAGGTAAATGTCTACTACACCATCAGCATTTAATACCTGAAGAAAAACAGTGGAAACTTTCAGGAATTGACTGAAAAATTAACTGAGAACAAATGAAAGGCTCTGTTATGATGGAAGGACATACCAGGGGCAGTGCACCAGGGTCTGAAACACAATTTACCACTCAGATTGCAAATGACTGTGTGCAGAATTTCAGAAGAGATGGTAAGGCCATGGTGTGGCTAAGAGAGGGGACAGGGAGATCATTCTCAGGTTATCAGAGAGGATTCATGCACGGCCACTGAAATGCAGAAATTGGTTTAGCACCCAAATTGCTACTTTCTTGTTTTCAATCAGAGAAGAGATAATTGGCCCAAAACCAGAAAGGTAAGTAGACAATCACTGAATGGACAATAAAAAAAAAAAAAATAGAAAGAAGCCTCCTTTAAAAGGAAACGAATGGCTGCCTGGTCATCAGCAAGACAGCTGATTAGAAACCCCTAGTCCTCGTCCGCCCTACCAAAGAAAGCCAGAACAACAAATAAACAAGCACATTTTGGCGAAAATAACTGAGGGAGAACACCGGAGTGCATCAGAGAAGTAACAGAAACACTGGTGAGCACAGAAACCCAGGATAGCCATGTAGGCAGCAGAAGGAAAAGCCAGGCCTCCACCACCCCATCGCCAACCAGGATCAGCCGGGAACCAGAAGGAGCTTCTGCCTATGGCCAGGAGGCAAACAAGAGGATTCCAGCAACCCCCATCAACACCTTGGACACCTACAAAATACCTCACCACTGGGGTCCCCTGCGGTCCCCACCAGCACCAAGTCCAGCTGAGGGAGCTGCCCAGAGGCCACACAGCTGTGCTTTCCCCAGAAAAGGAGCCAACACTGTCCCCACTCCCTGTGCAGCTACGTTGCAGTGCAATCTTGGAACTGAATGATGGCTGGAGCATGCCTTGCTTCCGGGGCATGTAGGTATGGCTCCCCTTCATCCCTGAGGCTAAGCCACTAATGAACCAGCCCACCCTGGTGGCCCGACATCCCTAAGCTGAGCTGCAAGCAACTGTTATCTCTCTCCCCAGAAGACCAAGCAGAGGTGGGTCCCTTCCACCTACGCCTCCTGCACCCTCTCCAGCTGGAGCTGAAGCAGTGCCCTACCTCCTGAGAAAATAATATCTTGGCCACTCCGAGGAGTTATGCCTCCTCCATGCCTAACTTGAAGTAGAGCCCTGCATCCCACAGAAATGTCTGAGCCACACAGAACAGTCACATATTCTGCACTTGAGCTGAAGCAGCACATGGACCCCTGGGGAATCAGTGCTCCGGCCAAGCTCAGCAACACAGCAGCTGTGCATACCAGGACTGAGCTAATGTACTATCCTGCATCTCAGGGAAACACAGCAGTGGCTGAGCTGAGACACCCTGCCCTACAGTACAAACAATTCTAATACCCTACTTTCTGGAGCTGGACTAGCCCTCTAGAGTCGGAGCTGGACTAGCCCTCTAGAGTCTGAGCTTTCGAGACACCCCTCTCTCCAGGGAGTGTAGTCATCACTATGCCATTTTCTGATCCCTCCATGCCCAAATTACAGCTGTGCTCTGGAGTCTTTGCTGCCACTGAACCTGTCTTCACAGAGTCTCAGCTACTGCCCCCCACCCCCACCCTAGAGTCTAGAGTCACGACTACATGGTGCTTCAAACCCTGGGACCCAAGACGCCACTGAGCCCTATTGGCTCACATTCCCAAACTGCAGCCATATCTGCTCTTCTGGCCCAAACCCCCAGAGCATTCCTTCTTCCCCAGAGTCAGGCCAGGGTTGTGCCCTGCCTCCCAAGGGCAAAATCACAGGTATTACTCAGTCCCCAGGCTTGTACTACTAAGAGGTACCTCAGAGGCACAGATCCTGGCTCTGTGAGCAACCTACATTTAACCCTGCTAGAGACAACAAACCTGTACCCCCGAGATTCCAGTGTCACAATAAGTTTGTGAAACCCTGAGGCTAGAAATCTGGCCCCACCGCTGAGCCAAACACTTGCACCTGGAACACAGCACTCCAGCAGCTGTTTACAGGCAGTCTCAGACCTGAAATCAAGAAGGAATCTTCTCAGCTACGTTTCCCCAATGTGGAGAAAACAAGAATAGGAAGACCCCAAAAGCCTTGACACAGAGGTCATTAACAACCTATGCTGCCACTGCCATAAATGCCTACAGCCTAGATCACTGAGGTGCCCACAGTTTTTGCTGATATTGAACACAACTGAAGAAGCTGCATGGAGATTGTGCCACGGCACCTATCTGGAAACTGTTACTATACCCTTCTTAATTAGCATGATAAAACCCAACTGCAAGTGAAAAGCCTTTCTCTATGAAAGCCACTGTAGAAAGTTTGGAAGAAGCAATTGTTCCATCAGATGCACAGACATCAATACAGGAACACAAGGAGCAGGAAAAAGCAAGAAAATATGATGCCACCAAGACAACATAACTTGTAGTAACAGAACCCATTGAAAAGGAAATTAATGAAGTGCCAGAAAACGAATTCAAAATAATGCTCTTAAGGAGACTCAACAAGATACCACACATACAGGAAAATAATTCAGTGAAGTGAGAAAAATAATTCATGGATAAGGAGAAAATTAAACAAAGATATAGAAATCATGAAAAAGAACAGAACAGAAATACTGCAGCTGAAGAATGCAATGAATTTAATTTTAAAATGCAATAAGAGCTTCCACAGCAGATTTAATCAAGCAGAAAAAAATGATCTCTGAACTTGAAGATAGGTTACTCGAAATTACCTAGTCAGAGAAAAACAAAAAAATGAAAAAGAGGGAAGAAAGTCTGTAAGACTTATGGGGGACACCATTAAGCAAAAAAATACACATATTATGAGATTTCCAAATGCAGAAGAGAATGAAAAAGGCATCAAAAACCCATTTAATGAAATAATAGCGAAAATTCCCCAATTCTGGGGAAAGATATGGACATCCAGGTCCAGGAATCTCAAAGATTCACAAATAAATCCAAACCAAAAAAGATCCTCCCTGAGGCACATTATAGTCAAATTGCCAAAATTCAGAGACAGAGAGATTTCCAAAAACAGCAAGAGAAAAGTGTCTAGTCACATATAGGGAATCCGCATTAGACTAACAGCAGATTTCTCCACAGAAACCTTACAGGTCAAGAGAAAATGTGATGATATAGTCAAAATGATGAAAGAAAAAATTGCCAGTCAAAAATATACTCAGCAAAGCTATTTTTCAGAAATGAAGAAGAAATAAAGTCTTTCTTTGACAAGCAAAAACTGAGGGAATTCAATACCACTAAACCAGCCTCACAAGAAATTCTCAAAGTAGTCCTATATCTTAAAGCTAAAATAAAAAAATCACTACCCTGAAAACATGCAAAAGTATACAACTCACTTGTAGAGGAGATATACAAAAGAGAAAGAGAAAATAACCAAACTTTATCACTACAGAAAACCACCAAACCTCAATGATAAGCAATAAGAAAGGAAGAAAGGAACAAAATAACCAGAAAACAATTAACTAAATGACAGGAATAAGTCCTTACCTAACAAAAATAACATAAGTGGAAACAAATTAAATTCTCCATTTAAAAAATATACCTGGCTGAATAAATGAAACAACATGACCCAACTATATGCTGCCTGTAAGAAACTCCCTTCATCTGTAAATACACACACAGACTGAAAGTAAAAAGATAGAAAAAGATATTTTGCACAAACAGAAACCAAAAGCGAGTAGGAGTAGCCAGACTTATATCAGGTAAAACACACTTGAAGTCAAAAATTATGAAAAGAGACAAAGAAGGTTATTATACAATAGTGAAGGTATGAATTCAGAATGATGATGTAACAATTGTACATAGATATGTGCCCAGCATGGGAGCACCCAGATATGTAAAGCAAATATTATTTGATCTATACGGAAAGATAGACTCCAATATAATAATAGTTGGAAACTTCCAAATCCCATTTTCACCATTGGACCGATCATCAAGACAGAAAATCAATAAAATAAATATCAGATTGAAACTGACCTCTAGACCAAATGGACCTGACAGACATTTACAAAACATTTCATCCAACTGCTACAAACCACACATTCTTTTTATTAGCACATGAAACATTCTCCAGGATGGACCACATGTTAGGCCATAAAACTATTCTTGACCAATTTAAAAGAATTGAAATCATATCAAGTATCTTTTCTGACCACAATGGAATAAAACTAGAAATCAATAACAAGATAAACTTTCAATATTATACAAATATGTGGAGATTAAGCAATATGTTCCTTAAAGATCAACGAATCAATGAAGAAATTAAAAACAAAATTTAAAACATTTTTGGAACAAAAGAAAATAGAAACACAACAAACCTATGGAATATAGCAAAAGCAGTATGAGGAGAGAAGGTTATAAACACCTACATCAAAAAAGTAAAAAGATTTCAGATACACAGCCTATGATACATTGCAAGGAACCAGAAAAACAAAAACAAAACAAACCCCAAATGAGTAGAAGAAAATAAACAATAAAAATAAGAGAACTAAATTAAATTGAGACTTAAAAAAATACCAAACATCAATGAAAGAAAAAGTTGGTCTTTTGAAAAGATGTTTTTAATTCAACAAACCATTACCTAGACTAACGGAGACCAAAAAAATAAAGACCCAAATAAATTAAATCAAAAAAGAAAAAGAAAACATTACCACTGACATCACCGAAATATGGAAGATTATTAATGAGTATTACAAACAACTATATACCAAAAACTTAGAAAACAAAAAGGAAATGAATAAATTCCTGGACACATACAACCTAACAAGACTGAACCCCCCAAAAATTTGAGATAGAAAACCTGAACAGACCAATTACAAGTAACAAGATTGAATATTTAATAAAAAGTCTCCCATTAAAGAAAACCCCAGGACCCAATACTTTCACTGCAAAATTCTACCAATCATTTAAAGAAGAACTAATACCAATTGTCAAACACTTGCAGAAAATTAAAGAGGAGGTAATTCTTCCAAATTCATTCTACAAGGCCAGAATTACTCTGATACCAAAACCAAACAATGAGAAAGGGAAGGGAAAGGAAGGGGAAGGGGGAGGGGAAGTAGGGCAGAATGGAAGGGAAGGGAAGGGAAGAGAAGGGAAGGGAAGGGAAGGGAAGAAAGAAAAAGAAAACTATAGGCCAATACCCCTGATTAACATAGATACAAAAATCCTCAACAAAATACTAGCAAACTGAATCCAGCAGCATATTAAAAAGATCATTCATCATGATGAAGTGGGATTTATCCCAGGGGATACAAGGATGGCTCAAAATAGAAAAATCAATAAACATGATATAACATATTAACAGAATGAATGAAAAAATCATATAATCAACTCATAGAAAGAAAAAGCATTGGATAACATTAAACATCTCTTCATGATAAAAAAGAAACTCTCAACAAGTTAGGTACAGAAGGAACATATGTCGACACCATAAAGGTTATATATGACATACAGACAGCCAACATCAATCTAAATGAGGAAAAGTTGAAAGCTTTTCCTCTAAGAGTTGGAAGAAAAGAAGGATGCCCATTTTCACCACTTTTATTCAACATAGTACTGGAAGTTCTAGCCAGAGCAATTAGGCAAGAAAAAGAAATAAAGGTCATCTAAACTGGAAAGAAGAAAGTCAAATTATCCCTATTTGCTAATGACATGATCTTATATATTGAAAACCCTAAAACCTCCACCAAAACCTTTTACAGCTGATAAATAATTTAGTAAGGTTGCAGGATACAAAATCAAGGTAAAAAAATTCAGTAGTGTTTCTGTATACCAACAACAAAATAGCAGAAAAATCAGTAAAGAAAGCAATTCCACTTACAATAGCTATTAAAAAATAAAATACTTAGGAGTAAATTTAACAAATGAGGTGAAAGGTTTCTGTAAGAAAAACTATAAAACAGTGATGAAATAAACTGAAGAAGACACACACACACGAAAGGGAAAGATATGCAATGTCCATGAACTGGAAGAATTAATATATTTTAAATGAATGTACTACCAAAAGCAATCTACAGATTCAATGCAATTTCTATTAAAATACCAATGACATTCTTCACAGACATAAAAAAAATCCTAAAATTCATTTGGAACCACAAAAAACCTCGAATAGCCAAAGCAATTTTGAGCAAAAAGCTGGAGTCATAATATAACCAGACTTCAAAATAAATATATTACAAAGCTATAGTAACCAAAATGACATGGTACTGGAAAAAAAATAAAATAAAAATGTAGAAACAGATACATAGATCAATGGACCAGAATAGAGAAACCAGAAATAAAGCCACATGTTTACAGCCAACTTGTTTTCAACAAAGACATTAAGAACATTAACTGGAGAAGAAATAGTCACTTAAATAAATGGTATTGGGAAAACTAAACATCCATATGTAGAAGAATAAAACTAGACCCTTGTCTCTCACTACATACAAAAATCAACTGAAAATGGTTTATTGACTTAAATGTAAGACCCAAACTATAAAACTACTAAAAGAAAACATAGGTGGTACATTTCAGGACCTTGGTCTGGAGAAAATTTTGTGGAAAAGACCTCAAAAGCACAGGCAAGAAAAAAAGCAAAAATAGACAAATGGGATTATAGCAAACTAAAAACTTCTGCACAGCAAATGAAACAATCAACAGAGTTAAGAGACAACTTGCAGAATTGGAGAAAATATTTGCAAACTATTCACCCCGCAAGGGATTAATATCCAGAATATACAAGGAACTCAACAGCAAAAATAATAACAATAATAATCCAATTTTTAAAATGGGCAAATGAACTAAATAGACTACTCTCAAAAAAGACATGCAAATGTCCAATGGGTATACGAAAAAATGCTCAACTGCGTGAATCATCAGGGAAAATCAAAACAAAACCGAAACCAAAGTGAAACATCATTTCATCCCAGTTAGAATGGCTATTACCAAAAGTATATATATATACAAATATTGGCAAGGATGTAGAGAAAGGAGAACTCTTATACACTGTTGGTGGGAATGTAAACTAGCTCAACCATTATGAAAAACAATATGGAGTTTCCTCAAAACAACTAAGAATAGAACCACTATATTACCTAGCAATCCTGCTACCTGGTATATATCCAAAGGAAATGAAATCGGTCTGTCGAGGAGATTATCTGCACTCCCATGTTTATTGCAACACTATGCACAATAGACAAAGTATGGAATAAACAGAACGGTTCCTTAAGAAAAGAATGGATAAAGGAAATATGGTATATATACACAATGGAATACTATTCAGCCATTAAAAATAAAGAAATTCTGCCATTTGTGGCAACATAAATGAGCTTGGAGGACATTGTGTTAAATGAAATAAGCCAAGCACAGAAAGATGGACACTGCATGGTTTCACTCATACGTGGAAGCTAAAAACGTTGATCTCATAGAAACAGAGAGTAGAGCAGTGGTTAATAGGAGGGCAGGGGATGGGGGATAGCCAGAGGTTGGTTAATGGATAGAAAATTACAGCCAGATAGGAGGAGTAAGTTCCAGGGTTCTACAGCACTATATAGGGTGACTTACAACAATTTATGTTGTAATTTAACAACAATTTATGGTATATTTTTAACTAGAAGAGCAGATATTGAATGTTCCAAACACAAAGACTTAATGTTTGAGGCGATGGATATGCTAATTACTCTGATTTGATCATTGCACATGTATTGAAATATCACACTGTACCCTATAAATATGTATAGTTACTATACATCAATTAAAAATAACAAAAGTGAAAGGAAATGAATTAAAATGTGTAGGGAAACATTTAGCATGAGTCCAGGGAAATAGGCCCTGCCACACTGTGCTGTTGAATCAGCCTTTCTGGGTGGTCATTTGGCAAGCGGCAGCAATTGTCTTTAAAAAGAGCAGCAGTTTCCTATCCAGGGGATGTCCCAAAGAATCAAATAAGAACACGTAGATGGGTGAGCAAAATATACTTCTCAGGGATTTGTTTATATTAATTTTAAATATATATATAAAATCATCGATAAGCCCATCAAAACAGAATTGGTGAAGCAAATAGTACATCCACAAAATGGACAGCTTTGCAACCCTTAAAATGGGGCTTATAAGCACAAAAGCTGTTCACGTAGTAAATTAAATAAACCACTTATAAAACAGTATGCAAAACACAATCTCATTGGGGCAGCCGTATGTTATATCCAATTATATTATAGATCACATATAAAATATATTATTTGGAGGCATATATTATTTGGAGGAGTAGTTATCTCTTCACTATGCGGCTTCAGACTAGTTTTTTTGTTTGTCTGTTTTTTGTTTTGTTTTGTTTTGGCTTACTTGTCTTTTCTAATTTTTTAGAAAATAAACATTTAACATTAAAGGAAAATAATTTGAAATGAAAAATAAAGGGACATTAGAAGAAAATGTTGACACTAGCGCAAACTAAAAAAGAAAGAGGAGGAGAAAGGAAGGAGGAAGGGGAGGAGAAAAGACATAGAAAAAAGAAAAGCTCCACAAATACGTAGCGGAGAAAGGGAGACACAGCAAGGCAGCTATTGGTGCCACTGACAGGCTTTCTTCCCTCAACCTCTGATCAACCAGCTTCATTTGTTTTTACGCACTGGTCATCGTCTCCCTCTCTGTTTCTGAATGTAATTTTTAAAAATAAAACCCTGCATAACAGGGTGGTGAGGACAGCAAAGGCTGCTTGACTTCGGGAGCCACAGTCCAAGGGTCTAATAGTTCATCATTAGCTGGAGATGCAACACACATCATGTGCTACCCATTGATTTTTTTCCTACCAATTTATTTAAAAGAATAGTAACACTATTATCTAAATGAGATAACACTAAATCTAAAATGAGGCCAGACTGCCTGGACAATAGTAATTCATTAGACAGGCTGGCATTCACTACCATGACATGTCTTTAAAATAAACGTGGGTGCAAGACATACCAACAGCCACACAGATCTATAATCAGACTGCTGCTGGCTGGAGGAGGGTGATATTGGGTAAGACCAGAGGCTCTGTTCACCAGGTAACCCCAAATGGCATCCCCAGCACTTGGAAATGGTGAGGGGCTAGGAGCTGGCAGCCCCTCCCCAATAAACAAGAGGCCCCTCTGCATAAAGTTGCAATGCAGCACCCAAGGGAACACAGAGGCTCCCAGCCTGCTTGCCAGGGACAGCAGCTGCACTCCGGGAAGCACCTGTACACCTCTTCGATGGTGACGTGTCTCAATAGCGTTTCCCCATGTGAAGCTTTCTTTGGTTTACATTATTTGGAGAGTGAAGGCAAGTCCATTGAATGCGGGATGGATATAATATCACTTTCCACATTCCAGATTACTGGAAATTCCCACTTTTTTTTTTTTTTTTTTTTTTTTTTTTTTTTTTTTTGCAATCGCTTGCAGGGTTTGGGTGTTGCTGCCAACACAAACCTGTAAAACAATGGTTTTTCAAAAGGGAAAGCGTTTGAATGAACACCCGAACGGCACAGGTTTGCTTCCCAGGTCAACTCCCTGTCATGAGAAGCCAGCTGTGGGTTCTTGCCTCTAACCTCTGCATAGGATGAGGCCCTTCTGTACCCCTTTTAACCCCACGTCAGAGACCCTTTCATGCATTAGCAAGAACACTCACAGCTAACGTGGCTCTAAATCATTTTAATGTGGAAAAAAAAATCAAGCAACTTCTGACAATATGTGAAAAGCATGCATCATTTTCATACAAAGAACAGAGGGGCTGTAACAATCACTTGATCCAAACTTTTGTTTTCGGTTATGTTAGGTTGTGTTTAGTTGAATGCCTCCCAAGGACACACTTAGAAGAATCACATACATCATCTGATAGCATTTAGTCAACATCACTTTACAGGGAGCACTGTGTTTACATCTCTTCAAGTGAAGGATTCCAACACGAGCACATTCACATGGGAGAGGTGAACACGAAGAAATGCTAAACAGGACGTGCAACATCAATGTGTGCATTTCTTGTGTATGGGACACCCTGCATCATGCCTCACCACCAAGCCTCGTGTGCTGTGTGGTCCATAAGTATCAACGGGTATTTCCTGTGTATAGGACACCATGCATCATGCCTCACCACCGAGCCTCGTGTGCTGTGTGGTCCATAAGTATCAACGGGTATTTCCTGTGTATAGGACACCATGCATCATGCCTCACCACCGAGCCTCGTGTGCTGTGTAGTCTGTAAGTCCCTGGGACATCCACAAGAGCCTGCTGAGTTCATCCTGGAATTCCAGGGGAAATTATGCGTTTGCAGTTTAAAGTAGAAAGAGCAGTGAACTTGAGGAAGAGAACTTGGGGCCTCACTAGCCCAGCTCCAGCCCATCAAAAGGGCTGTGTCCGCAAAGCACAACTTTCTGTGCCTCCATTTTTCCAAACTATAAAGCAAAGTTAAAAAATATCCCACAGACGTACCCCTAGAGGTCCCGTGACAATGAGGGTAAGAGCACAGAACAGAGTGGAGAACGCCATCAATTGTCCATGCTGTTGTTCCAATTTCGGCATGTGCAGAGTAAGGCACATAGTCTGTGACATTAGAAGATGAGAAATTCTAGATATGTTGATTGGCAAAACAATCTGCCTTAATTAATTTGCATTTGCTGGAAGCCTCATCTGCCCTTTAGAAGGTGCCATGACAGTACATGGATCATTAAGCCAAGGCAGTGTGTTCTCCCTCCATGGGGCTGGAACTTTTGGTGTGAGGAGTAAGAGAGATCAAGCTTTCTTCCTTCACTTGATTTTCTTTCTTTTCTCTTCCACTTTAGAGCAGTAAAGTGACACTTATGGAATAGATGAAGAGAGCCTGCAGGCAGCAGAGAGGTTCTTCAAATGAGCCAGTGAAGGGCCAGGAGCAGTGAAGAGGAGCTGCCTAGGTTGGAGATGGATCAGAGGGATGGAGACATGGGTTATAAGATATAGAAGAATATTGGTGAAGGTCACACATGCTTCAGATCAGCTTAACAGGGTGGAAGTCAAAGTTCTAGCCGGGAAAAACAATTGTGTGGCTGAGCTCCCCTGGTCATGTCTCCGGGGTGCCTTGAGCTGATGGTGGACCAGGATTCAGGATTCAGGATTCAGGGTCCTGACTTGAAAATAAGTAAATCATTTGGATTCTAACTTTGCACCAGGGTCTATGTAGGGCCATGTAGGGCCCTAGGCACAGATTTGTTTGCATAGAACACATACATGGTGGGCAGTCAGGAATCGCTGGAGGGACTCACTAATCACATATCTACCATCTCTAGAACACGTTGCTTGACAGATGAGAGAACCACAAGTCACCTATGTATGTGAGTCGGACCTGAAGCTACACTGAGGTTCGGTTTGTGAGACACACACATTCACGCATCCAAACCCAAAGAATGGACTCGGAGACAGGAAGAACAGCTGAAGCGAGACTTTTAATGGTGGTCTTGCAAGATCGGGTGTCTGGTAGGTGGGCACACCCACGGGAGTAACAGCAGGTAATTTATCTACTAGCAGGCAAATCCCTCCCGCAGTTCCCCACTGGTCAAGTACTGGGGGGTTACAATCTTCCCGGAAGTCGCCTAAGTCCTATTATCCGCTGATAAGATTATACCCCAAAGTTTCAATTTCCCAAAAACAAAACTTTCTTCCCTTTTATGGGCTGACCCCTCCTCTACATTCTGTTCACTTATCATAACCTAGGTGCATGAGCCATGCGGTTTGTTACATTTGCAGGCTGGCTACCAGTACTTAGATTTATCATGCCTTGAAAATGGACCATTTAAAATGTTTTCTTACAAGTATGTCTGGGCATGCATGAAGAATGGGTGGGGAAAGAGAGTTTCTAGCCAGTGAAACAATGTACCTAATATCATCATGCCCACTGGGCCCCAATGACTCATATCAGGGAAAAGGGGTCCCTGGGAAGAAGCTGAACAATCTATTCTCACAGCAAACTGTGGGGGACACTGTGGGGACACTGGGACTCTTGTTGGGATGTGCCAATGACAGAGTTGGGGGACATACTCCCTCATTATGGATCACAGCTGGTATGCAGCAAGGGATGCCTCTGGAGCAGCTGAGTCTTGCTGCCTCGGGCACAGAGGCAAGACTGTGAGAGTGGACCCCCTGCCCGCCATGTGTGCCCCATGGCCCTTGGCAGGCAAAAGCAGAAAAGAACAAGACTCTGTGACCTGGAGGGGCCCTGGAGATATGAGAGGCTCAGGGACAGTCAAAGCCAAGACGAATGCTCCCACGGAATGCTGTAACTTGTGTTATCTTTTTAATCTCATGGGATAAATACTACAATAATATTGGCAAACATTTACTGGGTACATGCTGTGTGCTGGGAGCTGGATTATACACATATTGTTTTATTTAATGGTAACAACAGCCCTGGGTGGTAAGTACAGTTATTCCCTCATCCTCTAGATGGGGAAGCAGAAGCTTCAGGAAGTTTGGCAACTCCCCAGGGTCATGCAAGAAGTGAGCAGCCAAGCCGACATCAAGCCCAGACAGGCTGATTCCAGGGTCCATGCTCTTGGCTCTGATCATCAAGCAAGCTGTGCCCAGGACTGGCTTCTGGGGCATATAACCAGGGACCTGTGCTTGGGTTCTAATGCTCTGTGAGTGCCATCTCGAAATTCATAATGATTTTATCTTTTAATTTGTGTTTTGTAACTGAAATCCACTGGAATAGTGGAGCATGTGTCAGGGGCTTGGAGCTTTGATGGGGCTTACACACAGTACTAGCGTAAAGGTAGCAATGGCCTTGGAGTCACCCATTCATGTGGGATGGGATCACAACTACATGGGAGAGGAAATGCCAGGCTGAACCTCTTGCCCCACCAAGGCTCCACACACCAGCCCAGGATGGACAGCACTTGTGCCAGGTCATGGGGTGGCCCCCAGTGCCCATGAAGGTCTGTGCCAGCCCCACAGGCATGCCTGGACCTGAAGGAACATGATGCTATATAGTAACTAAAAATCACCATGATAGCAGAGAGAGAGAGACCCAAAAGAGAGGCAAAATCTTTCTATGGCTCCTGTACCTCTAATGACATCTTTCATCTTGCTTCTTTAACAAAGAGCCTCCCTCCATTTTCATTTTACACTGGGCCTTACAAATTATGCAGCTGGCCCTGTGTGTACAAATTTCTGTGGAAACACAAAAGACCTGGCAATTAAGTCTGCATGAAAAATTTGGGAAGGGGTTCATAGGGAATTTGAACTGGATAGTGATACATTTGTTTGTGTAGGTATTCATAAATATCTTTTGAATTAACAAATAACTCATGTGCAGGCCCTTGCACAATAGGATTGGAAGATAGGCAACTGAAGCGGAGGACACAAAAGAGGCAAAGATATAAAGATTCATGCATATATTTATTTTATTACCATAATTCCATTGAGTGTTTCCCTGATGCCAGGCACTGAGCTGGTCACTAAACCCCTCCAGGGAGTGGGAAAAACTCTCCAGGGGAAGCCCATGATTGATTGTGACTGGAAGCTATGATACTGGGGATGAGAGAAATTACAGTATGAAGAGAGTTGAGTTTACAACGATCAGTTTGGGGTCATGTGAAGGGTGACTGCTTCAGGAAAACAGAAGTCAATCTAGGTATTCTTGGTTTAATGCAGGAAATCACTGGAGGCTTCCACAGCCTCCTGGAAGGCTGGAGGGTGAAGGGTGGAACCCAACTGCTCAAGCAGATAATTTGCAGGATACTCAGTGCCTCCAAAGCTTTCAGACATCTCAGCAGGAGCTGTCTCCCAAGCACAGCTGCAGGCGGCACTGAGTAGATGATGCTCAAGAATGCACCTTCCACCTTTGTTTCTGCCATTGAATCTACTGGAGAGTAACAGTTCTCCTTATCTTCCACCTTCCAAACCTCCCTACAGTGCCTCTTGGCAGTCTTTAACCTGGAACCCTGCAGCAGAAGGAATGCTGGTCAGTGTAGCTGCAGACTTCTCTTCTGCAGGGCACAGGAGACTCTGGAAGAGATTGAGGCACAGTTGACAACAGATAATTCGGCACAGCCAATGCCAACCACAAAACTATCTGAGTTTTAATACTGTCCAAAGAGTTAAATGGTAGTTCAGGATTTCATTTATAAAGCTGATTATAAGCTTTGTAGTGGGTAGATGGAGGTAAGAGAAGATGGATGCAGAAAATTCATTCGGGAGGGTCTTAATTTTCTGAAGGCAATACAGAGCAGGATTAAGTTAACACAGTGGTGGAAGACTTCCTTGAGAGACATTTTAGAAGAAGAATCAACAATAATTGATAACTAGTTGGCTTTTGGAGGGATATAAGAAGTGTGAATTTACATACTGTTGGTGTCCGTGATATCAAAAATGCCATCTAAGAAAAGTCATAGAAATATGGTGTTTTCTTGTTGAATTAAGTGTCACTAGGATCTTTTTCATACCTTTCAGCATTTGTCACCTAAAAATCAGGCTCCCGTGTCCTCATGGCAGTCGTTGAGAGGGATGCTAAAGAACATGTGCCCTCTGCAGCCTCATACAAATTAGTCCACTCACCTCCACTGCATTTCACCTCAAACCTGACTTTTCATTGTCATCCAGGTGTCTGCTCCTCCTTTGGTGATTCTCCTACTCAGGAGATGCCCCTCCCATTATGCCTCCCAGAAATCTGGAAGCTAGCCTTTGCCTTCAGCCCAGTTCCCATCCTGTCTAAGCCATGACAAAATCTAGCCACTTCTGCCTCTTAAATATATATTGATATTGACCACTTTTTGCCTTCTTTCCACCACCCTTTCAGACCAAGTCACCATCTTCTTGCCCCCCAAACTATAAGAGACTTCCCCTTCCAATCCACTCTCCACCCAAAAGCCATGATAGGCTTTGAGAAACAGAGTTTAGATAATGTCATAACCTGCTTTGAAAAACCTTCAATGTATTATGTTTTCACTTAGCATTAGGAATAGAAGTCCTGGCCCTAACATAACCCATACATCCTGCATTTCTGGCTGCTACACAGCACTCCAGTACAATTCTGAACCATTCTGAGCCTCACCATTCTTTACCTACACTTCTACTCTCATTTTCTCTACTAAGCCAAGTTCCTTCCTTTGAAATGTCCTTCCCCCACCATTCCCCTGGCAAGCTTCTACTTTTCCTTCAGACTTCGGCTTCTATATTACTTTAGGTAACAAGTCCCTGACCCCCTTCCTCCAAATCTAAATCAGGACTCTCATTTTTAAAATGTTAACTTGTTGCTATATATCTATTTGTGTTGGTATTCATTAAATATCTTTTGAATTGACACATAACTCATGAAGAGACCTTCTCATTTGTATTAACATCCAGCTCATATTTTTCATTTTTCTGCAAGGACAGCTTGCCAAATACCTTGCTACAGTCCAGACACATAATCTCTCTCTTAATTTTTTCACTTTCTAAGTTTTTAAATCTTTCAAAGGAGGAAATGCAGTTAGACTAACAATGCTTGTTTTAATAATTTTTATTTATTCGAAGTTCATTTTCAGAATACCGATTCTACATGAGCTTTGGGCTAAGAGATGAAGACATGGCAGGGCACACTGGCATTGTTCTTGGTGAATTGCTTTTCCTTCCAGGTGCTCTCAGACCATTTCTTTAATAATGTCTTCCAGAAGACTGCTCAAGCAAACCGGTATATAGCGTGTGAATCCACCATCTTATTACTTTTAAAACAAGAGCAACACATCTGTCTACTTTCTGGCACTTCCTCAGTTTTCCCAGTCCCTCAAAGGTCACTGACGTGCTCTCATTTGCCTGTTGTTTCCATGTCTTCAGCTGGAAGTGATGCAGTATAGGACATTAAAATGAACTTCAAACATCCTGGAGACTCCGTTGCAATTCCTTCTGCTACCTTTTCTTTCCCTCCCTCCTTTGTCACCTCGCTTCCCTCCATCCTTCATCAAAATGCCAGACATAGTGTAAGGTATTAGGCACATAAACATGGCCCTGTCCTCAAGAAGCATTTTCAACAAATCAACTCATGGTTATATAATCCAGAATGTATCTAAAGGTAATAAACAGCCCTATCTATGCCAGACATCTTATATTATAATCACTTATTTGCCTTGCAATTATGTTTCTAAGAAAATATTTCAGTGACATTGTAAGTTCATCACAACTGAAGAGTTCACTATTTTTTCTCCTCTGCAATCTTACATTTAACAAGCTTCTTCATCATTTCCTACAGTAGTACTATTATAAAAGAAATAGTCTGGAAATCCCCAATGACAATTTTCTTCCAAGAAGCCATTTTAAAATTGCACAACTGATTTACAGTGGCTGCTAAATGCTTTCTATTAATAGTGCAAATTTAAATTCTGGTTCTCCATCAGACATTGCAGAAAGGGGATTGCTATTTTGGTTAATCACAAACCCAGCAGGTGTCCAGCAAAGGGCCTGACTTCTGTGGGTTTCCCTGAGGTGCAAGGGCAGCTGAGCGGTAGACATCCTATGATGTCTGGCGCTGTGATAGGTGCACGCTGCAATCTGAATTCTATCCACCACTCCATGGAAACTGACCTACTACATCAGCAGAGACGGGCTATTTCAAAGCACAATGGACTCATCTAGATTCACGTTTGCTTTAACTTCAGCTTTTAGTGAGGCCAACTCCATACCTGAACCCGTAACTAGCTACATTTCCTCTTCCCTTAGCCCTATAGCAGCAGCATCACCTATTGATACTTTGACTTCTTTTTCATCTTTATTTTTTTCTTAGAGAGTTCACACATTTTCATGACTTAAGCATGAGTCTAATCAAACATGAATCTTTATTTTCAATCTCAACTCCTCCATGAAGCTTCTGGCCTATATTTCCAATTAATTTTAGCACAGTGTGAATTACATATGAGGATAATGGTAATGATGAGGATGATGGCAATAATGATGGTGAAGATGGTGGTGATGATGATGGTGATGGTGATAATGATAATGGTAATGATGATAGTGATGATGAAAATGGGATGATAGTGATGATGGTGATGGCAATGATAATTGTGATCATGGCAATAATGGTGATAGTGATGGTGATTGATGGTATGATGTGATGGTGATGATAATGATGATGGTGATAATGGTGATGGTGATTATGATGATGATGATGGTGGTACAGATAGTGGTGATGCTAACAGTGATGATGATGATAGTGATGGTGGTGATGGTGATGATGATGGTGATTATTATTATGGTAATAACGGTGATGGTGATGGTGATTATCATGGTAATAATGGTGACAGTGATGATGGTGAAGATGGTGGTAATGATGATGCTGATGATGATTATGATGATAATAATGGTGATGGTGATGATGGCGATGGTGATAATGATGATGGTGATAGTGATGATGGTGATGGTGATGAGGGTGATAATGGTGATACTAATGATGGTGATGGTGATAATGGTGATGATGGTGATGACAATTATTATTATTATGGTAATAACAGTGATCATGATGATGATGGTGATGGTGATGATGGTGAAGATGGTGGTAATGGTAATGATGGCAATAGTGATGATGGTGATAATAGTGATGATAGTGATGGTAATGATTATTATGGTAAAACAGTGATGAGGAAGGTGATGGTGATGGTGACGAAGGTGGTGATAATGATGCTGCTGATGATGATTATGATGGTAATAATGGTGATGATGATGTAGGTGATGGTGATAATGGTGATGAAAAAGATAATGATGGTATCATCAGAACCTCAGCCTTGTCCTGGGAAGAATCCCTATCTCAGGAAAATATGGTCATTCAGAAGACAGTTTAGAGAGATAGAAAAGGACAAACCTATTCAAAGTAACCTGCTAATCTCAGAAAAATAAAGATACCACTTTTGAGCCCCAAGTCTAATCAAAATACATGAACTTAGTACATGTCACAGTGATTTAATGTTTTTAGAAAAGGAGACTGATTCCTCAGGCATTATAGAGATAAAACCTATGAAAAGAGAAGAAATTACAGAAATTCAGAACAAGACTAACCATATAGGTCCAGAGCTCTCCATATGCAAGTCCTCATGTATATCAAAGAGGGAAGATTTTAGTGGAATTTAGGTAGCTTTATTTTGCTCACAAATTGCTTTAGGAGTTCATCTTTTATGTCATAAATTTACATAGATAGACACACATGAGCTTTCCCCAGAAGCCTTCCCTGAACCCTAAGGTTTGGCTAAGTCTGCCTCCTCTGTTCTCCCAGGGTACTGTGCATACTTCTATTGTTGCACTCAGCACATTATTTGTGATAGATTTATTACAAAAATACCTTCCAATCCTTAGCCTTCCCTGTATTCACATTTTTTGCAATGCTGCTTGCAGACCATCCAGTCAAGAGGAGGAATCTATTTCCCCGCTAGGCTGGCTTTGGGAATTACTTTGGCCAACAGAATGGGGTGTGTGGAACCAGATGCTGGTCTCTGTCTTGCATGTCTCCACTCTCAGTCTGGCCTCTCTGCCTTCATCACCAGGGTCCTGCTGAAGAGTGAGACCCAAAAAGCAACAGTTGCTCCAGCTGAGCCCCAGGCACATGAGAAAGCTCAGCCATGATCAGAAATGCCCCCTCGCTGATGTGCAGCTGACTGCAGATGCATGAGTGATCCCTGGACCTGGCCAGCCCAGGTCAGCAAAACCACTCAGCTCATTGGTGATGTCAATGATGGTGATAATGATGGTGAGCAAACCTCCATGGTCATTGTTGTGTGCCACCAACGTGGTGTGGATATTTGTTTTCTAGGTCATGAAATAAAGCAGTGGCCAAGACAGTCTCTGCCTTTAGGGCATTTATATTCTGGTGTGGGAGACAAATAATAAACTATACCTATGTGTGTGTGTGTGTATATATGTGTGTGTGTATATATGTGTGTGTGTGTGTGTATATATATATATATGAATGACACATAGTGGCAAGTACTAGAAAGAAAAACAGCAGACAAGTGGATAGAGCATGATAAGGGAGCATTCCAGCTTCCACAAGCAGCCAGGGCAGCTGTCCCTGCCCTCCGGGAAGGGGCATGGGGGCTGAGACCTGTGAGACCCAGATGAAGTGAGGCAACAAGCTGAGCGAAGGCCCAAGGAAAGTGTTCCAGGAAGAGCAGGTGCTTCACGGAGGACAGTGTTTCATTGACCACATGTGGCCTGCTGCCCAGGACAGAGATAACATTTGGTATTTGTCGATCAAAATATGGAAAAACACGGGGTGTCTATTATTGGGCTTCTGAAATGTTTCCAAATGGTGGCCAAGATTAGAAGATATGCATCTTTCCCAAAACCAGAAATATTTCTAGCTTTAGTTAAATTCACTGTATTTATAGGTGAGCTAACTGTCAAGCTTTCATCTGGAAAAATACTTAAATTTGAAAATCTAGGAATACCTTAGAAGTCTAATCCACCTACACTTGACTCACGGAGAGCTGTTTTCCAGAACCTTTCTCTTATACTTATTATTTCAAAAGGTGAAGAAAATCCAGTCAGGGAGTCATTCACAAGGGACCAATGAGCCTCCAGTCAGTTCCACACAAGGGCCGGGCACTCGCTGCTGCGTCCTGCCTCCCACCTCCCCACGGGCTCCGCAACTGCCTCCGAAGGGTGGTATCCTTCCTGCCTGGCCTCAGCTGAGCCTGCACTGCCCAAGGTCCCCAGCGGTTGGCTGGAACTGACTAGTCAGGGCCGGGCCGGTGGGGCATGAGCGGCTCTTGTGGCCCACCGTTGGCCTGCGAGAGGTAAGCAGGGACTGCCACGTCCTCTCTTAGGAGCCCAGGCCTGGGATAGGGATAAACTCTGCCTGTGGGCTCCCAGCCTGAGCCAAGGGTCGTGTAGATACAGGGGCTGGTGCAGCCACTGGAGGCCACACGCAGGCAGACAGCTGAGCAGACGAATTCCATCCAGACAGGGAATGGCGGGACAGAACCCGGGGGTAGACTCAGGGCTGGGGCCGTGGATGGCCAGGACCACGCCTGGCTCCCGGGGACACCGGGTCCCTGCAGAGGCCCCACGGCACATCCTCTCCCCAGAGTACCTGAGCCCTCGTTTTAGTCTGAGAATCAAACATCATTTGTATCAGGCCAGCCTGAGGAGCCATTGCTCCTTACGGCAGTCCCACAGGCACAAAGTCCCTCAACCATGACAATGTGGGCTTGACAATTTGGTCAGCCTTGCTCGGCCACCAGTTTCTCTCTGAACAATCAGCTCTCGGCTTCCCGCCTTTCAAACCAGCCATCGGCTGACACATTCTCCACAAAGCACTCCACCAGTAAAGATGACGGGAGGCAGCCCAGCCCCACGCCCCCCACTGTGAGGAGTCACGGCCTGGACCCCTTCTGTTCCCCACCCTACTGCGTCCCTTGCAGGCACCGGGGTGCTGGCCTCTGCCTGGTTCTTTACCACACTGTAGCCTCCCCAGGTCATAGAAAGCCCTGAGGCTCGCACCTGCCCGGTCCAGCTTTGTGGGGCTGGTGCTCAGGAGCCAGCCCCAGGCAAGACAGGAAGGAGGCATGCCTTGCCTCAGTTTCCCCTGCATCATCCTTGAGGCCCATGTCTGAGTGGCCAGCCCCTCCTCCTGCACCTGCTCCTCCCCAGCCTCCTCCCAGGGTGGGGGACCCTGCTCTAGGCTGAGCTCCATCTCCCTGTCACCCGCAGTATGAGACCCTAACCCTCAACCTGACTGGTGTGGAGACAGGGTCTTTTAGGAGGTCGTGAAGGTTACGTGAGGTCACTAGGGTGGACACCTAATAGGACACGATGGGTGTCCTTTTCAGAAGAGGAGATTCAGACACAGAGGCCGGCAGACGGATGACCATGTGAGGACATGGGGAGGAGACACTTTCCGCAGGCCGAGGAGAGAGGCCCAGAGGAGCCAGCCTGCAGCCTTGCCATCCAGCCCCCAGGACCTGCGGAAAAAGACCCGGCTGTGAAGCTGCCCAGGCCTGGCGTCCTGTGTGGCAGCCTGAGCAGGCAAATACACTCCTGTCCCGCTTAGGAAGAAGGAAACTATTCCCCAAAACGGAACATCTGTGTCCTCTGCCTCACACCTCCAGCCGGCCCAGTGAGAGCCGTCCCCAGATGCCCCAGGTGCCCCCTCAGCTGCTGCCCCCCTCACGCTCCTGGTCCCTGAGCCCGGCTGTCCTCTTCCTGCCCCCTCAGCCACCTGGGCAGCCTCTCCCTGTGCTGCTCAGGGCTCTTCCCCTCATTCTCTGAGCCCAAGATGAAGGGGGGCTCCCACCGCTCCTCCAGCTTACGCCGAGCCCTGCTCCGCCCTCAAGGCACCCACTCTCCAGCCTGGAGACACCTTCCGAGCACTCAGACTTTCCATCCCCAGCCCCTAGTTGCCTTCATAAATGCAGACCCATGTGGGTAGCTGTGGACGATGCTTCCTTGAACCCCCAATAACTCCAGGTCCTACCCCCAAATCACGCGTTCCTCTCCCATCCTCCCCACATGAGTCAATGGCACCACTTCACACACCCCGAGGCCCAGGCACCCAGGCCTGAGGCTGCTCCAGGTCTGAGGCTGCTCAGTCAGGCCCAGCAGGCCAGGGGGCATCCACCCAGAACCCTTCTCTTGTCCAGCCATGCAGGTCCTGTAAGCCCCACAGCTCCCGCCCACCTGCTCCAGCCTCCTCCAGGGCCTGTGAACAACGGCTTTCAGCTTTTGTGTCCACTACCAAAGTACATTCCACACAGACAGGGAGATGCATTCTGCCAACTGCCAACAGCCAAGAGCCAATTTATGTTTGTCTTTGACAAACACATATCAGATTATGTCACCCACCGGGCAACACGCCTTAGCAGGGTCTGCGCGGCCGGGAGAATGCAGCCACGCGCCCTGCTCTCTGGCCTGCCATCCCTCCTGCTCCTGTACGGAGCTCCTGTGTGGAAGGTCTCCCTTCCTTGGGCGCATGCAGCGGTCTCCCTCCAGTCCTTGTCCTCTCCTGCGCCCTGAGTGCTGTTGACTGCTCGGCCTGCATGCAGAGGCCCTGGGATGAGACCAAGTTCTCTGCCTCCAGACCCCCTGCCAGGCTCTGCCTGTCGCACTTGTCTCTTTCTGAGATGTCTGCATGTATCTGCTTGTCTGATTACTGCTTGCATCCCTAGGAGAACACAAAACCCCATGAGAGATGGGCCCTCGACTTCTGAGCTGCTGAATCTCCAGTGCCTGGAAGTCAGCGCGAATGTGGCAGGGGTTCCGTCAAGATCCGCGGGCAAACAGCGCATACCATCATCACTGTGGGCCTGTGTCACACCCTGCCAAGCACCGTGTGGCCCCGGGGGCCAAGCATGTCATCTTCATCTTGGTAGCCCCTTCCGCATGCAGCGGGTGCTTAATTTATGCTGGCTGAAAACAACGAGGTGAATGAATTTGCATTCGGGGTTGCTTTACATTCATGTGTGACGTCCGTCTGCCATCTAGTGGTAGAAGAGGGCAACTTCAGGAAAATGAGCTTTTGAGAAGAAATTAGAGAAGCCCTTCAAAAACGGATAAAGGAAGATCGGGGGCGGAGAGATGGTCCCTTTGACTGTTGGTTTGCAATCACTTCCATCCCTGCTTACTAGAGAAGCGCTGAGAACTCCCCTGAGAACTGATTCTGGCACATTCTGCGGGAGGCGAAAGTACGAAGGCGAAGGCGGGGAAGCCCCAAGGCTAAATGAGTACCTGCCCTTCTGCTGGCCTGCACACCAAGGGAGGACAGGCCCTTTTGTTCCCCGGCGCACTGCACGGGGCAAACCCAGGAAAAATGTCACAACACAGGAAGGCCGTCTTTCCCGCTTCTTAGTAAACAGAGAGAATGTGGGGAAAGTTAAGCTACATTGAGAAGAGTGAAGAATGCAAAACCGAGGGGGACAAGGTGCTGAGAACGCAATGGAAAGAAAAGGTGCTTAACGCAGAAAACCTGAAAGGCAAATGTAATCTTGATGATGTAACAATAACAGAAACGGCCGGGCACAATGGCTCACGCCTGTAATCCCAGCACTTTGGGAGGCCGAGGCGGGTGGCTCACGAGGTCAGGAGATAGAGACCATCCTGGCTAACACGGTGAAACCCCGTCTGTACTGAAAATACAAAAAAATTAATTAATTAATTAATTAATTAACAGAAACATAGAGTAAAACTGAAGAGGCTCACTAAGGACCTGTGAACGCACAGCCCCTCCAGACCTCAGCCTGACGGAGAATTTTAGACTGCGTGGTCCCTGAAGAGTGTTTCAACCTTCAAGTTTTCTAACTCTCTGATTTTAAAATTAATGTAAGGCAAATCCCTAACAAAAACCTAACTGTGTATTTGTCACGAGACTTTTCTTTGAATAACTGCGTGTCTCGGCGGGGGCTCTTCTCACACTGAAGGGGGGCACTCCTGGATCCAGGGTCGCAGGTTGAAATCACACCTGAGCCTGCGCCACGGGTGTAGGACGCCCAGCAGCCGCTTCTGGAGAGCAGAGAGCCGGGGGAGCGGCCATTTCAGAGTGGGCCCAGGACAGCTGGGGCCACCGCCTTCCCAGCACAAGGTGGGCCAGGCCCCACAGGTGGCCCCAGAATTGCAAAGCCAATGGCAGCTTCCTAAGTGGTCACCGAAACGCACTTTCAGTGTGGACCCGCCGGCCTGTGTTTATTCAGCAATCCCAGCCATCCACCTGACCTCAGGCTACAAAGACGATCGTGGCCGGAGCCGGCTGACTCTTTGGGAAAGCAGCGGGACCCGGGGACAGCAGCTGCCTGCGCTGCTTCCCACTGCGTGGCAGGCCCACTCTCTGCGGGCACCGCGTCCTGCTCACCTGTGTTGTGGTCGGGTCGCAGAGCAGGCCCCTTGACGGGCGGATCCGGAGCCGCCTGGTGCCGGCACAGCCTCAGGGAGCAGCCCCTGAGCTGCCGCGTGACAGTCAATCGCCCACTTTCCCCCCGTGGGAAGTCTGTGCCGTGACCAGAGCCTCTCACCCTCCCGCGGCCCCCACGCGGTGGCCTTTGCTCAGCACCTCCCAGAGCACCGGGCAGAGGCACCCAGAAAACCGTCACCACCTGATCCCGCAGGGAATCGCCCGTCCTCTCCGGAATTCTGTCCAGCTAGCACCGCCCCAATAAACAGGAAAAGCCTTTTTCTTTTTCCAAGTCCACCTCCATTTCAGAACGGCCAGGGCAGATTTGAGGCAGCTTAGGACACTCACAAGCCCGATAAAAGAGCCAGATAAGGTAACATGTGAAATGCTCAGAAATCGGCTGAGTCTCCCTTTACCAGCCCAGTAAAAGCCAGTGACAGAACCCATCCTCGCAGGCACTTCATCCCAGCAGGGGTGGAGGCCTGAAACTACAGGTCTAAACATCGCGGGGTGTTCACTGGTTTCTATTAAGTAATTCCTGTCCTCAGAGAGTATGATCAGCTCTTCTTTAATAGTTGCCAAATAATAATAAAACAGTTCTCATTAAGAGTGTCATCAGCGGCTGGGTGCGGTGGCTCATACCTGTAATCCCAGCACTTTGGGAGACCGAGGCGGGTGGATCACGAAGTCAGGAGTTCAAGACCAGCCTCACCAACATGGTGAAACCCTGTCTCTACTGAAAATACAAAAATTAACCAGATGTGGTGGTGCACGCCTGTAATCCCAGCTACTCAGGAGGCTGAGGCAGGAGAATCACTTGAACCCGGGAGACAGAGGTTGCAGTGAGCTGAGATAGTGTCATTGCACTCCAGCCTTGGTGACAGAGTGAGACTCTGTCTCAAAAAAAAAAAAAAAAAAAAAAAAAAAGGCATCAGCTTGCTTTTTCAGTCTACCTGAAACCTATACTTTCGTGGATAGGAGAAGAAATCCAACTGTTTACGTAGTTAAAAAAATTTATTGAACAAGGGAAATGACTTACATCTTGTGTGTCATAGGTAACAGAAATTTCCAGATTCATAAACGCAATATAGTTTAAGAAAGAAAAAAAAAATGCTGGTGTCTAGAGACCATGCTTATTTAAAGACAACTTTATGGGACTTGAAAAAACATTGTCACTCAAATTTCTTGGAAGTAATTCCAACTTACATTTACATATCGCATTAAAGTTGACAAAATGCAGCCCATATATCGTTTGCCACAGTAACACCAATACTGGGAGATGGCCATTCCCACTGCACAGCTGTGGAAACTGAGGCACGCAGTCATCACCATGTGTTTATTTACGAAACATACACACGGAGAGCCACGGGCCTGGCTTCGGTACAGCCACAGAAATGCAGTGCGGTGTGTCTGCCTCAAGCACTGCCAAGCTCAGCTCAGTGGGAGGAGGCAGAGAGGGTCTATTTAGTTTCAGATGTTGTGACTGGTGCAATAGCACGCCAGGATGTCCAGAGAGCTGGGGGGAGTACAGGGGAGAGGCAGGCACCCAGCCTCCTCTGGCGTGGGAGAGGCAGGAGGAGGAGTCGGAGTGGGCCAAGGCTCCCGGGCCGCTCCCCTCAACTGGAGCCTCCGAGAAGGCAGGAAACCGGCGCACAGGAGCGCAGCACCGTGAACGCGCCTCGTTTGGCATCGAGTGCCCGCGGATGACTTGTGGGCGTCAAACCACGACATGATTTGCATGGCACAGGGAAGCATTTGGGGTGTTTCTGGAGGTAACAGAAAATTACTGAAAGATTTCAACCAAGGAAGTTGAATGATCTGTGTTCCAGCAAATTCCTGTGGTAGCAACACAGAGTGAGCTGGGGTGAGCTGGCAGGTGTGTAATCCCAGGAAGAAAGACCCAGGTAGTCCAGGTAGTTCTTCCCCAGGGTCAACACAGAGGACAAGGCCAGAGCGGTGGATGGAAGGGGACGTAGCATTCATAGATAGATACATAACTAGATCTACAGATGATATCTCAATCGCTCAGAGATGCACACTGAATTATTTACAGTCGAAATGACACAATGTCTGAGAATCACTGAAATATTCCAGGACAAATGACAACAAAGGGTAGAAACAAAACTTGGCAAAATATTACAACTGTTGCATCTGGCGAGTGAAAAATATATAGAAATGTGTGTGTATGTAATGTATAGTTTTTTCCTTTTACTCTGCATTTTATCCTAGCTTTATTTAAGGCAAAATAATTATACTCAATGACTACGAGGATCTTGGTAAGTTTGAGGAGAGACAGTGCAGTGAAGCAGGTGTTGGTGATAAAAGCTAGAACAAGGAGGGTAAAGTGATCACGGATGATGTTTTAAGAAGGAGGAAAGGTAAGGATACAACAGGTGTAGAGGGTTCTGGGGTCCCAGGAAGGTGTTTCCTTGGTGGTGTTTTTGGGAAGGGAGTGTCTTGAGCATATCCACATGAGTAAGGGAAAGAATTGACAGAGAAGGAGATAGAAACGGGAAGAAAAAGGCTACTGGACATGCCCACTTGGCATGCAACACACCTGGAACTCACACCCAGGTCTGGGGAGATCCCGGCATTCTTACCCCCATGCACGTCACAGCTGAACTTACAGAAGGTCACCCAAAAGAAGCCTTGATCCCTCTGAGGCAGAAGCTCAGAAATCCAAAACGTCTTGTTTTGATCCACTGAGGACCTCCAATCATCTCGCTGACAGGATCCACACCCCAGGTCGCTGCGGTGATCCATGCGGGTAATGGGTGTCTCAGTGTTTTGAAAAGTGGCAACATGTGCTATAGTTTCGATACGTGTCCCATCCAAACCTCATGTCCAAATTTCATCCCCAATGTGGGAGGTGGGCCTAAGGGAAGGTGTCTGGGTTATGGAGGCAGATCCTTCATGAATAGATTAATTCCCTCCTGGGGGTTGGGGGTTTAGGGATTTCTTGCTCTACTAACTCCCAGGAGGCCTGTTGTTTAAGAGCCTGGTACCTCACCCCCTTGCTTCCTCTCTGCCGTGTGATCTCTGCACACACCAGCTCCCCTCCACCTTCCACCATGAGTGGAAGCAGCCTGAAGCCTCACCAGAATCCCAGCAGATGTTGGTGCTGTGCTTCCTACACAGCCTGCAGAACCGTAAGCCAAATAAACCTCTTTTCTGAATAACTACCCAGCCTCAGATATTCCTTTATAGTGATGCTCAACAGACAGGGACATGCCACAGGGATGATCCTTCTTACTAACTGCATGCATCCCTCCAGTCAGTACAACAAAGCAGAAGAGTGCAGAGTGGTAGGTCTGCAAGCACAGCAGACATGGACTCCACTGCTGTTTCCACAGGTTCCTGGCTGTGCCTCTTTGGGTACGCTACCCTTCTCTGTCAGTTTTCATCTATAAAATTGAGTTAATAGTGCCTATGTTGAAGAGCACTGTGAGACTCGAATAAGATAAATTAGATGAAAACATCAGAGTTCCCGACACACAGGTAGCCCTTTTAAGTATTAACTTCTTGTAAATTTCTCTCTCAAGACTTAAAGCTGTATCACCTACACGTAGGCCAAGAGAGTCACTGTACAAAATGTCTATCTGATCCATGCCCTTCCAGTCACAGACTTCCTCTTAGCCTTACTCTTAACTAATCCATCTCACTTTTTCTACATCTGATGTTGAAGTTTCCCCTCAGCCACTGTGTTGTCCACCTCTGGCTTTTGTCTAGTTCCTTGAATTTTAATAACAGATGCACATATCAACTCAGAAACAGGCACACAGTACCTTTATGGCGCTGGTGGGCCACTGTGCCATTTTCTCCACAGTCTCCTGCCTGCTGATCCACAGGCTGCCAATTTTGCCATCTGAAGCCTCACTTTGAATTAGTCATCAAGGAATAGTTGACAATGATCTCAGTCTCTTTCCTCTGTCAGATTTGACAAAGTATGTTCTAATTGTACTATGGGTTATTTCCAAAAATACACTCCCTTAGCTTTTCCTCACTGAAATTCACGTCACTTGTCTCTCCCATCTTAAGATCTTATAGATTTTCCAAGTCAACTAAGGTTTACTATCAGAATCAAGTTTTAATGCCACCTAATTACCCCATTATATCACATCCTTCCAAAAGTTTCAAGTGTGTGTCACCTAGTCCTGGTGACACCTGGGTATCTGATTAGATCCTTGACCTCACTCCCCAATGGAAGAGGCTCCATTCCTCTTCCACAGACATTGTGAGCTTGTACGTATTCCCTCTGAATTAGAACTTTTTTTTTTTTTTTTTTTTTTTTGAGACAGTCTCGCTCTGTCATCAGGCTGGAGTGCAGTGGTGCGATCTCGGCTCACTGCAAGCTCTGGCTCCCCGGTTCAAGCGATTATCCTGCCTCAGCCTGCCGAGTAGCTGGTACTACAGGTACGTGCCACCATGCCCAGCTCATTTTTCTAATTGTAGTAGAGACGAGGTTTCACCCTGTTGGCCAGGATGACCTCGATCTCCTGACCTCGTGATCCGCCCACTTCGGCCTCCCAAAGTGCTGGGATTACAGGTGTGAGCCACCGCGCCCGGCCTAGAACTCATCGTTTTTAGACCCATGTTCCTCCTCCACTGTGACAGCCCAAAAAGCAGGCTCCGTTTTGTTCATCTTTCTATGCCTGCCCCTATTTCAGTGCTTACCACACGGCACAGAATTTGTTAAGCGAATTCATAAGGTTGAAAACTTTGTGCCATTTCTACAATTTTAAAGAAGCCTAAGATCTTTTGATTAAGTGAAACTTGCATGTTTATCTGGTTCCAATTTACTTCTCTGAGTAAGGACTCTAATATTGTATTCCTTAAAAATGAATGTCGAGCTTCTGCTAAGACGCAGGGTCAGGGCGAGTCATCTACTCCTGCACAGCCTACCCTACAGGTGACGTTTTATTTTGAGGCAGCATCAGCCTGTTCCTTCCACCACACATCAACAGTTCTACAATGCAAAATACCCACACCAGACCTCCAAATATTTCACAGCGGTTCACCTAATTTTGCGAAGTCTGTCTTAAACCCTCCCTTTAGACTCGGTAACCCTGTCCTGGGAACATTCCAGTCCACCAATACCACTCTTATAGAATGGAAGAGCAGGACATAAGGAGATTGATGTACGAAGTCAAGTGGGTCTCATGCTTGTGACCTGAATACTGGTCTTCCATGGACAAATCTGGGCGCATAAAAAGGCAAGATGGAGTCCCCTTGTCCTTTTGCCCTTTATAACTTGAAACTGTTAGCAATGAAGAATTTACTCTTGGCAGATGAAATAACCCACCCAAGGGCTTGGAATGGGAATCTCCACATCTTCCTCAGTTGAAAAATGAAAACAGGAGACGGCATTTGCTACGGTTTGAATGTCTGTGTTCCCACCGAATTTCATACGTTGAAACCTGACACCCGATGTGTTGGCATCAACAGGTGGGGTCTTCGGGAGGTGATCAGGGTCATGAGGGCAGAGCTCTCAGGAGCAGGATCAGGGCCCTCATCAAAGAGGCCCGAGAGGGGTTGTTCACCTCTTACTCCACGAGGACACAGCAAGAAGGCTCCATCTCTAAAGTGCAAAGCTCTCCCCAGACACAGAACCTGCTGCCACACTGATTATGAATGTCCCAGCCTCCAGAACTTGAGCAAAAAATACGTTTAAAAATTGCCCAGTCTTAGGTATTTTGTGATAGCAGCCTGAAAGGACTAAGACAGCATTCTCATTGTGATTGTTTCGCTACATTTTTCCTACCCATAAAGAAATCAGACAGAGGGATGAGGGACTGTCACCTGCTCCAGATTCCTAAGGAAGTTCCCCTTCCTTAAAGCCATCCTAAGCCCCTGTGCCTCAGCAGACAGTGAGGAAATCGGACATCCCAAGAACGTGTCACGCTGGTAAAGACCAGGGCATCTCGCATTTTCTTTCTGTAATTTACAATAACATCTTTTAAAAACATAAGATTGAGAACATTAACAACACACATTAGAAATGCACCAGTTTTCAAACAGCTAAGGAAGGGAAAATAAAAGTGCTGCGATTAATGCAGCCATTCGTGGTAAGGTTTTACATTGTTGGGGGTGGCGGGGGCGTCATGATACCCAGCTTCCGCACCTAGCACGACATGTGCAAACTGCAGACACGGAGACCCCGCGCCACTGCCTTTCACCCATTTCCCACCCAGCAAGATGCCCAGAGCAGCCAGGGTAGATGTCGCGCCCTCACTGCTGGGTGATCAGGAGGCGGATAAAGGAGGATGTAAAACTGCTTTCTGGGGGAAGGAGCTTGGTTACTTGTGGAACCAAAGGGTCGGGGATGTGGCCACAGGAACACCAATAAGCTCCTGTGTTACCAGGGGAACTGACCATGTCAGGTGACACAGAGAGATGCAGGCCAGGGTTTTGTTTTGTCCTAACACAAGTGTTCTTAGCCCTTCACTTCAATGTCAGCTACCTATTAAGGACTTTGGTGTTGCCAGTTCGTTTCGGATGCACGCCCTTCTCAGAAGAACCAGCCATCCAAGAGGAGGGAGGTTCTAAACAGCGAGGCATAAACCTCAGCAGAGTTAGACAAGGTCTGCACTTCATCTAAGGGCCTTTCAGAGTATCAAAGGCCTTCGGGCTTCCACAACAGCATTTTCACCGCAGAGAGGCGCACCCAGCGCAGAGAGGCGCACCCAGCGCAAAGTGGCGCACCCAGCGCAGTGGCGTACCCAGAGGCGTACCCAGGGCAGAGTGGCGCACCCAGCGCAGAGAGGCGTACCCAGCGCAGAGTGGCATACCCAGCGCAGAGTGGCGCACCCAGCGCAGAGAGGTGTACCCAGGGCAGAGTGGCGCACCCAGCGCAGTGGCGTACCCAGAGGCGTACCCAGGGCAGAGTGGCGCACCCAGCGCAGAGAGGCGCACCCAGCGCAGACAGGCGTACCCAGCGCAGAGTGGCGTACCCAGAGGCGTACCCAGGGCAGAGTGGCGCACCCAGCGCAGAGAGGCGTACCCAGCGCAGAGTGGCATACCCAGCGCAGAGTGGCGCACCCAGCGCAGAGAGGTGTACCCAGGGCTAGAGGCTCAGGTGGGGGGAAGGACGCCCAGTGCTGTTCAGAGTTCCATTTCCTGCCCAGCACATCTGGAAAGCCACATTCGGGAACTTATCTAGTCCGTTCTTTCTTCAGCCAGTAGAGACACAGTTATATCTTTTAATTTTAAAACACATTTTATCTTTTTAAATTAGAATCTTTATTGCATCTGATGGTCCTGTCTCATTTTCGCTGTCTCATCAGTAAACCATTGCAAACCACAGTGCCAGCCCCTGTGTCCCCACATTTTTGACACAATAATTTCCTCCAGGTGTGGCTGAGTCAGAATTCCTTCTGCGTCCATCCCTGTACGTCCTGTATGGGTGACAGTGCAAGGGTAAGAACAGTGGGCGTATTCAGTGGGGAAATAACGTGTGCTGTGAAAAAAAATGAGAAAAACACAGCATCTTCCATTAAAAAAGTGTATGTCCTCAAGTCCACAAAAGAGTTGAAAAAAAAACCACTCGGGCCATCTGGGCATCTTTTCAGATGAACGATCTTGTGACTCATCCTAAAACTCTTCTATAAATAAAGAGCATTAACACTTTGGTTTATGTTCAGCCAACAAAAATAAATAACCACAGATCAAAGCCGGCTGTCAAACGATTTAAGCCACCCTCTGCAATTGGGGAAAAATGTCTTACAAATCTCAGAACTCCAAGATGTTTTTATTTATTTCAAATTCCAATAGAATGAATATGTTTTATCTAAATATTTTTATCACACAACTAAAACATTGAATTACTTTTTCAGAAATAGAGTTAAATACATCAATCTAGTTACAAATTCTAATATAAAGAGTACAAAATATAATGTTATAAATTGTATTTTAAAAAAAGAAATACAAATTCTATGGTCTTTTGCATTTTACTGCCTCAAAGTAGAATTAGCAAAGCTGATGAAGAATGAACATTTTCCCTTGGGCGGGTGGCCCTTGGTCACTCCCACAGGCATGTTACCGGGCTCCAGCGTGTGCTCCCACCAACCACGGCAAACAAAGGCGTCCTCCTCACTTGAAGTCCTGGCCTGTGGTTGTTTCATCTTTTTTTTTGCTCAGTGAACAAAACGTTCTGAAATTAGAACTCACCAAAGTTAAAAGCAGTAAAACAACATATGCTACTTAAGACATTTTGAAGTGGAAAGTAAAGCTATATGAATGCCGTCCTTCCTTCCTTCCTTTTTCTACAGCTTGGAAACCTCTGAGAATTTGCTGGGGGTGGCAGAGGAGGGTTTGTCTAGTTTGAAGGAAGGAATGTTGGTAGACAGTCTCCAGCCACGAAAGCCCAGGAGGTGCCCTCTTCCACACAACAGACTAAGCACTGCACCCACTTTCTTTGATCCAGAAAGCATCCCTACTGACCCTGTAACCTACACCCTCTCTGTCCAAAGAACAGAGGCCGACCAGAGTTGCCAGCCTGGAGAGGCACCATGGAGATGAAGCTTGCCCTTTCTGCACTCAACCCTGCAGCCTGAAGGAGTGTGAGATGATGAAACCCACATGTGCCGGAGCCCCTGCAGAGGTGTTCTCACACCCTCAGCGACCTGTGCACAGTGGCCGGATCAGGGGCGGGGGCCTGTCATACTGGGTGCTCCTTTCTCTGACGAAGTAACTGTATGCAACTCCCAACTGCTACTTCCTGAAGCAACTGCTTTTCAGGGAACCAGTGTCTTTCTTGGTTTAAAAAATAAATAAGTAAATATTGGGGGACCTCTTAAAACACTTAATACTTTTCAGAGCCTCAAAGGCAAAATTCACCTGGCTTTGAAGCCAAATCTGTATAGTGCTGAGAATGAAATCTGTCCGTCTAAGATGACAATAAGACCTTCCAGGGAACCAGGCAGAAAGGTGGGCAGGTACAGTGGCCAATTTCCCAGAGAAGATCCTCAATATCTGACTTTTGAGAGAATTTAAATATTCATTCTTCAAATTAAGGAATACAAGTGAACAACCTGAAAAGATTTTTAGAAGCTCATTAGCTGTGTGTTATTTGAATGCAAAAATGAGGAAGAGAGATGAGCGGGAAACAGGAGAGTGTGGGAAGGCAGGCCAGGGCGCAGCCAGGCCCCAGCAGGAGCAGAGCAGGAAGCAGCGAGCGGAAAGCAGGGGAGAGACACCGAGAAGCTGCAGTGTAGACAACCAAACCCTTTATTGTCTAAGTTACATTAGACGCAACACTGTAAAAAATCCTGTTAAGAAACAAGGAAACAGCAGATCGGGAGAGGTAGTAGAAAGTCTGTAACAGTCAGAAGACAACGTACAGAAGTGTATCATGCAGAAATTACCATTCGGAAAAAAAAGGGAATCAAACAGTGGCTAAATAAATAAGAAAACACAAATCATATTAAATACTATGACCAAATCAACAAATTAACAAACCAATACAATACTGATGATGGGTGGAAGGAAGGGACCACACATCCAGGCCTGCCCACAGCTGGCCTCAGGCGATGGCGTTCTTGGGGGGGGGCCCCCAGTCTGTTTAACTGGGTGAAAACCTTCCTCCTGCACTCTGTGCACCCTGCGCGGCCCCGCAAGCTGACTGTCCTCCACGCCTGCTCTCGGCAAGCCAGGAAGGATCCAGCACGCGGCCGGCAGGGCCCCAGCGCCAGCCCACTCCCCACCAGAGTCTCCAGGATGGAGACTCACCAGCAAGACACTTCCAGCTCCAAAGGCCAACTGCACTTTTCCATGCCGCTTCTGAAACAGTAAAAATGTAGACTACACTTTTGTGTCACTTTGGGTACAGAATTTCTTTTTAATAACTAAAACACAGAGAAACAGGACTGGGTCACTAGTCCCTGACATTCCTAACAGTCACCATTCACTTTCAGCCAAGAAAACAAAAGCCAGAAAATGCAGAAATGATCACTGTGGGGAAACTACTGAAATGATTAAACATAAATCAACAGAAGTGTCTTCTGATTTCTTAGGTGGACAGAGGAATGTGTCTCCGCAACTTTGCCCAAAATAACTTTACAGAACAGTCAATTACAGTTGCTTAACTGTATCTGCATGGACATTCCTAATTACACCAACAGGACAGATCATTTTCGTACATATCTGGTGTAAGAATATCAGAAAAAAATAAGTAAAAAAAAAAAAAATATATATATATATATATGTAAGCTAGCCAGTTACATTGCATCGTTTGAAAGTGTTGCAAAGTAACCTGAACTGTCAAGTAATTTAAACTCAGTAACAAGTAGAATCCAGAACCAAACATTAACTAATAACAATAACAATAATAATAATAATATTATAATAATAATATTCAACAAATCATTAGAACAGGAAACCCACACTTTAGGGTGTGTGTGTTTGTGTGTGTGTGTGTGTGTGTGTGTTTAAACAAGACTTTGTATCAGAAGCCCACTGTCTACAAAAACTGCACTAGTCCATTACTGTATCAAGTAAACTGTTGCTCTCACCAGTATTAAAGGTTAATTTCTGTACATGTAAAATTATTGCTTTTTTGAAAAATATATTTAGCATGCTCGTTTAATCCATTTCCTGCCTTTACAAAATTTCACAATTAAAAAAAAACCTAGTAAAGCTTTTGCAAAAAATTTCACAGAACATTTTCATTCAAGGCAGCAGTAACTTTTGATAATGCATAAAATCATATGTGCAAAAATCTGAAACTCTCAGAAATATTACCATCACACATAGTGTCACGGCAATGGGAAAAGAAAATATTTATATCTGTGGAATACAATTTCAATTGCGTACACTGCATGGTTTAAGATCCTTTGTTATGGGCCTTAACCCCCACCACAAAAACTCGCATTTGCATTACTGAGGAAGAGGTATATAAAGCCGTCCCCCACCCAAGGGGCTGGTGATCCCCACCCTTTATGAACAAAGTTACTCATCCTGTGGAGGTCACCAGGCCCAGGGAGAAAAGACACCCACTTGCTGGAGTGGCTCAGGGAAGGGGCGGGGAGGCAAAGAGTGGGGACAGAAGGCGCCAGAGCTCAGCACCCTAGTCATCTAGGGCCCCTGAACCTGCTCAGGGATTCTTCTGCTATTACTAAAACAGGTCCGAATCGGGAGGACTCAGTGGCTAAGTAATTTGTTAAGACGTATAGTCTTCCTTTGTAAGCAGTTTGCAGAATGTAGCCCTGTTACAAAAAGGTCCTGAGAATAAACAAGAAGCCTGCTTTTCTTAGTGTTCCGCTAGCTCTCTTCCAAGGCAGAATCTACGCATTCCCACAGACGTGTCTCCTTTGCCGGATTCGCTCAGTTCGAATGGTGGAAAGAATGGAACAGGCACACGGCCCCAGGGAGGAGTGCGATGGAGCCAGTGAACAATGAGGGTCTCATCATCATGCCCCTCCGCCAAGCCTGCTTCCCACAGCACCTGAACATCACCTCCTTCCTCTCTCTTATTTACTATTTTAAATAACCACTAAGACAAGGAGAGGCAGTAGTATTAATACTCGATCAACCTCAAATCCACCACGGCTTGTTCTGACATCATCTCCACAGTCCCTCTTAACATGGGAGGCCCCTGTGACAGTCCTCAGCCTCGCCACTCTGTCCAACACACACAACAAGTATCTTTTTTTCCAGTGTCTCAAACTTGTCTTGAATAAGATAGATGCCTTGTGCCCCTACTGTGCCTGCCAGTACTACTGTTTATTATAAGAAAATATGGGACTATGGACGATGAGCACGTAAATGCGTATATAGTATCTACATGTATTTCTAGAATATAGTATCTTCATTTATTTCTGAACGTTTAACAAGGAGAGGCATCTGCCTTCAGTTTCCACTCCAGCGCAGCGGCTCGGGATGTGAGGTGTCTGCTCAGGAGTTCCCCGGCTGTTCTTCCATGGAGCGGCCAGGTCACAGGTGGGAGGCTGCTGGGACATCGTGAGGGTACTGCTAATGGCCGTTACGGGGACCTGGGGTGCGTCGGAAACACGCCTTTAGGTTCCCTTTCTGAGAGGCACTGTCTGGACGGTACCTGTGTTAGAATGGTCTCTCCCCTGGGTGAGAAAAAGGAAAGAACAGGAGAAAAGCTCATTTCTGCCTTTTGGTTTCTAAATGCATTTTTCCTATTAATTTTCTAATCAACATCCAAGAACACAAACAATGACCTTCACAAAACAAGCCAACCAAGTAGGCGAAGACCCCCTGACCTGAGCTGTAACTCATTTCATAAAATGAGCATCAAGTATTTTAAATTTGCCTTGCTGCCTTTAAGAGAGGCAGCTTGAAAACGAATCATTTCCAGTGTGATTTAGAAAGGATCATTAGGCTTCCCTAATGGTTTCACATGTAAGAATGGCAGATGATAGTGTCTGAACCAGCTCTGGAGAGAAGGTTACAAGTTGGCAAGATGAGGAGGCGGCCAGATTGTAAAACTGTATAGCACAAAGCAGATTTACAAGTGAACGGTAGTTCCAAAACAAGGCTGAATTTGGGGTCATACAAACAAAAAGAAAAGCACGGCTCTCACGTAGGTCTGTCAGAACTTCAGAGCGTTTTCACCCATTTCCATAAACAATTACCAAGTTGGAAAAAGGGAAGGAGTATTCTAAAGTGAACTGCGAGAGAAAACCAAGCATAAATGGGGGTCCACAGCTTTCAGAGAATGTTCTCCAATGACATTTGAAGCATCCCTGTTTGAACAACAGCATTTACAATCTGAGGACAGAAACAGTATGGCCAGATTAATCTTACTTAACTGCATTAACCTTCAGCTAAAATCTTGACGAAGTGAAACTGACCAGTGGAAATTAACATGTATACATAAACTAAGGGACTCGTGTAAAATTCTAACTGTTTCCAGCTATGCCTATAGGAACCCCAGAAATAATGGCGGAGTGGGGGAAGGTCTGGTTGACATAATGAATTAAGGGCTTTTCTTTAGTTAATAGTTCCAGAAAACTCCTACTTACAGCTGGCTCTGTGTTCGTGACATCTACCCGTTGGCATGTAGTGGAAGTCAGAAAGATACTGGACAAAATTTTACGAGGGGTTGGGGGTGGGCGCAGTGGTGGAGACAGCAGTTTATTTGAAATGTAGGAAACAGTAACGGAATGAGAGATGTGATAAAACTTCCCTAAGTAGATGGTGAATTTCCTGCAGTAAACGGAGAAAGATTGTTTTACATTTTTGTACAGCGACGTCAGGCCGTGAAGAGATCTCTGAGGTTCTGATGGGAAATATTCATCATCAACAGGGCTCACTAAGAACCAATTCCAAATACATTCTGGAAGGAAAATGGTCTTCGTGTTTACCAAAGAAAACTGGGAGTTACAGTGAGCTATTGGGAGTTTGGCCTTGACCGTCTCTGCATAGCGAACATAGACGTCAGGGACCGTAAGAGGTGGGCTGTGTGTGCCTAGATTGCACATGGACGGCACCCCCAGGGCACATCCACCTGGGTAGCTCTTCTTTTGGACCAGAAGTCACAAACTTGCATTGGGTTAGGCATCAATGGACTGTTCCAGAGGCAACAGGAAGACGGCCCTCCGTCCATGAAGGGCTAACGTTTTATATTACAGGGCTCAGAAGGCTTTAAAAATATTTATTTTGGAAGCACTGCAAAGTCGGGATAAGCCAAACAACTAGGTGGTTAAATTGTGTTCACAAATCCAGATGCAGAGATGCCCATTTTCTCTTCATAACTGAAGGGATGTGTTCCAATACCTCATTTTTTTAAGAGAGTTGTTTTAAGTTATTGATTCACCGGAGGCTGCCATGTTATTATTCAATAAAGCAGCCCTAGAGCATTTTTAAGAAATGAATAAAACAGGGAAGAAAGGAGGCAGAGAAATATTCAAATTAAGTGGACGCACTATAATCTTTTGAGCACACCCACATCGCCTTGTCCTCCTGGAAGGGAAAGAGTAGTCAAAACATGAGAAGCTTTCGGAAGATTTCGCTTTTCTTTTCTGCAGCTGTGAACTGTGGGCTTTTCAGTAATGCTGAAAGACATACTATCTTTCTTGAAGGTATTTCAGTGTTCTAGGGATGGATATTGACTACTGGGACTTCACGAGGTCCACTTTCTCTCTTTCTTTTAGTAAGGGCAAGGGAAATGTGTATGTAGTGGTGGATGTGGATCAATGCCCTGCACACAAAAAACCCGCCATGCCCCAGGACACACGGGGCACCTCTCGGCCTTCAGAGGGAGGTCAGCCCATAAACAGGGCTTGTGGTCAGCCACGCAGGCAATGCTAAGTGTCTGAGGACCAATTACACACAATGCTTTATTGACTAAAACCTTTACCCAACAAGCCATAAATAAACAAAGGCTATGTGACTGGGGGGATTTTGGGTAATTCACCAGGTCTAATTCATGATTTTTGGTAGCATATTATATTTAGAGGAAATGGAAAATGTGTTTTAAGATGCTTGTTTGGTTTAATAAATAAGAAAAGCTTAAGCAAATGAGCTGAATTTCAAACTCTGATCTGTGATGCCGAGACTCTAAAAGTGATACTGAAAATAGATTATGCATATATTCAAATGTACCAACCTACGAGATTTCTCCATCATTTGCATTATAATAGCCACAGCTAAAAATGAGACAAATTAGGTCGCCATTTGTTTTTTCATTTCCTGTTATTTTGATTAATGGAATTATTTATCCAGCTTAACCATTTTAAAATAACATTTAGAATAATAAGAAATAAACTATTAATCATAGTCTTTAAATTCTGGCAAGGAATCCAAACAAATCAAAACACCAGATTTCATATTTCAGCAGACATTCTGGTCTTTCAATAAATCCCAAAACCACGAGGTTGGGGGGAATAATTTTTCTTGGTTTCAAAAATCATTTTAATTTCTAATGTTTAACAACAATGCAACAAAAAAAATCAATTTCTCTGCAACACTAAAGAAACTTCCTAGTTTTTCCTCTAACATCCACAGGACAAAACACCCAGATTTCAACATATTGTTTTCAGAAAGTGTTCTTTCTAATGATGAATGCTGATGATTACTAGAAACTAAACATTTATTCAGTTGTGCTAAATGGATGACCAAGCATCTTTTAAACGACAACATGCATGAGCTCTTCCCCTCATTTAGAATTTGATTTGGAGGATCAGCGGTCCTTGATATTGGAACCATCTTAATCCAAAACACTTAGTAAAAGCACCAAGGACAAGCACCGGTGCCACCGCCGGGCTGGAAGAATCACCCACAAGGGCGGATGCCCTCACAGCTGGGCTCCTGAGGCCCAGGGCCCGGACCCTCTCACCATCTTCTAGCTTGTCTACGATCGAGGCAAAAGAGTGAGATGCCTAAAGGGGTGTGCTGTGAGCATCCACAGCCTACGGGTAGCCCTGTTATTTATCCTCCATCTCTGCCTTCCAAGGCTCCAGGCATCCTTTCCACCCTTACCGCCTACCAAAGGAAGGTGTTCAGAAAGAAATGGCTGCTTGACTATCTGGTTTTCATAACCTCCTCTACAGTCTTAAAGTATGTGTATATAACACGGAAGAGGCTTAAACAGTGCGTGTGCTGAAAAAGACTGCTACTAGTGTCACCACGAAAGGAAACTACTTTATGTCTCCTCAAGCTTCAGCTGTGTGCTGATGAATTAAACTGACTTTAATTTAATTATTTATTCTTGATTCTGGCCTATGGTGAATTTAATCAATTTCAGCAGATTTACCTGGCCCTCGTGCCTGTTGAATTGTTTCGCTGAGATAGACGGTATATCATGATTTCTCAGAATTTTCCAGTATAGAATATTCAAATATTAATATGACAAAGTAAGGGCAGTTGTTCTACAAAAACCAACCATGTCTGTCTACCAACCGGAGGGCTTTTGAACAGAATGCAGCAAATGAGGTAACTATGCCTATCTTGACAACACTTTTCTCAAACTCACGGTTTTCCTGCATCCTCTCTTTAATGAATAATTAACGACAAGTCTCTTAAACCAAACAAAACAAAGAGAAGCACGCTGGCAGGTTCCGACAAAGCCACAAGACACCAAGTAAAGAAAACATGCCATCAAACTGAGTTCATAAGCAAAATCTACTAACCGGCTTATCAATGACAGCCATCTGTCTACACGGGCATAAGTATGTGTGTAGACGTGTTCACGTGTGTGCTCACCACAGAAATGCTCTCCAAGTATGTGAGTTTCCTCCAGTTATTAAGGAAAATTGCTTATTTTTAGAATAAATGACAAGAGGTCACACTGAATGTGTGCTCTGTGGTGTACATCCTAACTTGCTTTCCACAGCAAGTATACAAAATAAGCACCATTATCATTATTTTACAGATAAGGGAACTTAGGTTACATTATATGTCTATGGTAGAGGATCAAAGTTAAAGCCTCTACTCAATAACCCAATAGATTATATTATCTGGGTCTCTCAGAGTAGAACTGGCTGACCTTGAATGAATTTAAATGTTGACAGCTGTTAGATACAGTCTCTGCCAGGATCTCTCCTCTCCACTATAAACCCGTATCTTCGCCTGCCTATCAGACATTCCTACCTGGGTTTCCAGGAAGCTCTCAAACTTACCTTGAATTCTATCTGGAAATGTTTTATCCTGCTCCTCCTTCCAGCCTCAGGGGAATGGATCGTCCCTGGGGCCAGCTGCCTGAAGTCAGACCTAGGGTCAACACCATTCCGTCCTGTCCCTCACTTTCCACGCCCAATCCCTCTGTTCTAGTCCCTCAAATCTACCCGCTCTCTCCGGCCCCATGCCAGCTCAGGCCACCTTGTCTCTCACTGGGATCAAGCTAAGCGCCTCCAAAGACCTGCTTCTGCTGCCGGGAACCACTAAGCCCATTCTCAGTAGCGTGTGACCTGCTCATTCTTCTCAAGCTGCAACTCTGACGGTGTCAGCCCTGCCTAGGGCTCTCTATCCCCTGTGGGAAGAAATTCATGAGTCTCAACAAGGAGACCTGGTGCTCTCTAGACCCCAGGCCCGAGCCTCCGCCCACCCACTCTGGCTCTCCCTCCGTGAGCTGACCCCCACCCAGTTCCTCCAGTGGAATGTGTTCCTCCACTCCGGGCCTTCCACGTGCTGAGCTCTTTAGGGACACCCATCCCTCCGCCCCTCCATAGTCTTCCAAGCGCCTCCAGCCTCAATGACAGGACCCTTCCCATGTCACAGCGCTGCCCTGCTCTGCCCTACTTCCTGTCTAAGCCACCCATGGACCTTTTGAACCAGAGAAGCAGGAAAAAAGGTTATCTTGTCTCCCCAGTATCCTGCACAGGCCTGGCACGCAGTGGGTGGTCAATAAATATTGTTAGTAAGTGAATAAATTATTATAAAATGGAATTTCCAAATACTGTTTCAATTACATAATGTAGCATCTATTATGTATATCTATAAAAGTCCATTGACTTTAAGTGTCACATCAAGTAATTTCTGCATGAATACACAGTGTTGCATGATCCAAAAAAAACACAGCCATGATCCCTAGCATCTAAAGCCCACAGGAAAAGAATCCGATTTAAATATTAATGAATGTTAGTAAAGCACGCTCCACATGAAAAAGAACATGGCTGGTAAGTATGAATCACATTCTAGACATACATAACTACAGAATGTTTTCTATAATCTATAAGGTATCCTAAATTTAACACAGCTATTGTGGTTTCTGTAAACAATGAGAATTATAGGATAAGAACAAGGAACCCTAGGATTTAAACCTCTACCTATTACTGATGTGTTTTGCAATTTTCCTACCCAACAAATCTCTATGGGAATGCTTATAGTTCCAAAGTACGTTAAGGAAAATGGAATTTCCTTAGAGAACTCTGCAGAGCATTCAGTGACAAATCACCAAAAGCTACTTTAAATGTAATGAAAGACAAAAAAGTACCATCAGAGGCCATGAACTCAGATATGGAATTTAACAAACCAACTGCCACAGCAGGAGACGCATACAAATCTAGCTCAGTTTTAATGCCAGGCCTGAACCGCCACTGTCCTATGAATGAAAGGAAAGCTCACCCACCGAGATCTTCACACCAACAGTTAATACACAGGCTAAGTCTGAAAGCCACATTCACTCAGACCACAATATTGAGTTACTGTAAACTTGAAACTAAGAGGTTAGTTGGTATGAAGTATAAAATAACAACATTTTAGTCTAGAGAGACAAAGAGAGCGATATAAGTACATCTTTTCTATATGAGAATCAAGAATGAGTAGCAATTATTATAAACTCCCAGCATAACCAATAAGTAACACAAAAATTATTTACAATAGTCTAAATGATTTGCTTTTTGATCTCCCATTTCTCCCTGGAACAAGAGGTTTTCAAAGAGGCTTAGGTAGAATTAATAGGCAGCAAATAAACTGACATGCATTCCTGAAGAATCTCACCAACTTGTTCCTAGATCCGCCTGGCCTGGCTTCCCGCCCCTGTCAAACATTCCTACCCAAAAGCCAGGTCTTTGGTGGGTTGAACGGGTCACCTGTGTAAGCAGGAACACTTGGCACTCACTCCAGTTGTAACATCAACTTG
Organism: Gorilla gorilla gorilla; assembly: GCF_029281585.2. NCBI lineage: Eukaryota > Metazoa > Chordata > Mammalia > Primates > Hominidae > Gorilla > Gorilla gorilla. The sequence continues at coordinate 105,736,231 of NC_073241.2, forward strand.
TAATTCTCAATTACGGCATGACCTTGCTGTTACTACATCCCACAAACACATCATGGTGACTGTTTGCGGCAAGAGGGTTTTATTTCTGTTAAAAAGGACAATGCTTCCTAACTGCAGTGCAGGTCATACACTTGGAAATCTTTTCATTCCATTTTCAGCAAGATGTTTTACTTATTTCATAAGTTGTCATAGTATTGGGTAACTATGGGTTTTATTAAGAAAGGCAGAAGCTAATTATTTAAAACCTGTAATAAATGGCAAGGGTTTTTGTCAACAATACATGAAGCAAAGGCCTTTAACAATACATAGAAATTCTAACAAGGCAAAAAAAACAAAAACAAAAACAAAAACCGAAATCCCTCATCAGGTAATATCAATTCTACATCCAGCCCAGCTCAATCACTCATTAGCAGTGGGTCCTTGGTGAAGCCATTTCATGCCTCTTATCTTTTTCCTCTAGAAATAAACTAGAACGATTCTCAAGTTCCTTTGAGATCTCACTAGATCATGCGGAGTCTTGAGATCCCTTGGAGGTCTTAATTGCCCTCATCCTCACCAGCAACCAGGAATCCCACAGACAATTAGATATTTCAGCGCCGGGACACAAACTGAATTCGACCACCCAGACAGCGCTTGACTCTCATGGCAAAGAAACTCTTTCCTCAATGACAAAGGGGAGAGTTTGTCTTTGGAGAAAGCCAGAATGTTATTTAGAGGATGCTTGTGCAACACAGGTGTGACATCCTCCGGGAGGGCAAAATGGGAGAGCAATGAAAATACATACTCTCAGCCTGAGAGAATGCAAGAGACCCGCTGCGGGCTGTGGGTGCCTCCCTACTTTAGAGCAGGACTCAGAACCGCGTGCTAATGCCAGGGTCCCACACACTCAGTGTATACTGAGTCATGCATGTACACAGGTCACGCCTGGATGGTAAGGTGCATCACAGGCAGGCACAGACACAGGCACACAGCTACTTTCAGGCACTCTGGCCTTGCCAGTCGTGTTCGTAATGCAGAGAAACAAGGCACAAAGCCGCAAGACACCACGCTGGACACAAAACTTTTCTTACGGAATAACACAAAAATAATGTTCTTCAAGGAGGTTAACCATAATTTGTTCTCAAGCAAACTCATATCCAAAACCATCTTGGAAAAACGGAGTTTCTAGTGTTTGCAGTCACCGCCAGTCTGTCCCGACTTCCTCCTCCCCAATACAACCAACAACCAGCTGTGTGCACCTAGACCCTGCACCACCCGGCTGGGAGGACCTCTGTGCGGGTACTGCCCACAGACAGCCCCGAAGGGTCAGGTTCCAAGTCAAAGCATATAGGATTATTTACACATCTAGTGAAAAAAACAAAAAGAAGGTCATGCTTCAGTGATGAGCATCATGGTGCACCTTTCCCAGCTACCGCATCGAAACCCAGACATCCAATCCAACATGAGACCTACTTGTTTGGGGGCGTCTGCGGAGGTGGTGTGAACTTCAGAACCCCGAGGCCCATCGGACTCAAACACCACTGTGGGAACAAGGGGTTTGTTAACAGATGAGCGTGTGAGCTTCAGGACGTGCACATTAAATGAGTCCATTACAGATTAAGTACTTTCACAAAAAAAGACACCAGCGCCTAGCCTGTGGCTGGAAAATACCAATTTACCGTAACACTTACAGTAAGAGACTGTGATAATGGCTGCCTGGGGCCACTGCCCTTTTTAATTCAGACCTCGCTGCTGAAGAAAGCAATCACTGACAACATTAATTATCAGTGTGTGTGTAAGGGACCCTCTTCTTGCATTACTTACCACTCGGCCTGTGTCATCTTGCATCAGACCAGCTTCTGTGTGCATCCTTCACACTCCTGATAAGAGAACCCCGTCTCCCTGTCTCTCTAATGCCCCTGCGCCGTCCTGACAGTTTCCAGCCCGATCGGGTGCAAGCTCTCTACGTGAGGGCTGAGGGATTTTGCAGTACATCCTGCGTGGTCCAAAGGGGCCCGGGTGTATCCCACGGAGTCCAGCCAGTGCCAGTGAGGACACAAAACCAAGCCTACGCTGTGCTAAAAGGGTGCTTTGATTAAACGTGTGCTGGTGGCAATGCCATTCATTAGCATATTCATTTCTGAGGAGTCAGTTACTCTCTAATTAAAATGGAACATTTGCAAACAGGCTTATCTCAAATTAAACCACATGGCACATGGACACCAAAAAAACCCATTTCAGGTGTGGAGTGGGGGTGGCCGGTATACGATCCCGGAGGCAGATGGCAGGCCCCCCGCCGCCTGGTAGGGGCTGAAATCGCAGTTATCTCCCTCGCTGCGGATGGTCAAGCCACTGACAGAAGAGACCCCTCTTCCTCTGCTTCCCTTGGGGATAGCTGGGCGGGAGGGCGATACCTGAGTGTGCCCGCATGTGGGCCCTGAGGTGGCCGGGCTGGTGGAAGCTCTTTCCGCACTCGATGCAGACGAACTCTCCTGGCCGGGCCTGCGTCCGGAGTGTCCCTGCGGTGGCGAGGTGGTGGTAGTGGCAGTGGCGGTGGCAGGGCCGTGGTGGGGTTGGCGTGGAGGTGAGGAGGCAGGAGAGCGAGGGGGAAGCGAGAGGAAAACATCATTAGTCTGTCTAATGTGTCATCATGTGAGGCTCCCTTCAGGCCCTGGTGACAACTGTCAGCCTTCATCTCGGCTCTGCTGACAGGCCACACACTCTCAGGACTGCAAGGATGCATAAATTACAGCGAATTAAAAACCACCCCCCGGGACAGGAGGTGCCTGCCAGGCAGCACGTCGGGATGTGCAGCTCCGAGCATCTGCAGGCTGGGCACAGCCATCACCCGGCTCTGTCAAGCGGCACATCCGGCAAATCAGAGTGACACCGGCATGACAGAGACGAGGCTCATGGAAAATAGGAAGTGAGCGGGACCAGAGCCCACCGTGACCCGGCCGCGATCCTGGGAGACCCACGCAGAGTGAGTGCGGCCACGGGGTGGCCCCGCCTCTGGCCCTCTCGCCCGCCTGCCTGGGCAGCTCTGAGGCCCCGGCCCCCAGCAGAAGGGAGGGGACACCTGCAACCACCAGGCAGCAGGTCCCCAAGGTGCGTGCACCTGCTGGCCATCGGCAAGGGGAAGTCCCCAAGTCCCACCTTTTCCCCAAAGATCATGCCACACCCCTGCACTCAAAGGCTGGGCTTTGTGTTTCCTTGTGATCCAAAAAGCCACACGACTTTGATTAGAAAGGGATGCAGAGAGTGTTTATTTGTCTGCACACCTTTTCTCTCTGAAGAAAAGGCTTGATTTCCATGTGCTGGCAGCTCCAAAGAAATTTCTCTGGCTGGGAGAGTCACTGTTATGCGCAATAGTAACTCAACTCAGTAGGAAAAAAAAAAAAAAAACAGAAATAATAACTAGAAAAAGTTACACCTGTTGCAGTAATTTTTTAAAACGCTGCTTTATGCAGCTGAGTTTTTATGTATCTAAAGGCTGACACCTGAGTGTGAACAGCAAATGAAGAGAATGACAAAAGGCACCTTAGTCACACTGGTTGAAAACAAACCTTCAATATTGTTTCTCTTACCCTAATTCAGAGTAGCTCAACAGGTAAAAACATAAAATCATGTTTACACTATAGATCATGTTTATGGAAATAAGAAATGCATGAACTGTGAGGCACATCTTGTCAAATTTCTTATATGACAGATCATTAACATGAATCAGAGAAATTCAACAACTTAGCCACCAACTACTCAATATTCCCATTGCCTTACATACACAAAAGGAATAAGAAGAAACATTTCAACCAACACTCAAGCTAACAGGGGCCAGGTGCAGCGGCTCAGGCCTGTAATCCCAGCACTTTGAGAGGCCAAAGCAGGAGGATCACTTGAGCCCAGGAGTTCAAGACCAGCCTGGGCAACACAGTGAGAGACCTCATCTCTACTAAAAATGTAAAAGCTATCCAGGCGAGTGGTGCATGCCTACGCTTCTAGCTACTCGGGAGGCTGAGGTGGGAGGATCACTTGAGCTCAGGAGGTCAAGGCTGCAGTGAGTTGAGATCACACCACTGCACTCCAGCCTAGGTGACAGAGTGAGATTCTGTCTTGAATGAAAGAAAGAAAAGAAAGAGGGAAAAGAAAAAGAAAAAGAACAGAAGAGAGAAGAAGCAAAGAGAAGAGAAGAAGAAAAGAGGAGAGGGGAGAGGAGGGAAGAAGAGGGGAGGGGAGGGGAGGGGAGGGGAGGGGAAAGGAGGGGAGACAGGAGAGGAGAAAAAGGAGGGAGGGAAAGAGAAGGGGAGAAAGAAAAGAAGGAAGTAAAGAAAAGGAAGGAAAGGAAAGAAAGAAAAGAGATTTTTTAAGCTATTTTGTTCCCCCATTCATTTGCATTAGAAACACCACCCAGTGGAGCTCCTACGAAATGAATTTCTGAAAGTGGTTGTCTGGATTTTCCCAGGTACAATCTAGACTGCTTCTACAGGTGGAATCTGACCACGCCTACACACAATACTGACTAATGATGACGACATGCAATGTCATCTGTGTCTAACATTCACAACTTTCAAAAACTAAGTCATTATTCTTTTTTCAAGTAATTATTGTAGCTATTTCCTATCCAAATGAGCAACAGAGAAAACATGGATAGCCCTCCCACTGATCCGTGCTTATTTCCTTGAATTAAGGGTGCATGAGCACGCGTGCACACACACTCACGCAGGCGTACACGCTCACAAGTGCACGCACACATGAGTTTCCCACACATCTCACCATATCACTTTCTCTTTACTTTTTAAAGACAGGGCACTTGCCCTTATGGCCAATAATATTATGCCCAAGCTACAACATTCCGAGTGAATCACAAAGGTTATAAACTTCATTTGAACTGAAGACCACCTGGTAAACACGCAGCTCAAATGTTCTCACCTAGAAATTCAAGTTGTGTTTGGAAAGTGGACTTAACGGTCAAAGAAAAAGGCCTGGCCAACTTCAGAGAGGGACACCCAGCCCTGCTACGCTGCGTGTCATTACGTGGTGCTGTGCTATCCATAGAGAAAGAGGAGATGAAAAAGATTCTACAAAGAGAGATCAAACTGCAAGAAAGCACAAAGCTTTCATCACCACAATATGAAGGCCTCCTTGGTATAAATGACTTTTTTTAGGTCCCAATAAGAAATACCATCTATTTTATCTGGAATTATTTTATTAGCTTCAAATTTTATTCTAAGATTCATAGTATCAGATCATCTAGGCTGGCCATAAGGTCTGAAAACACAGATCATGTATTATTTTATTACTGTTGTAGCAATAAGTCATTTATGTTCTATTGCTGTATGTTTATGACTTGGTAGTCACACTGTACAATGATTACAGAAAATGCAGTGGGTTTTTCCTCTTAAATGGTCAGGGAGTCCCTAAAGAAGGTAGCAATAGTTCTTTCCTTCCTGTTTGGGTAGAGTTTTTAGACTCTTCATATCTACAGAAACATCACCCAAACATGTTGGGGGCGGGGAAGTCTTTGAGACTTCCGTTTCCTAACTTCTGAATAAAACCGGTCTTAGAAGCATCCTCCTCCAGCAACATTCTCTGTATAAATGGAGCCTGTCCACTGCAACATCACAGAATCACACTTCTAGCACCCGCAACTATTGCATGTACATGTGAAATGACTTCCTATTCTCTGAGACCACTCTCCTCTGCATATTTCTACCTCCCCAAACTACAAAATGATGCTACAGCAATAGGGGTATAATCAATGACCACTCACAGGGAAGTTGTGATCTTTACAGCTGCAGACGACACCCACCTAGCAGACACGCAACAAACACACGGGGTGAGAAGAGAAGACCAGAAAGCACAGATACACTTGTATAATAAGACACGTCAAAAAGATCAATTTGACCAAGGAAGGAATGAAACAAGATTCTAGACTCATGACTCAAAAATCAACTACAGGTACACCACAAAAAAGAAACAGCTGAACAGAAACAAGTGGAAGAAAAAAGCCCTAAGAAAGTGAGTTACACCAGTATTCAGCAACACTCAAAAAAGGAAATCCAGGCTGCACAGATTTCCTGGGCTGCGGTAACAGAAATCGAGTTTCTGTAACAGGAAACATGAGTGTTCTGTTCACCTTTCCAATAGTCTGACCACACCAAGGCTGCTGGGTTTCCTTCTGGCTACAACACTTTAAGGGCGTCAAAAACAAACATTCAAGTAAGGAGAAAGGAAACGCGGAAGGTCCCAGAGACCAAATAGAGGATGGATGTGAAGGTCCTGGACACCAGGTAGAGAGTGGACAGGGAAGGCCCCGGAGACCAGGTAGAAGGATGGACACAGAAGGCCCCAGAGACCAGGTAGAGAGTGGACGTGAAGGCCCCAGAGACCAGGTAGACAATGGATGGGGAAGGTCCCAGAGACCAGGCAGAGGATGGATGGGTAGGTCCCGGAGACCAGGTAGAGGATGGACAGGGAAAGCCCTGGATACCAGGTAGAGGATGGACGCAGAAGGTCCTGGAGATCAGGTAGAGGATGGACACAGAAGGTCCCGGAGACCAGGGAGAGAATGGACACAGAAGGTCCTGGGGACCAGGTCTCCTGTCCTGGGAGACCTGGGAAGGCCCAAGATGGGAAGGCCCAAGAGACCAGGTAGAGGACGGATGGGAAGGCCCCGAAGACCAGGTAGAGGATGGATGGGAAGGCCCCGAAGACCAGGTAGAAGATGGACACGGAAGGTCCCGGAGACCAGGTAGAGGATAGATGGGTAGGCCCAAGAGACCAGGTAGAGGATGGATGCAGAACAGGGATGCTGGGTCCAGGAAAGGCAAGAGGGAGATGTCTGAAGCCTTAAAGAACTATGACATAGAAGAGTTCTCAACTTGTTCTGACAACTTCAACACAGAGACCTGTAGGCAAGGGAAGTTCACCAAAGCTAGGGGCCCAGGAGGTGCCGAGCCCCCTCACCGGAGGCGCCCCATCTGGAGATGCTCGGCACTTCTCAGGTGCACTGACCGAGTATCTAAACAGGCTGACCTCAGGTACTCTATACCCGGGAAGCCAAGATCCTAATAATGCACCTACTAACAGGTGTATTTTAAGACCAAAAAGGTGAGAGCACTTCCCCTAAGAAACCCAATTTAGAGTACACTTAGAAACCCTAAATTTGCTGACTCACACTATGTCTCAATGTGTACATGAAAAGAATAAATAACCCAAGATGAGCGCATGTACTTTGTGACTAGTATTTTTCACATATGAAAGATAAATATTTAACCTCTCTCTTTCAAAAAAAAAAACGCCTTAGAACCATTTATTTTTTAAAATGTCTGTAAGAAAAGGGAAAATACTTCAGACTATTTTGGACTTCAAATTCTATCATCTAAAATTTCAAAACCTGACCTTAAAACTCACTTCTACTTTCTTAGAAACAGCAACTACGCTACCCACAGGGCAGCTCAAAAGCCTTTAAAAACTGAGGACGCCACTTTCCAGGTGTGAGCTGGCAGGTTTAGAACCTAGCGTGCACGCAGGCGGGAGGGCATGATTAATTAAATTATGAGTCCGGTGGATCAAGTGGGCGTCAAATCCCCCTTGCTCTGCTGGGAGGCGGCCACCGGGGGAAGGACACAGCAGGCCAGGTGCAGCTGGGAACACCCAGCATCCACAACAGCGCAGCCCTCACCACTCAGCCTTCTCTGCTTTGGGTTCCAAGAAAACCCACATCTCCAGAAGTGAGACTGGCATCACATCAAAAGGCCACCAACAAACTTGTTTTCCACTTAGCAGCAAATAATCTACGTGACTGAGAAACCCTGCTGAGGCTGAGGGAACTCGCTCACTGCAACTGAACGTGGAAAAAGTCAAACCATCAATCCACATGGCACTGCGCCGCGCCTCCCACCCACGACAGCCTCCTCAGGTTACACCGTCCACCCAGAGCACATGGGCGGGGAGAAGAGATGAGGATCTAAGACCACGCCTCAGGGACCCCACTCCTGAGTCACACCTCAAGCCAACGCGAATGACGAGACCCTCAGGTGTCCGGGCCTATGGCCTCATCCTAAAAAGTTCACAAGCGTTCAGCGGGCTCTTCAAAGCAGGAATGTAACAAGGTTGACTGGAGTAAGGCCTTTGCCAGCAAATCTGTAAGAGGGGCAGCAGGCCTGTGATGTCTCCTACTGGAAAACACCTTGGGTGGGCATCCCTCATGCCAAGACAGCCCTGCCAGGCCATGGATCTAGGCAGGCTCTGAAACCCCGGCCTAAGCCAGGAGCTCAGCAGGTGACCCCAGCACCCACTGGGACACTGTCCCACGGTGGATTCAGGGAGGCTGTCTGCTGATATCTCCCAGACCCAGAACCATGCCCCTGACAGTCCTGCCAGCTGCCTGGAGTTTGCAGCCCTGGATCTCAGATGTTCTAATGGTAACCACTTTAAGAAACCACAGGCTTACAACGTTTTTTTTTTTTTTTTTTTTTTTTTTTTGAGACGGAGTCTCACTCTGTCACCCAGGCTGGAGTGCAATGGCACGATCTCTACTCACTGCAACCTCCACCTCCTGGGTTCAAGCAATTCTCCTGCCTCAGCCTCCCAAGTAGCTGGGATTACAGGTGCACACCACCATGCCTGGCTAATTTTTGTGTTTTTAGTAGAGATGGTGTCTCTCACTATATTGACCAGGCTGGTCTTGAACTCCTGACGTCGTGATCCGCCCACCTCGGCCTCCCAAAGTGCATGGATTACAGGCGTTGAGCCACCATGCCCTGCCACGACAAACAATTCTATCGAAGAACGGTTAGGACTTCCCAGGCAATGAACTGAGAGACTCTGTTTTGTTTTTTTAACAGAACTTAGGTTTGTGTTCTGGACGTTAAGTGAGAGTGACCTTCAGTTATGTTCCAGAACGGGGCACCGCATGCAGTGCGCGTGCCGGAGGAGCAGGAGGAAAGCCACCAACTGCTTCTCAGTGTTACTATCGGATAGCAATACTAAGGCAGAGGGAGAAGCGAAGATAGCCTTTTCCAAGCATTTTTTTCAGGAATTTTTGCACAAATCCCATTCTCCAGACTTTATATGGTACATCGATCCTCGGCAAAGCTTTGCTTACTAATACTAGAGGACTAATTAGGTGTTTTCTTTAATTACAGATGAATAAAAATAAAACTTAATACATTAAATGAATATTCTTGTCTTTTGAGAGACAGGACAATGAACATCTACGGATTCTGTTTAAAATGACAAACACGTGAAGTGCAGTCACGTCTGTCTGCTCCTGCGGAATGTCGGTGTGGAGGAAACGTCCTCTCAGCAGGAAGGAAGCCGTGCAGGGCTTGCGACCTCCTCCCAGGGCCAACGTGCAGAGGGCCACCAACCCCAGGCAGACATCCCCCGGCAGGGCAGAATGTGGAGCCTGGGAGAGCTGTTCCCATCTGCTGTGCTCCCAGGCCAGGGCAAGCAAGCGGCTCTCAGCTCAGCAGTGGGATGGGGCCAGCTGGCTCTGTCCTCAGGGACATGGACAGGCAGGTGGGCAGCAGCCCTGGCCTTCCGGGGGTGGTTCTGGGGGTCACATTTGGGCTGGGGAAGAGAGGGCCCGCACATCTTACCTCTGTGCTCTAGCCCAGGGCCGCTGACACCCCATCCCTGGTAGAGGGTCGCAAAGTCCTTTGGAATGTACGTCTTAAAGATGTTGAGGATGTCCAGGCGCTTCTCATGCCCCTCGGCCACCGGCTCCTGTTTGATGGAGTGTAGGACGGGGGGCGCCCCAGCCACGCCGGGCTGGGCCTGCAAGGCCGCGTCGCCCCTGGACCCCGCAGCACAGGTGGCCAGAGTCCTCAGCTCCTGGGCTGCCTTCGAGGGGGGCTCGCGGGGAGGTAGAGGAGGAGCGCCCCCTTCGCCCTTTGCAGGAGGTGGACCCTGAGGCTGAGCACTGAATTTGGCTTTCAGGGAGTCCGGGGCACTGTGCTTATTTGTGGGGGCAAAGCCAGCCCCCGCTGGGGGGACCCCAAACTTCTCCACAGGCTTGCTGTTCGCCGAAGGCTGCGCACCAGCCCGGGTGATGACCGTGGGCGTAGGGGTGGCGCTCCTGCTGAAGCCCCCGCCACCCGGGGCAGGCACCGGTTTGGAGCTAGCCTCCTGCCTGGGCTTGGCCAGGGCCCCCTGTGTGGCCGCGCCATGTGGCTCCTGGCCGTGACAAGGTTTGGTCTGTAGATACCCGTCAGGGCCGGGCGCCCACAGAGCGCAGGGACCTCTGGAATGGCTCTCCTTATTCTTAGGCATGCTAGCGGCTTTTGTGACCACTCCCAGGGGAGAAGAGCCACTTTTGGACCCCGGCATCCCCCCTGGCACCTGAGTGCGGGTGAACCGAGCAAGGAGCAAAGGCTGGCATTCTTTGCCACCGAGGGCAGGCGGGGGGCCCGTGCGTCCGCTCCGGGAAAGGAAAACCAAATTGCTTCTGATGCTTTTGTAACCATTGGGCTGAATCCACGGGGGAGCCACGGAGTTGCAGCTGACGCGGTGCCAGATGCGTTTGTGCATCCACAGGACCTCGGGGTAGTAGGTCTTGTGGCTGCAGTAAGGACACGGGTGAACGACTAAAGCCGCCTGCAGGGAGGAGGCCGTCTCCTTATTGCTGGGGTCATCCCGCGAAGACCTCGCACTTAAATCTAGCGGCATGAGGTCTGGGGCCAGCGCCCGCTTCCCTCCCCCAGAGTGTTCCTTGTTGTGCAAATCGGACAGCTTTTCTGCAGGGTGACCCATCTGGCCCTCCGCTCCCATACTGGAAGAGAACTCCACACCATCACCAGGGACGGGCACCTCCTGCTTGGGGTGAAATGCTGGCATCTTTAAGTCCATAGAAAATCTGTGCTGCTCTTGCCTTCTAGAAGTCTCTCTGCTACTGTTTTCAAGTATGGACACAGAAGCTGCGATCCCTGCCTTGGACTCGCCGGTGTCTCTTTCCGAGGCGTTCCCTCCCAGCTTGTGACTCTGGTCTCCATTGGAGAGCTCGGTCGAAGTCACCTCTTCGGAAAAGCAGCAGCGGCGCGGCTGTCCCCCTAGAGGAGGCAAAATATGAAACGGGAAGTTACCATTTCTCATCAGAACACAGCAAGACACACGGCGCGTACAGCTACAGCATGTTCCAAGCCATCTGTCTTCAGCAGGAGAAGCCACCCTTGAGTCTGGGTGGCTCTTAGAAAACCCATGAGGAGCCACCCAGACAAGAACAAAAGGGGGCGAGTCAGGCAGGACTTCTTTTCTCAATTTAAATGACCCGAAAGATCACAGGGAAAAAATACAATAGCAGTGGTGTATCTAGTTACATGTAACGACGCCGTCCCTAGTTAACAGAGGGTGACTGGTATATTAAAACTCGGGAAAAAAATTAATTATTCACAGCAGTATAAGGTTTGTATGACTTTTGAGGAACTCTACATTTAGGGCTCTTGTGGAATCTTCACAATCATTCATTGCAGGGTAAGAAAACCAGAGAAGTTGGGTGGAGCCCACAGTCACAGAAGCAGGCTTGGGCAACAGCTTACTCTGTCCAAAGGACCCCCGTGTCTGCCTCCAAAACCACTGGGCTACCGACCACCTTCCGCCTCAGCCATAGGGCTCCCTCCCTACGCATCTGTCCTGTGAGGTCAATTCTCAAGCCCAAAACCCTGATGCCCCAAGGTCCCCCAGAGGCCGGTGAGCAAAGGCAGCCACGCTATCCACCTCCATGCTGCCACCTGCCGGCTGCCCAGGAGAACTGAGCCCGGTGTTCCGCCCCTCAAGCTCTGCGCCCCTGATGGTCGGACCTTGACAGAGTGTGTCTGAGCCACAGTCTGGGATGAACTCTGCGGTGGGGAGGGATGGTGTGGTCAGAACCCTCCCACTTTACCCAAGGAACGCGTGAGACAGCAGAAACACAGCCGAGGTGTGGGTTGGGCTCGGAGGTTTTAAGGCTTTTCCAAAGTCAGAAGAGACTGGACTGCAAGTGGACACAACACGGATTAACAAAAATTCATTTATGTTTTGCATTTATGGCCTTGGGTTTATGTAAATCTAGACATCAAAACAGGGCAGGAGTACAGATGTTTCCAGATATCTTAAAACTCTCTGAACTACAAAACACAGGATTCTTTACCACCCAGCCGCCATCTGCAGTCCCTTACAGCCATGTCTCAGTATGATAAGGCCCCAAGTTCTTGGTTTTCAAATAAGATTTTCAGAAATTTTTAACATTCAGTAAAATGGAGGGATCTGCTAACTCAGAATGTTCCTTTAAAATGTTCTAAGTGTGTATTTGGAGATAACACTTAGGAATCCCAACAAACTGGTAACAAATCCATTCCAAGGGGTTCTTCATCAGGGTGAGACAGCGCCTGTCACTGAAGGCACTTGCCCAGATCTGAGGGACACGGTAACAAATGCTGGTTTTCAATTAGCGGGCAGTTAGTGCGCAATTCATACGCCGTGTTAAAGGACTTGTCCATGTAAAAAACGCCAGCAGTTAAGGGCTGATCAGCAGAACTGGTGCGGAGATGAGACAAAGGAAGAAAAAACTATCCAACTCCTACTGGCTCCTAAAGGCTAATATTTAAATAAAGTCAAGGCTGGACACAGTGGCTTATGCCTGCAATCCCAGCACTATGGGGGGCCGAGGCGGGTGGGTCACCTGAGGTCAGGAGTTCAAGACCAGCCTGGCCAACGTGGTGAAACCCCACCTCTGCTAAAAATGCAAAAATTAGCCACGCGTGGTGGCATGCGCCTGAAGTCCCAGCTACTCCGGAGGCTGAGGCAGGAGAATCGCTTGAACCCAGGATGTGGAGGTTGCAGTGAGCTGACATCATGCCACTGCACTCCAGCCTGGGCAACGGAGCAAGACTCCATCTTAAAAAATAACAGTAATAATGATAATAAAATAAATTTTAAAATAAAAAATAAATCAATGAAGTCAGGTATATGAGTCTGTTATACGCACACAGTGCATATGTGAAAGTATGAGAAAGGAGACTGGGCAGTGCTAGGATGCACCACGGATAAAAACATGGAATTAAGTATACGAAAGAGGAAACGTTAGCCTTTGTTTAAGTCAGACTGGTGCTCAGTACATTCGACTCATTTCTAAATATTCGAAAAAGGCAACATCCGGCAGGGAGAGATCTAGTTTTCCCTGCAGTAAAGGAATACAGATTTCTGAACACACATGTCCAAGACTACTAGTGGAGTCTGTCAGTGTAAACAATGCAGCTGTGTCATCGGCCCCTGTACATCTGTGGGGTTTTCAAAGCACAACTGTCGAGGCTTCCAAAATGTTCCCCAAAAGGATCATAAAACATCGCCTAGAACTTCCAGTACCTCTGACCAAGACACTGAGTAATAAACTAAAAGTGAATAATCTAGCCAGGCACAGTGGCTCAGACCCATAATCCCAGCACTTTGGGAGGCCGAGGCAGGCAGATCACTTGGGGCCAGGAGTTCGAGACCAGCCTGGCCAATATGGCAAAATGCTGTCTCTACTAAAAACACAAAAATTAGCTGGGCATGGTGGCCAGCACCTGTAATACCAGCACTTTGGGAAGCCGAGGAGAGCGTATCACTTGGGATCAGGAGTTTGAGGACAGCCTGGCCAACATGGCAAAACCTCGTCTCTACTAAAAATACAAAAATTAGCCAAGCGTGGTGGCATGCGCCTGTAATCCCAAGGCTGAGGCAGGAGATTCGCTTGAACCCTGGAGGGGGAGGCTGCACTGAGCCGAGATGGTGCCACTGCACTCCAGCCTGGGCAACAGAGCAAGATTCTGTCTCAAAAAAAAAAAAAGCGAATGGTCTAGCCCAAGTTATCGAAGTCACCGGTCGAGAGTGAACGGCAAAATGCCTCTGGAACACACAGACCCTGCACAGAGTCCCGAGCCACCCCAGGAGGGCAGGAGAGAAGCATGACCACGAGTGGAGGGGCAGGGGGCGGGAAACTGAAGCTATTCGCAGAAGCAGCTGATGAGCAGAAAGACTGAACAGCTTTCCAAGGACCTACTTCCTTTCCAAGGAAGAAAACACGTGGCTAACTGGAGAGGCACAGGATCCTCAGCAACAAGGAACCAAGCACCTTCTCAGCCAGGGACCCAGGACCCTCTTCCCCACCAGGCACCTTCTCAGCCAGGGACCCAGGACCCTCTTCCCCATCAGGCACCTTCTCAGCCAGTGACCCAGGACCCTCTTCCCCACCAGGCACCTACTCAGCCAGGGACCCAGGACCCTCTTCCCCACCAGGCACCTTCTCAGCCAGGGACCCAGGACCCTCTTCCCCATCAGGCACCTTCTCAGCCAGTGACCCAGGACCCTCTTCCCCACCAGGCACCTACTCAGCCAGGGACCCAGGACCCTCTTCCCCGGACCCTCTTCTGACCGAGGTTTCCTCATTACAGGATCAGGGCCACTGAAAGAGCAAAAGCCTCTAGTGAGCTCCTGATCAGGCCTCAGGCCTTGGTGTGCAGAGAGGCGCAGGCCCAAGCGCTCCCCGCATTCATCATCAGTAAGCCACAGAACAGACGGCTTCGCCCCTCGTCCCCGGCTCCTGGACCCAGTGCTGTTGGTTGACAAGGGCCCTCCAGGGGCCTCCAATCACGGGAATAAACTACTGCCAAGTCCAGTGGGCCTGGCAAAGTGCTGCCACGTGACACAGCCAAGGTTTCCTTACTGCCAAGGTTTCGTTACAGCCAGATCAAAACAAAACTAAGACGAGGGGCCTCCTAGGCGGCCCAAGGGGACCACGACACCCATCTGCTGTTCTCAGGTTCCTGAGTGCCATTCTGACTCTTTCATTTATCCCTTTTCTACACTCCCCATTCTCGTGTGCACTCCATCTACTGCACACGCGAGGTGAACCTCCCAGAGAAATTAAGCGCCACCACTGGCAATCAGACCTCCTCAGGACACCCCCTACAGGTGGCAGCAGGCACAGGACACACCCGTGCCCCCTCCACGGCCCCCACGCCCCCACCAGAGCCCACACGCCTTCCTCCACAGCCCCCACACCCCCTCCACCACCCCCACCCCTCCCTCCACGGTTCTCACGCCCCCTCCACGGCTCCCACCACGGCCCGCACACCTTTCTCCTCAGCCCCCACCACTCCCTCCACGGTTCTCACGCCCCCTCCACGGCTCCCACCACGGCCCGCACACCTTTCTCCTTAGCCCCCACCACTCCCTCCACGGTTCTCACGCCCCCTCCACGGCTCCGACACCCCCACCACGGCCCGCATACCTTTCTCCTTAGCCCCCACCACTCCCTCCACGGTTCTCACGCCCCCTCCACGGCTCCCACCACGGCCCGCACACCTTTCTCCTCAGCCCCCACCACTCCCTCCACGGTTCTCACGCCCCCTCCACGAACCCCACGCCCCCTCCGCGGTTCCACACACCCCCTCCATGGCCCCCAAACTCCCCCTCCACAGCTCCCACCCCCCACCTCCCCCCACAATTGGGACCTTGTGTAGGTGGCTTTTGATGTTTCGGTGGCCCTGATCCTGAAACGGAAGAACTTGGCTAGAGAAGTGTCCGGGGAGGGGGCTCCAGCTCCCTGGTTGAGGAAATGCCTGGTTCCGTGGCTCCCATGCCACACAGGGAGAAGGTCTGCAGGAAAAAGCACTTCTGCTCCTCAGTCCCCACCAGTCTGACAGCCCCTGGGTGGCAGTGCTCACCGGGCACTTTATTAGAATTGAAGGAAAGAGAACGGTGCTGGTTTGAGCACGGCATGGCCCTGCATAGATGGCTGCCTCTAACCCTGACCGCAGTGCCGAGGGCACACACAGAGGGAAGGCTGGCTCAGAAAGGCCTGGTAGCGGCCCTGTGCAGAGGGAGCAGGATCTCCAACACGCACCCCATGCTCTCCGGGTGCACGGAAGCACGTGCCAGGAGGAGGCAGCCGGTCCGAGCAGCCCTGGAGAAGGCGCATGTCACTCCCGACCCCATGAGTGTGCACACATGTGCCACAGACGGTGACTATGGCTGCTCTGTCCTCGGCTCAAACACACCAGGGGCTCCCGGGTTCCTTTCTAAGCAGGACCTTCCTAGATGTGTCTTGGAAACACAAACATGGATTAGGTCTTGGGTGACTCCACCGCGTCCCAAGCTGGCCCTGGCCTGGCTGGTGCCGCACACCGCGGACAAGCACGTTTCACACGGGGCCCAGGGAGTGGCAGACTTGCACTGTCTGAAGTCTCTGAGGCAACATCTTCAACACACACAACCGCCCTCAAAAGCACAGAAATGCGGTGAGGGCACTTTGTATAAAGTTACTCCCCTTTCACTTAAAGTATTTTTTATTACTGTAGTAAAATATACATAACAAAAAAGTCTGCAGCCACGCAGCCACGCTGAGGCGCTCCCCTTCCGCAGTTATGGCTGCTCTGGGGCTGCCTGTTCGTCTTGTTTTTGGTTTTCCACGGGTGTTTAAAGCACTTCATTCTCAGTGCACATTTGTGCCTCTTTTCTTCTTTGAAAAATAAACAGGACCCCAGGAGCGCCCTGCTGGCTGTCACTCCAGGAGGGGCAATGGGCAGCAAGCATGGGTCTGCGCCCAGCTCTGGTGATGCTGAAGAACCGGGCCCTGCATGTAGGGTGCCGCTGCACCGCCCCCCGGGAGCTGTACCCCCATGGGAGCGGTTGCCTCACTCCTCCTCCCAGGCAGCCCACCTGCAGGAGGTAGCGCCAGCCCCGGTGCCAGGACCCTCGTGGCCCCCTGTGCACTGAGAGCTCATCCTGCGGCCAGTTTCCTGAGCTGCTATTCCTACAAAGCGGCCCTTCCAAAAACCAACTTCCTCCTGAAACGCATCCCCATGCTCTCTCTGCAAGACACTTTTCTTGCCTAACTTCTTAAGTGTTTAAAATAAAGATTTTTCTCATTTCTGCCCCTCTATATTGGGATTCGTAAAGGCCATTATTTCTTTCCACCCATAACGGATACAGTTTAGTTAATTCCATGAACAGGAAGGGATGTCTGCCCACCTGGCCTCTCTGGGTTTCTAAGGGAAGGTTGGGGGCCCTTGCTTGGGGATCGGGGGCTGTGGTGTTTTGCTGGGCTGGGCTTTGTTGAACACACAGGGTGGCTGCAGGCAGGTCCCCACTCTGCACAGTTGCTGGACCCGTCTGCAGTCAAGTTCACGGCACAGCCTGAGCTCAACACCGGGGGCTCCCCTCCATATTAACAGGGAGTGAGAAGTGAATGAACAGGTAATTGCAAGCATCACATCCATCAGTGACATCTCTGATTCAACTTTAGGCTGACAAGGAAGAGGGGATGGGAGGTGAGGGAGGAGGGAGGAAATGGCACTACTTTTATAAAGGTTAAGAAAAGGTAAAAGTTCCACAATATTAAGATTATACAGGGAAGAAAGCTTGGTGCTTTTTTTAGAAGACAAATTCAGTTAAGCGACCATAATTCTAAGGAGCCTCGGGAATAAAACTTCTCACCTCCCAACCTACAAACGGCATCAGAACCACCAGAAAGAGGCCCTTTAATGAACAACTGCATGTACAGAGACTTGCATAGGGGACTTTTATCTGGTTCTACATTTTTCAAGCTTATCACAATGATTTCCTTTCTAATGGATGAGAGCTGGACTTTTCAAGATTTTCTGTTCTATGACTGACAATTTTACCCACACATGTCATTTTCATTATGCAGCCAAACATCTTAAATATTTTATTCTACAATTTCGGCAACCATCATGATGGTTCCCACAGGATGTGGTATAATTTCGGCAACCACATCCTTCCCACAGGAAAAAAACCTGCCAAGGGCATGGGGAACCCGTTAACACCCCAAATTCTCACTGGACTGATCTCTCAGCACTGGCTGATCGGACACCTGCTGCCCTGAGAGCAGAACCCATCGCTGGAGCCCCGGCCACCTGGGAAGGACCATGCCCCACCCCTCTGAAGTCTCCGTCATCCACGTGGACTCTGCTCCTGGGACACAGCCACCGCGGGACGAGCCCGCAGCCCCTCTCATTTCAGCCACATCAGCTCAGGTCAGACACGTGCACAAAATTCACACTTCTTCCAGGCACCCCACCATGATCATAGAACAGGAAGAATCTTTGAAGAGACGTGGCATGTCCGTGCACCACACCCAGGCCGGTTTAGTAACCCGTGGATGATTCTTACATGCCTTACACACACTGTGCTTTTCCAATACATTGTACGTTTGCAGGAGTGAAGGCACTGAACAGCAAGGGAGGCAGCTTGCAGGTACACCAGCACAGGCCCGCACACGCTCTGCCACTGACCTGCTGCAGACGCAGATGAGATCAATTCTGTGTGTCATCGTAGGTTTATAAAATACAAATTGTTTTAATATATTTTATCCCAGATTTGCCAAGAAAAAAGAAAAAAAAACCACTCAGTCACACAAAAGCACACCAACTATATAACGTGATTTTCTTTTTTCAGAGGATTACTAAGCTGGTAATGTAGGAGACCGAAGCATGCATGGACTTGGTCTCTCCCTGACAGTCTTGGGGACAGGAAGGAGAACACGGCTGGCTTTAGTGCACAGAGGTCAGCTGGGAGCAGGCCCAATGCCTCTGCCCAGGAGTAGCCATTCCTGAATCTGACATGGACAGGAGACAGGGAAATACTGGATAGAACAGGGCAGTTCCCTGGCAAAGGCCCCACCCTCGAGCTTGGAAACCTGCGGCCCTAAATGGGAACAGGTATTCCTGTTTTCGAACTCAAGTGTTGCTTTTGGCCCGCCATGCCTCCCTATCCTGTACCCACAGAAACCCCAAACCCCAGGCTCCAAGAGCAGAAGAGCAGAAGACTGGCAGAGTGGCAGAACGGCACGGCAGAGAAGAAAAGAGAAGGAGCATCTGAACACCGAGAGGAGTATGGCTGCAATCGGTCAGAGAGGAGGTCGGCCGTGGGACAGCTGAACTCCAGGGGAAGATCATCTTCCCACTCCATCCCCTTTCCAGCTCCCCATGCATCCCCCTGGGAACCACCTCCACCACTCAATGAAATCCCTGCAATCACCATCCTTCAAAGCCTGTATGACCCGATTCTTCCTGGACACCAGACAAGGACCCAGGTACCAAGATGGCAGGGTGTAAAAGGCTGTCACCCTGACTCTCCACTGAGCTGGTTGAACACTTAGCCATCCACAGATAGCAACTGCTAAAACAGCATTAATTGTCTAGACACTACCATGGGGCCGATGCCCAAAAGCACTCACCCAGCTCCTGCACCTGCCAATCTGCTTGCTACCCCTCCTGTAAGGAGTTTGAGTGCAAATAAGCCACGCCCCTGTTGCAAGTCCCGTGAGGGGTCAGGGAACTCTCCTGTTTCAGATCCACAAGGAGGAAGGTCTCAGAGGTTGCTGCAGTGCCCGACCTCCCAAGAGCCATCATGTACACTGATGACCCAGATGGAGAAAGGGAACCGGACAAGCTTATTGGACCAGGGCTGACACTCAGAGATGAGGGAGAACAAAGCAGCACACAGACTCAGAAGTTTTCGATGAGATGCAACAAAGGCTTGAAACTAACAAGATGAAATCCTGTAAGGAAAAACAGAGTGCAAGAAGAGAAAGTTCTGGCCACGGAAAAGACCCCAAGCTCCTAGGAGACCACGGGCTCAGTGTGAGTTACTCGGCTCAGGGTTGAGATCAAACAGAAGCATCCTCAGCAACAGCCGGGGAAGGAAGGCCCAGGACGGGGCTGGCCAAGGGTCCTCTCTTCACACTGGGCGGCAGGAGCCCAGCCTGGGCTCTGAACCATACATGGAAGAGCAGCAAATGAACAAGAGTGAGCGAGTCCAGAACAGGCCCAGGGGAGGCTTCTGGGAACCAAGTAATACGAGAATGACTGCAAGAATGTGGACTGTTCCACCCAAAACAGGCGGCTGGTGGGTTGGGCTGCCGCAAACCCTGATGTTACTCGGTGAGCACTGAATGGATACAGGAAAATCAGTTCATCCAGGACAGCCTTGCAGGTGGCATCTGAGAATCATCTGTCAAGGTCATGAGCCACAGCTGGCAAGAACTGGTCAAGGCCAGAACCTGGCCTAAGGTCCAGGCTTCTGAGGGAGTGGCCTGCACATTCTCAAAAAAAAAAAAAATCTCTGGGTGATTTTAACTGCAGCCAAAATTGAGGAGGGCTGGGCAAGATAGGACAAATAAACAGAAATCAATGAGAATAAGATTTCAGGGGAGGCCAAGGGAGAAGGGTTCAGCTGAGAAACAGCTGCCTTATAAACAGTGCATCCCTCACCAACGAGAGGGGCAGGCAGAAAGCAGGAGGCAACTCTCGGGAATTCTGCGGGGACAGACCTTCCATCCGCACGCACATGGAGGCATGATCTCCCCCTGTCAATTCTAAGGTTCTAACTTTTGTGTACGGAAACGACCCAAAAATTGCTAACTAGACAGGAGTAATTCATTTCTTATGTACTCTTCAATGTCATTTTTTGTTCTGTTCAATTCCTTGTGACTTAGTTGATTTTTGCAGAGTTATTTTTAAGCAGTACAAAGTAGAAACACACTTCTTAAAACAAAAATGCTTTGTCATTTCTTAATCTCTACCTTTAAAAATAGCAAGCAGCTATTTCACTCTGAGGAGCGCTTACACAGCCATCACTGCCCGCAACCCTGGGACCTGAGGGGGAGATGGGTGAGTCTGGAGAAAAGGCTGTTTCCTAAGAGTCTCGTTGCTAGTCCTGCTCGGTCACATGACCTCACCTGTGGTCCCGAGCGATCGTGGGCAGCACGCTGTTTTATTACATGAGGCAGTATGCCTCCCGGTTCACGCTTATTATAGCAATAATTCCAGAGCTTCTCACTGTTGGTTAAAACAAAACAGAAACACAAATGCAATACCAAGCACAAAACCATGAACATCTCTGAGTAACTGGGCTCTTCCTCCTACACAAAACGTCCTGACCGGTCCCTCAGAGTGAATCTATGGTCACGACCCAGACCCCGGAGGCCTGTGCATTGAGTATGCGCTGAGGTTTTTAATACAACTGGCTTCTTTCCATTGTCTCCCCAGTTTCCCACCCCAGGTAGCTGGGTACTGAACACAAACTGGTCATTTTGATATGAGAATGAGCAAATCTACCAGAAAATTACGAGCCATGAATGTCTGTAATGAAATCCACAAGGAACCATGACTGCAGTTTCTCCAGCCCCATGGCACACCTGTGTCGGGGTTTACACCAGTGGCTTTAACAATACAGCCCAACACACACACCTGTTGCAGGGTGGAGCAGGTCACCCAGGGAGGCCAGTCCCAAGCCAGGAAGCAGCAGTGATGTGCCCAGGACGGCACCCGTCTCAGATGCATCCCAGCTCACCAAGGACCAGGGGATTCCAGGGAAGCACCAGGCAGGCCTTGGGTCGATGGCCAAGCAGCGCAGCTGCCAGCACCACCCCACAAGTCTCCAAGTCTCCAAGGAAACGAGGGGCACAGAGCAACCCGGGTCCCGCAGGCAGGAGGCCCATGTGGACGTCGGTCATTATCCTTTGGAGAGGAGAAGCTGGGTTCGCAAACTCAGCCTGAGCACTGCATTCCCCAGCCAGAAGCACCGAGCGGGGGTGTGATAGAAACAAGACACTTTCCAGGTTCACTGGGTGCCTGAAACCATGCCAGGAACTTCACATCCACGACCTGCCCCTCGGAACAGCCCTAGGGAGGGAAGGTCACCGTCCCATTTTGTAGATAAGAAACCTGAGGCACAAAGCAGCTTATCTAAGGCCATCAGGCTGAGAGCTCAAGCCAGCTTCAAATGCCTCTATCTCAGCTCACACCCCACAGCGCTGGGCTCATTGACACTGGCAGGTGTTCCCAGATCCCAGGAGGGCCACGAGGGAAGGAAACCAGGCACAGCAGGTATGGAAGGTGGGGACACCAGGGGTCCACAGGAGGACAGAGATTGCACAAAGAAACCATTAAGGAGGGCTGCGAGATTTCGAAAAGAAAAGAGAAAATGATATGAAGAGTCTGCACTTTAGGAAACAGGCTACAGGGTGAGTAAGTGTGAGCGTAAGGGCTCTGGCCGAGGAGGGTACTACCATAAGCATAAGCCAAACCACAACCCTATTCCTGGCGCAAACCCCAGCCATAGCCGTAGCAATACACCTAACAACTAACATGAACACCTGATCCCAATCCTAACCCCCTCAACCCTAACTGTGAACCAACCATAACCCTAAACCTAACCGCTAACCATAACCACTAACCCTAAAACTATTAACCCTAATCCAACTCTAACCCTAACCCCTTACCCAACTCTAACCCTAACCCCTACACCTAACCCAACTCTAAACCTAACCCGAACACCTAACCCTAACCCAACTCTAACCCTAACCGTAACCTAACCCTAACTGCTCCCTCTGTCGCTGTGGACTTGCCCGCAGCCAGGTCCTCCTGCAAACCTGCACAGCCCCATCCCAGACACGTGACTAGGACAGGGGTCCCCAAACATGACGTACTGGCATCCTAGTAGCCCGGGCAATCACACCAGCCCTACAGAACCTGTACTAAAATACCAAATTAGAAACAGGGACTTCCACAGGTGCCCAGGCAGCCAGGTGGAAAACTGCAGACACAGAGGTCTCAGTCATCCCATGGCCCCAGCCTCATTGTGTGCTTTGGAGATAAGGCTGTTGTCTCAGCCTCGCCCTGAAGGCCGGAGACCCCATCAGACAGAGACAGGCAGAGCCAGCAGGAGGAGGCCGGGCAGGGAGGCCCACAGCAGAGAGGCCACAAGAGCAGGGGAACATGACACTCAAAGGGAGAGGGACAGTGAGGCAAACAACACCACGGTCCTCTCTGCCGCAGCTCACAATGCCGCCCCTGGCTTCTGGGGAGCACACAGCTGAAGAAGAGCCCCATTTCCACCACCAGCGATGCCAGTCAAACCAGGGAGCCAGCGCAGACTCGGCCACTGGACCAAAGAAACACAGTACGGCCAAGGGACAGGCCTTACATCCAGGGCTCAGGGTGGCCTTTTCCTCACTGTCCCCATGAAAATGAGAAGACTTCACAGAAAGGGAAAGAAGCATCTTTTGACATAGGGAAAAAAACTCTAGGTTCCTAAATAGATGTAAGACCACAGGGAGTGTCACTAATAACAAGTTATAGTTTTACAATCTTCTGGTCAGCCACAGGCTCTGGGGTTGGCAAACGGGGCTCTTCACCCAGAAGGTGACATTCACAGGGCTCAAAATATGTCCCAGGCAACACAAGTCACCCAGGAAGTAGCACAGCCTGGGAAGCCCTTTGCACGTTCAAGAGCAGAGACCAGGAAAGCAGGAGGCCAACTGGGAAGGCAGGTGGGAAGGCAGGTGGCCAGGTGGGGGAAAGGTGGATGGGAAAGCAGGTGGCCAGGTGGGGGAAAGGCAGCTGGGAAGGCAGGTGGGAAGGTAGGTGGCCAGGTGGGGGAAAGGTGGATGGGAAGGCAGGTGGCCACGTGGGGGAAAGGAGGATGGGAAGGCAGGTGGCCATGTGAGGGAAAGGTGGATGGGAAGGCAGGTGGCCACGTGGGGGAAAGGCAGGTGGGAAGGCAGGTGGCCGGGTGTGGGAAGGGCAGGTGGGAAGACAAGTGGCCAGGTGGAGGGAGGGCAGGCAGGAAGGCAAGTGACCAGGTGGGGGAAAGGTGGATGGGAAGGCAGGTGGCCAGGCGGGAAGGCAGGTGGCCAGGTGGGGGAAAGGTGGATGGGAAGGCAGGTGGCCACGTGGGGGAAAGGCAGGTAGTCAGGTGGGAAGCCAGGTGGTCAGGTGGTGGGAAGGCAGGTGGTCAGGTGGGGGCAGGGCGGGTGGTCAGGTGCAGGGAAGGCAGGTGGTCAGGTGGGGGAGGGCAGGTGGGAAGGCAGGTCAGAACACAGCCTCCAGGAGAGTGCTGTCCACACACAGAAACTCATTCATTGCCCAATCACCACACACGCCCTTTCTGACTGAACCACGGTTGACTGGAAGAACCGGATGATATCCCAGGTCTGCACTTTTCAAACTCAGTCCCGATTCCAACTCCTTCTGCTCTAACTAAACACACGAGTGAGCATTTGGTCATCTCAGGCCAGGCAGGAATATTGGAAACGGATGGAGCAAAGTCACAGACAAAGCCTGCATGCCTGCATGCCATGTTTTTAGGTTATAAGGGAACAAATGTTAAACCACAAGAAAGGGAATTTTGGCCCTAACCCAGCAGAGTGGGTTTCCCACACATGCACTCCTGCCGCCGCAGGGCCTCTGCGCTCGCTGTTTCCCCCGCAATTCACAAGGCTGCACCCCGTCCTAAACGAGCATCTCCCAGACACCAAGAAAGCAAACCTTGTTTCACAGCTTTATCGCCACTATCTAGCACATCTGGCTCCTGGGAGAGAGACCATCAACAAATATGCATTTATGGGATGAATGAGGTGAGTAGGAGTCATTTAATATCCACGACTCACATGCAATGAGACAGCGCACAGGAAACTGCTCTAAAAAGCATGAAGCGCAAGATGAATTCGTTAATTCAGCAGGTATCTCTTAAGGACCTGCAAATAAGAACAGTAACGTTAAGCACAGGCAGCCTCAGGGGCAGGTACGGAATTCTGGCAGCACAGAGCACAGCTCTTAACCCAGTTACCAACCTCGAGTGGGTGCTGAGGTGGACATCCCAGAGCTACAGTCACTGGAGTCAGTGACCACGGACAGGCTGGAGGCCACGCATTCTAGATGAGGGAGTCTCTCTCCAAAACAAGACGCACCAGCACATGCCGAGGAAATGAAACTCCAAATGACGGTAAGATAAAGCACTTCCCAAATGACGTCTCCACCCTGGTCACACTGCAGCCGGCCGTGAGGGTGGGCCAGCCGCCCTGCAGGAGCCAAGTGTTTCAGGGACAGGAACCCGCTCCTTGTCCAGCTGCCCACACCGCGAGCTTCACCGTCCGGAAGTGCGCAAAGCTGCAAGTGAAAGAGGAAGCCCTGCCTTCTCCCCAGCGTCCACGCTCCTGACCCAGAAGGTGATCCACGTACAACCTGAAGTATGAGATTTCATTAGCAGCCCATTCTCTTAATTAAAAGCCAGATGGAATATTTCAGGTGATGGCCTCGAATGGTAGATAGTGCTCAGGGCTGACAGCAAATAGGATATTCAGGTCACTGGTTCTCCCATCCCCAGTAGCTGTGATCAGGAGATGGTCATACCCCCCCTTCACTTTCCTCTTCTTAGATGTTCCCTCTTATTTAAAAAGAAAAATCTATGAAACTAGCCCCATACAAGTGTATGGGTGTGGGGAACAAATAGGTATTTGTGATATAAAAGCAAACAGCCTCTATCCAAATGACACTGGGGATTTCAACCACATACGGCGCGCAGGGTCACCCTCCTCCCTAGGTGAAAGTGCACGGTGCCAGGAGCCCGACGCTGTCTCAGAACTCAGGGCCACTGCATTCAAAATCATTTCAAGATTTCAGCATTTACTTTTAATATCTGTGAATCTGTAGTAACTTTTATAACAGACATGACTAGTTAACAAAAAACTGGATTTGACAGCAAGAACATCACAGTCATCAACAGTGTTTCTCAGTAGAAGATCCATCTATCACTTTCAACCTGTCCTGAAAGGGGGAAACTTGATGAAATCAGGCGTCCAGATTTCATCACAATTTGAATTTCTAAGACAATCAAAATGCCAGAGACTAAGAGAAAACTACATAGACATCTGGGGGAAAAAATAGCCCCTGGAAAGATATTCAAGCTGAAAGGATCTTGGCAGCAGGCAGAGTGGTTCTCCAAACTGTGGAGAAGAGAGGCCGCTCCACTGAGAGTGAGAGGCCGGAGCACCGCTGTCAGACGATGTTTTTGGATATGATGTAGAAAATGCACGAGGAAAACTTGTAGCTATAATATCCACAGGGGCTTTTCCGTGAAAAAACAAGACATAAGCTGCCTGTGCAAGGGGAGCCAAAGAAATGCTGAAAACCACTGCCACGGGCTGGTGTGATCTGGAAGTTCTCCTCCTGAAACATAAAAAAATAACCAAGACAGACTCAGTGCTTCAGAGGGACACAAGGAGCACAGAAAAGCCGGGGGACACATAATTGCTTTCAGAGGCTACACAGTTCAGAAGCAGGTGCAGCCAATCAGGAAGCCACAAGCCCCTCCAGAGGCACCGAGTCGGGGAGACCCAAGCCCCAAACACCAAGGCCATGGAGTGGGAAAGTGACAGCGTGGGTCTTGCCCTCATTCTCATCAAAGGGCAGCCCCGGGCTTTCATATAGAATAATAAACGCTGCTGCCAATGCCAATCGTCCAGCTCAGTCCTATGGCCAGAAAAGTTTCTTCTAAAGAAATGTCTTCAAGAATGATTCTTACCATGACACACACAATGTGAACTACAAAAAAAAAAAGAAAAAAAAAATCTGAATGACAAGAAAATGCCAGGACTAGAGCAACATGGAACTGAATGGTATTATAAAATTTTGATAAATTATACCCCAAGATGTTTATTCTACTTTTTCTGGATGACTGAGTATACATGTTTTCATTTCAAGTGATAATCTACTAACATAAACAACTTACGAAAGTCTGTTATCTGTGTTAATAGAAAATTACATAAATATCTTAGTACTCTGGACACGATATTTTATTTTTGAGACAAGGTCTTGCTCTGTCACCCGGGCTGGAGTGCACTGGTGCAATCACAGCTCACTGCAGCCTCAACCTCCCCGGTTCAAGCCCTCCTCCCACCTCAACCTCCTGAGTAGCTGGCTCTACAGGCGTGTGCTACCATGCTTGGCTACTTTTTTTTAAACTTTTTGTAGAGATGGGTCTCACTCTGTTGCCAGGCTGTTCTCAAATTCCTGGGCTCAAGTGGTCCTCCCTGGCCTCTCCAAGTGCTAGGATTACAGGCATGAGCCACTGCGCCCCCAGCCTTGGAAGCTGTATTTTGATGTCCGAACAAAAACAGTCCCAAATTAAATACAGAATTTCTGACTAGACAAATTATTCATGTTACTTTTTAAATCAGTGAGTACAGAATCAACAACTTAAAGGTTAATCAAATACCTCTAGCTTCCATGACAGCTTTCGGTTAAACAGCAGTTTATCCGGCATAAAACATAATCAGGTTCCAGAAACCTGGAATTTACTAACTGCTTCCTATTGACTCAACCATAAAGAAGCGTCGCTCAGGTTTGGTTTTTTGTTGTGAATCAAATGCTGAAGTGAATCGAATTCAAGTTGGCTTTCACGGCTACCTTACACACCTTACACACCGTCCTTCGTCCCCAAATCCTAGCAGCAAACCAAAACACATCCACTGGAGAAAATACAATCAATATATTCTTTTCTTATTTTTTAAAACATGGCAAACCATACTTTAATCAGAGAGCAATGAAGATTTCCACTTACAAATTTATCCAAGTTGGCAAAAAATAATTAGCTAACACGAATCTTTCCTTGTATGACGCAGCTTGTCTGAAGCAGATGCCAGCTAGCACATGAAGTCTTATCAAGAATGGTGGCGGGGACTGTCAGGAAGAAGATGCTGACGCCGCTGGTAGATGTCAGAATGAAAATAAGGAAGCTTAGAGTAAGGAGGAGAGCAGGAAAGCCAGGCCCATAACACTAGTTATGAAGGAATGGGGGCCTTTCTGAAGGAATGGGGGCCTGGAATCTTCCAACAGGAGTCACAAAGAATACAATTAAACCACTTGTGTGTTTTCTCCTACACAAAGTGTTTTAAGAGGCATAGGAGGGAGTAAGTCTCAGGAAGAGAAATAACACTGTACACTTCTCCGACTTAAAGCCAACTAATATACACACAAACTAGCTAGCACCTGCATGGCTTTCTACAACTTTTTCTGTTGCGATGCATAAATGTCCAAAAACACAGAATCCAAATTCTGTGTCTTTTACAAAGAAACTGTAATGAGTCTTTAAAAAAAAAATCAGGATCACTTATTAGTAGAGTCTTCAGATTTAAAATCAGGCATGTGTCTGACTTACGGAACAAAGGCCATTTCATAACACAAGCGGTCTCTGTCCTCCGTGACAGAGGAAGGCGGATTTCCCCGAGGCATCCTGGCAGCCCGCGCAATGCATGGAAGCTACCACTAGATGGCACCTGCGCCCAAGCTATAGCCCGACTCCCTCCTGGCGCTGGTGCTACGCGTGTGGTCCCCGTACATGGAAGAGCCATCCACTTTTCAACAACAGGCATTTATCTGCAAAAGACTTACACCAAGAGCTTGCCTTAAAAGATCATCAGGACAAATGCAAAATGCACATGTCTTATGACGCACAGCACTGTCAGTATAGCAATGCATCCTTTTGATCTGCATCTTATATTTCAGTTTGCACCTTCAACAATATTTTCAGAGGCTAAAAATGCAGAGGGTTTTAAATTAATAATATATTTGCATTTTGGCATAGATGGAATTAAGCAAACTATGTCTATGAACATTAGATTTGGGGGGTTATATATATAGCCAGCATATCCAACTTCAAAAATGTCCAACCTTGCAAAAACTTACTCAAACGTAATGAGTTAGCAATTGACTTAAAGTATGTTAGTCATTTAGTAACGGACTTGAAAATGCTCTCCATGCTGGCTTCAAGGCAGCTCATCTCAGCGAAAGCCTGGGTGCGTTCTAAGGGCTAGAGAGGAGGTTCAGGAAAACAGCGCCTAAGTTGTCTTCTGTCACCTCTAGATTCGAGGTCCAGAGGTCTGAGTTCTAGCCCCAGGGTCCCCCTGATACTGTATAAGTCGGGAAACACTCTCATCCTTTGAACATAGCTCTGGGTGACATCGTCCATTCAATACTGGTCCCAGGTGGTCACCACCTGCAGGAGGAGACCCAGCCACCAGCCCTCACCATGTTTCTGCTTGGAACCAGCAATAATCACTTAAGATTGTGAGTGACATGGGGATGAAATGGAAACTGCTAAGATACCTGGCTCTTTGGCCTAGTTTAGTCTCCCAATGGGGTGGTTTCAAGGGTAAGGATGTGCCTCTCCCACCGTGGGATAAGCAGAGCATCACCGCAGAGCAATCAGCCCTGCACAAGGGCAGCAGCCCTTCTGAAAGTGGACCTTCCTTCACACGCCCCCACTTTAGCAAACTCAGGCAGGAGGGTGTGAAAGGGCTGGAAATTCAGAGTGAGCAACTGGAAGGGCAGACAGATGGAGGGACAATTTCCCAAGAGGCCGACTTGGGGCAGAAGCCAGAGAGGGAAAAAGACAACCCCCAGGTCTGAGCCTAGGCCAGAGATGAACACAGGAGCAGGCGAGGCTCACAGTGTTCACGACACAATTTTCTAAGTCCTTTCACAGAGGTTTATGTTACAATTATTGTCATTCTTTGGGTACTGTGATGTGTGTCTTCTGGTAAGACGGACTGAATAATTCGAGGAACAGCTATTTCTGAGCACTTGGTAGGATTTGCTACCTAAACGCCCAGAAAGTTAAAACTTCATTATTTTAGGACACAAAATAAACAAATAAACATCCCAGCTTGCCCCATCAGACATTCTTACTCTTATGGTTCTGATGAATTCATAAGCTGGCTGGTACTGACCCCGTACTTGGTTGAGTGTGGATTATAAAGCTATAAGCAGAGAGGGGTGACCAAGTGGAATCAAACTACGTAGGCACGGCCTGTCTGGTTAGGAAGCTTGTCCACACAGAAAGCCAGGCAAAACTAAAGCATGTTATGGTTACACATATATAAACAAATGTGAAACATGTAGGTTTTCTACAGCTCCCACATGCAGGTTCAAACTATTATGTAATATAAATATTGAGTCTCAGAAGTTCCAGTCCACCATGGATACCTAAGGAAAAGATCTGACATTTTACTTAAAAATTTCAGCAACTCTCCCCAAATCACACCACTCTATTGTTCCTGAAATATCTCCGGCAGGCTTCCTTAATCACACTGTAAGTTGTAACAAAAGGGCTGTAATTATAGTGTCCATTAAAATGACGTAAACAAAAAATATAAATATACATTTCTCCTTCAGACTTCATTCTTTCGTTTACCTCTTCTCTCCTATTTTTAAAAAGAGGAAATAACTGTATTTTCCTTTCCTGTACATCTTAACCCATCTATGCCTAGTGTTCCATTATTGGAACGCTAAGCTCATGGGAGTTATTTATATCCTACTGCTCAAGGTCATCACCAAGGTCTGATTTTTCACCAAAAAAAGAAATTTGCAACCTCCGGCATAAATGGGTTAAGTTTTGCTCTTATAGTTCACCTTCAATTTATCTTTTTTTTTTTTTTTTTGTAAACCAAAAAAAAGAATTTCAAGCCCCAATTGAACAATGCCTCAGACAAATCTCTGGAAAGCCCTAATTACTGCGTTTATCTTCTCAACCACTCAGTCATATTTCTATTTTGAGAAGGAGTTACAAAATAATATCTCTGCAACTGTTTCGCAGGAGCTCGTTGACCAAGCTGGAGCCCTAGATCTATGAATTCAAAATTTTGAAAGCTAAGTAAGCTGTTTTCCATCAAGTACTACATCAAAAAGCTGGTCACAAGAGGCCAAGCCTAAGTCCGTCCCTCTCCGCCCACGGGCTTCTCCGAGGCCATCTCCAAACCGCCCTGCAGCTGCTGGCAGAGCCCGCATGGGCCCCTATGTGGCCCCTGGACAGACGGACGGCACTCCTGGGGCAAGGTGAGCCCGGAGCACAACCGGCCTCCCAGCCCGTTCCTTCCCGGGGCTCTCAGAGCCAACCACACCCCCAGCTCTCCACCACCAACCGCACCCCCGCGCTGCATCTCTCCACCAACCACACTCCCACGCTCCATCTCTCCACCAACCACACCCCCACGCTCCATCTCTCCACCACCAACCGCACCCCCGCGCTCCATCTCTCCACCACCGACCACACCCCCGCGCTCCATCTCTCCACCACCGACCACACCCCCGCGCTGCATCTCTCCACCAACCACACTCCCACGCTCCATCTCTCCACCAACCACACCCCCACGCTCCATCTCTCCACCACCAACCGCACCCCCGCGCTCCATCTCTCCACCACCGACCACACCCCCGCGCTCCATCTCTCCACCACCGACCACACCCCCGCGCTGCATCTCTCCACCAACCGCACCCCCGCGCTGCATCTCTCCACCACCAACCGCACCCCCGCGCTGCATCTCTCCACCACCAACCACACCCCCACGCTGCATCTCTCCACCAACCACACCCCCGCGCTGCATCTCTCCACCACCGACCACACCCCCGCGCTGCATCTCTCCACCACCAACCACACCCCCGCGCTGCATCTCTCCACCACCAACCACACCCCCACGCTGCATCTCTCCACCACCAACCGCACCCCCACGCTGCATCTCTCCACCACCAACCACACCCCCACGCTGCATCTCTCCACCACCAACCGCACCCCCACGCTGCATCTCTCCACCACCAACCGCACCCCCGCGCTGCATCTCTCCACCAACCGCACCCCCGCGCTGCATCTCTCCACCACCACCCACACCCCCGCGCTGCATCTCTCCACCACCAACCACACCCCCACGCTGCATCTCTCCACCAACCGCACCCCCGCGCTGCATCTCTCCACCACCAACCACACCCCCGCGCTCCATCTCTCCACCACCAACCACACCCCCACGCCGCACCCCTCCACCACTAACCACACCCCCGCGCCGCACCCCTCCACCACCAACCACACCCCCGCGCCGCACCCCTCCACTACCAACCACACCCCCGCGGTACATCTCTCCACTACTGTTTATAGGCTCTCAAGAGGGACAGGAAAAACCAGTATTGTTTGAGTGCCAACTCTGCATAGACAATTTCCACAGAATGACTGCACATGCATGTGCGTGCCTATGTGCATGTGTGTACGCGCGTGTGTGCACGTGTGCGCATGTGTGCACGTGAACGTGACCAGTGGTCTCTGCATCCCACAGGGAGGGGAGGGCTTCTCTGAAAAGAAATTCTATATGCACAAGCCTTAGCCCCGCGCCTTCTATTTGCTGAAGACATCGATCGCCTCAGTCAACACCAATGAATTCATTCACTCTGTGAATACAAATCCCGCCAGTGGCCACAACAATCCCTCTTGCTGAGTTCAGCAGTGAACGAGGCACACACTGGGCTGTCCCGCGGAGCTGCCTCTGGAGAAGCCGAGAGTAAACCTGAAGAAAGGGTGCCCTCCCGTAACCTCCCAGAGCCACCACCCAGAGGACAGGAAGGGTCCCACAGGCCCCTTCAGCTTTACCATCCTAAGATGCCTAGGTCCGAGGACATTTCCTTGTCATCCAAGCTACAGGCGTCCCACAGCTGAGAACCCGGACCTGTGTGACCTGTGACCCCCTCTGCCACCCACGTGACAGGACAGATCATGGACCAAGTGGCCCCTCAGGGACCCAGGCTGTCTGAGGCCCCTGCGGGGGACAGAG
Organism: Gorilla gorilla gorilla; assembly: GCF_029281585.2. Taxonomy (NCBI): domain Eukaryota; kingdom Metazoa; phylum Chordata; class Mammalia; order Primates; family Hominidae; genus Gorilla; species Gorilla gorilla. The sequence continues at coordinate 105,768,623 of NC_073241.2, forward strand.
GAAGACGTTGCTTCTCCAAGAACACAACTTACACTCGGGCACTCACGGACAGTCGTGATTGCAAAACGGGAAGTGATCTGAAGAGTCGCAACGGATCTGAACGACTAAACTCCGCTCCTTGAACGAACTTCAGATCAGCGATGACTTGACAGGTCTCACTCTTGCCTGATTTCTCCTCTCTGAACTAGAAGCGAGCTCCATCGGGCCGCTGCGCTTCTATCAGCTTGAGCTGATGCCCTCCGTGTTCCCACGCTGGCAGCTGCCGTCTGCGCTCACAGGACCACAAGTGATGAACTGATGCCCTCCGTGTTCCCACGCTGGCAGCTGCTGTCTGCGCTCGCAGGACCACAAGTGATCCACTGGTTGTTCCACAGAGTCGAAGCTAGTCGAAGCTACAGGGCTGAGAGCCAGAAGCCACCTGCAAAGAGAGACTGTCCTCACCTGCGCACCTTCCCAGTTGCTGCTGAGCCACCTGCCTGCCACCAGGCCGGAAACCACCAAAGGCGCCCGGCACTACTGTCATTTCCATTATTATCAATGGCTATGACTATTTCTCTGTAATTATCCATGTTTATCTACCCTGCGTTTACTATACATAGGAATAAAACACAACTGCTTAAACTATTCAAATCCACCTGGAAGTCCACACAACAGTACTATACTGGTGCACCCGTTAAGACACTTCCCTTGCCCAGGGCTGCCTGCACCTGTCTGCCTGACGTGGTTCATCTCTTCTCATACACATGCAGTCAGATGAGAAGCCACACACACAGGCACGCTGCAACGCACACCAACACGGGTACACACACAAAGCACAAGCATGTGGTCATGCATCCATGGACATACAACTGTACACACACAGCCACACCTGGGGGGCACACACGGCACAGGCACGTGTGCAGTCACACATGCATTCGCACAACTCACAAGAGAATCGCAGTGTGGTCTGGGTTGGGAATCCAGGACTGCAGGGGTCAGCGACTGTACAATGAGATACAGACCACCCAGCCCTGACCCTCACGTACCTCCTACAACCAAATACAAGGTCTAGAGTTTCACACCCATGAATCCACCATTCTTTAAAGTGAGAAAATAGGCGCATGTTTGGAGGTAATTCTTAAATCTGAGAGCATCCAACCTATATCCTTAATAACCTGAGTGAGAAATCACACACACATACCACGAGCGAAACACATTACAAGGGCCTCACCTTCTCCTATTGACAGATTTCCATCAATTTCATGATCTATATGATGTATTCACATCAAAACTAAAAGATGCAGCTGCCAGTAATGAAATGCTTATGATTTTTAAAATCTGGGGAACATGCATACCCCTGCAACAGTCTCGATGTCTACAAAAAGCACAGGTCCAAGGACTAAGCATCCTGCGGACAACGAGCACCGACCGCCACTCCCTGTGGCCCCCACGTGGGTACCAGAGCAGCAGTGGACAGGCTGGCAGCCTGGGGCTCCTGTCCACTGGGCAGGGCTGGGGCAGAACTGGCCTCCCCACTCCACCCTGTGGCTCTCCAACACCCCTGGGGACTTAGCAGTCTCCAGTGACAAATGTTGCTGAAAAGTCATCAATCTCAAGCCCTGGGCAAAGGGAAGACCCTCGGAAGCAGGTGGTCCCACATGGTATCGCCCTCTTCCATGAACCCCAGAGCCAGGGGAATCCCCAAGGACCTCACATGCGGCTCCACACACGCCTGGGGGAGACGACGTGATCCCATTCGCGCCACTCCAGCACCTCATGCATGTGGACCGTGTGTATGTGTGAGTGCATATACTACGTGTAAGTGTGCATGTGTGTGAACGGCAGTTTTAGAGTATCTGTGAGTGTGGGGGTGAGTGAGCATGTGTGCACGTGTAAGATTTTGTGCATCTGTGTGAAGAAGTTTGTGTTTGTGCATGTGTGAGCATGTGTGTAAGCATGTGTGTGTGCATGTGACTGCACAAGTATTGTGTGAACATGTGTGAACGTGTGCATGTGTTTGTATGTGAGTATGTAATGAGTAAGCATGTGTGCATGTTAGTGTATGTTTGTAAGTATGAGTGCACCTGTGAGGATGCATGTGCATGTGTATATGGGTGAGCGTGAGTTTGTGCCTGTGAGCATGAGTGTGAGCATGAGCATATGCACGTGTGCATGTGATCAGCATGTGCGTTGTGTGCATGAGCATACGAGCATGTTTGAGCATGAGTACATGTGAGCATATGTGTGCATGTTAGCATGTGTGCACGAGTTTGCATGTGAATCACTGTAACTGTGTGTGCATGTGTGAGCATCTGTCCATGTATGGTGAGCATGAGTGTGAGTATGAGCGTGTGTGTGTGGGGCCGTCCCTGCAGACAGGAGAGTCCTAAGCCACAGTCGATGGTCCCCTACCCTCCTTGGTCCCCTCCCCACACATGCAGCACCCCAGGTATAAGCAGTACCCTGCCCTTTGCTCCCAGCAAAGACCTCAGGTGCTGGGCCCATTGCAGGCACAAGCTAGGCAGACGCTCGCTTTCCTCAGCACCTGATGAACCAGCCTCCCGAGGCCAAGATAAGGACACACCCTGGAGGTCATCGGGAACACGGTTTCCAGGGAACAGGGTCTGCACTGGCACCACAAACCCAAGGGCCCCCCGAACTGTGCAGCCTCCCATCAGACAGACTGTGTCTTTTTTGAGACAGGTGTCTGACTCTTGCCCAGGCTGGAGTGCAGTGGTGCAATCATAGCTCACCGCGGGTGGCCTCGACTTCCTGGGCTCAAGCGATCCTCCCGCCTCAGCCTCCACCCCACACTGCACACACCCACCAGTGCTACCTGCATAGGACAGGACACTCAGGAAGGGCTCAGTGAGGCACAGACAGGGCGTGCGCAACGGCAGGAGACTCTGCAGTGCATCAGCATGAAGCAGCTGAGCACAGCCAGCAGGCAGCAGGCCCCAGCCCGGGAGGGGGCGGCGTGGAGCTTGCAGGGCCTCCTTTCCTGGCTCTTGTCTTCCCTTCTATCCCTTTCACTTTCGGGGCACTCGGTTCTGTTGTGTTCTCATTGTGGTTCTCCTTGCGGTTCATTTAAGCACCACGGTGAAGCATTCATCCCTTCAGAGACATCCACGGTCATCAGGCCTGCAGTATTTTTACAAAACGCCCCCAGTTGGTGACTCCACTGACACACGCGTGATGAATGCGTGTGTTGTCCGAGACACAGAGCCACACCGTCACACTCAGCCCGATGACGGCTGCCCTTCCCCATACTTCAGTCAGGGTCAAAGGCGACTCACCTTCCTTTGGAATCCCGCCGCCCCGTCCCATGGGTGACGAGTCCATGCCAACCCCATCCGTCAGGGACCCACCTTGCATGGCGGCTTCTACAGGGACTGATCAGATCCACCTCTGACACACTGAACAACTCAGTCATGCCTGGCCCTCACACCAAACATCCACACGGGAGGCGTGCTCAAGCGTCCTCAGCAGGCCCAGCTGTCATCAGACGACAGCGCACGCAGGTGAGGGGCCTCCTTCAGGGCAGCTGGCACACGGGACACCCTGCAGCCCCTCCTCCGGAGGCACCGTCCGGCCTGCAATTCGCCCGCGCTGCCCAGACCCCAAACCTCTCTTTCACCCTGACTTCTTCACCACCAGGTGGCGCCTGTGCTGGATTTCTACTCTGAAGCCTCGTCCATCTACTCATCCAATCTTCCTCCTAACAACAAAAACAAGGCCGGGAGCGGTGGCTCACGCCTGTAATCTCAGGACTCTGGGAGGCCGAGACAGGAGGATCACGAGATCAGGGGTTCAAGACCAGCCTGACCAACATGGTGAAACCCCGTCTCTACTAAAAATACAAAAATTAGCCGAGCATGGTGGTGCACGCCTGTAATCCCAGCTACTCAGGAGGCTGAGGCAGGAGAATCGCTTGAACCCGGGAGACGGAGGTTGCAGTGAGCCAGGATGGCATCACTGCACTCCAGCCTGGGTGACAGAGCGAGACTCTGTCTAAAAAGAAAAACAAAACAAACAAGAAACCATAAAGCCAGCGACAGCCGCGCTCCATGTCTCCCCTAAATCTCCCCTTTCCTAAGCCTTCCTGGCTCTGCTGGCCTGTCTGCATGTTATCATGGGTTCCAGGCTTTCGCCAACACGTTCCTGTAGACCTAAGAGATGTCAAAGTTCCCAACAGTCAATAAAATTACCCTCTTTCTCACCATCAAAGCAGGAAGTCCCCACAGAATCCACTGGGGTGCAGAGTCTTATCCTTCTCAGAGACAGACCCACACGAGCACCGCCTCTTTGAGAGTGGGAGACAGCAGCCAAGTGGCGGCATCTCAGTGTCCCCTGCCAGGCCGGAGTCCCCGTGCTCCTGCCTGGGGCTATCTTAGATTTGTTAACCCGGGGCACACAGTGCGTCTCCGTCCACTGTTGGGTGAGACCTCGCCCAGACAGAATCCAGGTTCTCTCGTGCACAGGCTGGGTGGACAGGTTAGAACGGCTCTGGATTCCTCCACTACAAAATGAGTTAATTCTACTTTGTGAGGTGGATTCAAGGACACCCAGGGCAGGCATGGTGGCTGAAACCTGTCATCTCAACACTCTGGAAGGCCAAGGCAGCCTTCCAAAGGCCGAGGAGGATCACTTGAGTGCAGGAGTTCGAGAACAACCTGGGCAACAGAGTGAGACCCCATCTCCACAAAAATAAAATAATTAGCCAGGCATGGTAGTGTGCACCTGTTGTTTCAGCTACTCGAACAGCTGAGGTGAGAGGATCCCTTGAGCCCAGGAGATCAAGGTTGCAGTGAGCCAAGATCGTGCCACTGCACTCCAGCCTGAGCGACAGAGACCCTGTCTCATAACAAAGAAGAGGGGGGGAGTGGAGAGGAGGAAACCCAGTAGCGCAGGTTCAATGTCGGGACGGGGGCTCGGGCGGCAGCATCCATAATTACGAGGAGACGGGGCCAAGTGATTGGAACCCCAGCCTTCCTGGCACAGACAACACCGCCCTCTGAACACAAGCCATGCCAATCCACTCGTCCACCACCGAGCATCATTCTAGCGACACTGCCATTTCCCCCTTAACTCTTTCATCCTTTCTGATGGTAAAACATGGATACAGAAAATACCCAACACGACATGCAGTTTAATCAGTTATTCGAAGGTGAACACCCTTGTAGCTACAGTCCACCAAGAAACAGTCATTGCCAGCCACCCAGACACCCCTCATGGGGCCCATGGGCTCGGAGCCCCGCCCAAGTTTCCGCAGTGTTCACTTCCCTGCATTCCTCTACGCAGTTCAAACACGCAGCCCTCTGAGCTGCAGCCCAGCCAGGTCCTTCCCTGATGTGTCTGAGGGTCCCCGGTCCACGGGCTGGCCCACTGCCGGCTTCCTACCACCTGGATGATGCCAACTGCACCCTCTTGGTGCAGCCCGCGCTGCTTCTGTCCTCTGTAGTTTTGGCACGCTAGACATGCACCATTTTAAAAGGACCAGAAGGCTTTTTCCCATATGGTTCATGGGATGGCAAGGGAGGCAACAGTCTCCTCAAAAAATGAGATGAGGCTGCTACATTTGGGGAGGTGAGGAGGGACCCAGAGCCTTGGAGGGACAGAACTGGCAGGACCAGGAAAGTAGACCTTGCATGAACGTTTTTAATCGCACGTCACTATGACCTCCCCGCTGTTTTCGGAAGGCTGAGTTCCTAGTGACACAATGACTGTTTCCAAGGTGGGTGAACTGATCCTCATCCAAGAGCTGCTGCAGGCTGGTGTGGACAGCAAGCTCCGAGGGGCTGCGACGTGCATCTCTCCTGACAACGACACACTTGAGACCCTCCGGGAGTTCCAGCCGGGGTGAAACCAGTCACAAGGGAAAACAGCAAAAATTAAGAAGTGCATGGCTCTGGTAGAGCTCAGAAAGTACACTGTGAGGTTTAAGGGATGGTTTAAAAGGAACCAGGAGGTGAAAAACGTCTAAAGGCGGAAGGTGTCAGTGTTTGTCATCCAACTAGGAAACTGAGGGCACATGGCTCCCAAGACTGTGTGAGATGCTGGCACCCTAAAACCAAGAAGAACACGACCGCTAACGACAGAAAGAGGCGTAAAAAGAGGCCTTTCCAAACTGACCCACGTGAATGTTTGCATAGTGACACATTTGTGTTCGCTCGTTAATTCACAGAAAACTTCTACAAAGCTGTCCTTAGATTTCCAGTAATGTATCACCCTCAGTCGACAAACATTTTCCTATGAAATGCTTAGCACCCACTTCTAGTCCTCTGTCTCCTGACACTGTGAAGTGAAGCTACCATGAAGCTGGGCTCAGGACACTGATGAGAGCACTGCTAAATTGAGGCTCAGACTGAGGTTCCGCCCCCATTCAGAAGCCAAGCCAAAGATACAAAAAGTTAAATATATTCTTATCTATCTAACCTTCAGAAAACAAAGAAGCTGTAAAAAAAATCATAAAAGTTTTACACTTGCAGAGAAACATACAGCAAATAACTAGACATAATAATTTATATATAAAATCTCCCTAATATAAGCAAATAAAAAATATTTACATAGCTAAAGTGGAAGAGCAGCAAGAGAACGATTCCAGGGAAATTGAGACTTTGCTTAAATGTGGTTGTGGATTCCATTTCCTCTGCACAGATATGTTTTGTACATTTATAGAAACTCTATTTTTATACAAATCAGGAACACCAGAGTTCTTTGATGACCAAATTTTCATTATCAAATTTAATCACAAAATATTCATTATTGAAATTAATTAAAATGTATTATCAAAATTAATCAAATTCTATTTCTTAACCTGACCTCCAAAAACACTGCAGGAAATGCTACCATTGTCACAACTAATTTGCCAACGGAAATTAAAAAGAAAAAATTCTAAGAAGCTGATTTTGAAGTTACAGTAAAAATTAGTGTTGCAAAAAAAGAAAACAAGCACTTACATTTCATCGAACTAGAGACTGAAGAACAATCACATGGTGGGCCAGACTGTTTTTCTGGTAGGAACGATATTAAAGTATACCAACTATTACACCAAAAATATGCTCAGTGGCCAGTCTGGGTAACTCTTCACATCTGTGCTGGGCTCTCTGGATTTTCTACTTCACCATGAGCCCACCCTCCCTGTAGCTGGAGACGGTGGAAAACCGAGAGAGCTGCATTTCCCAGACTGCCTTGCAGCTAGGCTTTGCTACAAATTACATGTCCCCAAATTGGAGGCACCAGTGAGATCCAGACATCAGAGGTGGTATGGTTTGGCTGTGTCCCCACCCAAATCTCACCTTGAATTGTAGTAATCCCCATGTGCCAAGGGCGGGGCCAGGTGGAGATAACTGAATCATGGGGGCAGTTTCCCCCACACTGTTCTCATGGTAGTAAGTTTCATGAGATCTGATGGTTTTTATGAAGGGGAGTTCCCTTGCACACACTCTCTTGCCCACCGCCATGTAAGCTGTGCCTTTGCTCTCCCTTCGTCTTCCACCATGATTGTGAGGTCTCCCGAGCCATGTGGAGCTGTGAGTCCACTAAGCCTCTTTCCTTTATAAATCACCCAGTCTTGGGTATGTCTTTGTTAGCAGCATTAAGAACGGACTAATACAGGAGGCTCCCAGATGCCAGTGCTGGCTGGCAAGGACAGGGAAGTACGAGGGCTCGCCACAGCTGGGTTCCTTCTCCAGGCCCCTGGTTGTCACAAAATAGTGGCAAAAGTGAGAGCTTCTTGATAGAGCTTCCTGATTCTCGGGTCAGGGCTTCACGTATCCATTCTCTGGCTTCCAAGGTCTCAAGAAGCGGTTTTCATTGACTGTGGCTTCTTCCTTTCAGCACAAAGAAAACAGCTCCTGAGATGGGCTGATTCTGTCATTTTGTCACTTTCTGGAGCCACTGGAGGAGGCCTTGCCTCGAACAGGTCCCGAAGCTCGTGCAGTGGTTCCGCAGTTCCCTACACAGCCTGCATTCCTGCTTCAGGTACCGAGACGCTTTTCTTACTACATTGAACTCTGACAGGTAAAATTTGCTTTTGGGGAGGAAAAACCCTATGATTTTAAAAATTTCAATTTGTTTTGGTAGAATGGAAATCTTCCCCTTGCAAATTTATTTTGGGAATCAAAGAAAATAAACCATTCACTTGTGGGTGACTTGAGAGTCAGCTGGAGGAGAAAAAGAGCAATTTTTCCACAGGATTCTTCCTCATCTCCCAGTGTTCACCACGAAGCCGCAACACGCAACACACATCCAATCAGCAGCAATCTCCCGGGGGAGTTTTTCAAGATCTCAGGTTATAGCCAATTAAACACATCAAAGAGCAAACACCTACACACTCAACTTTCTAAATGAATACACAACAGTGTGCTCAGTTTGCCTTTCAATATATCAATGAGAAGAACTTGCAGGTCCTAAAAGCAGATAAAACTTTCAGATTAAAGAAATAAAAGACCAGCTAGAATTCTAACACAGCTTTGCTGCTATGAAATGCTTCCATTTTCAGAAGCTGTGTTCTTAAGACAACTGAAAAGCACACGGAATCCCTGAGGTCAGGACTGTCTAACAGGTCCTCCTCTGGGATGGAAACGGTCTCTAAATCTGCCCTGTTCAACACGTAGCCTCTCATGGCCAGGGGCTACTCACAAGGGACTGTGCAGCCTTGAGTGTCGCAGTCCTGTCATTCTGGATGAAATGGGTGTTGTGTACCTTTCCCAATACCCCAGAGACGAAATGCCTCACTGCACCCCAGCTACACACAGTGCAGATTCTACATCGACAGCCTCCAAAATACACTCAGTTCCACTGAACATCCTGTACTGGAGACAAGAACATTTCCAAGCATTTCAGCAAGTCGCGGCTTCAACAAAAATATTTCTTAACCACAGGTAATTCTAACGTTGGATTCCTCACTTAGGAACACTGACATCAGAGTTAATAGACAAGACACTATTCCATGGCATTCAGAGGAGAGCAGCAAAGGTGGGGAACAAAGCAAAATTAAAACTATAAAATACTTAAAAGTTATAAAATACGCCGAAAGCATGGAAGGATGTGTTGAAAACACCACAAAAAACTTCTGAAACACAAAAGCCCAAAGCATCAAACTCAACAAGTCCTAAAATTACCGCTTGACTATGGAGAGGGCTCAGAAGGCTCCAAAGACCTAAAACCTCATCTTGACCTCCCTTTTTCATCCACAAAATGAGGAGGTGGATGGGACAGTCTCTGTCAGGAGCCCTCTGCACTCACTCAGGCAGTAGGGAGACAGTGTCTGAAAACGTGTACCACCCCTCCAGCATAAAGCAGTTTTTAAAATATTTAAAATACCACTTTTTATTATCACATACTTAGATAAGAAAACTAGCAAAGCACATAGGTCATCTTAACCTTAAAATACTCTTAAAATAAAAACATCTGAACATTCAAAGGAGTCAACCCGAGATGATCCCAGATCATAAAACGTATCCTCTCCAAGACCGTGTGGGTGTGTGTTCCAGATTTTTTAATGATCTCGGCAAAATGCAAGAGCAGCCCAGAGACCACCATGTAGATGGTAAATAGTGGCATTGTTGCAGCTGAATGTCAAAACCTATTTTCAGAGGAAGCGGCACTAATGATTCACAGCGCCCTGATGAGGCTGCATTCCTAAGTCCGGGACCAAGACCAGCGAAGGTCGCCGTGCTGACTGCTGCTGCACTTCCAGGGGAGAACACCCTGGCGATGCTCTCCTTCCTCACTGGGGACAGAGGGGACGTACACGGCACCCAAAGGGACGGCCTGAAACAGGAAAACCTGAAAACGGCCCTGACTCTGGGCGGGCCACTCCAGCCCAAGGCTCTCCTCCCCTCTTGGGAGGGCCATTCCTACTTTTAGCTTAGTCCTACTGCACACGAGCATGACCCCAAACACTGCCTCCACTCACCAGGGGACCGACGGGAGCCCACACACTCTACGAACCCACCTGGCGATCAGCAGGGCCAGCCTTAGGAAGACAATGGCCATGGAGACTGACCTCATTTCTTCCTCAAGGACTGCAGTGCGCTGGGTAATAGAGGAAGGGAGGGGAGGCTGGAGGATAAGAACACACCGTGCCTCCTGATGTGGAAGCAGGAAGTCAAGTCGTTGCCAAGATGTGGCCCCACGTGACAAAGTGACCGACAGCACCTGAGGGAGCTCCTGGACTCTTTTCCTCTCAAGATTTTGTCTGGACACAGTTTTGAGCAACCAGGGAGTCCATGGTCCCACTGAGTCCTCTCCTCTCCCAAAGAACTCCGGGTCTTCTTTCTAGTCTTTCTTCCCTCAATGTCCCGGGACACCGGGCTGAGTGTGGCATCCTCCCTCCACCTCGCCCACCTCTGAGTCCCGCCATAACCTACCCGGAACCTACCAGAACCTAGCGTCACTGCATGCCACCGCGGCCCACAGTGAGCCCTGCTCAGAGGCCCACTTCTCCTTAGACATGAGACGCTGCACCTGCCAAGGTAATGCTGAAACCAAGGCCTCTGTGAGGAAGCAGGAAGCGGAGGCAGAAACGAAGTGCTATTATTTGGAAACGAAGTGCTATTATTTGGACGTACTGCTGAAAATGCCATACGGCTTATTCCCATTTTTTAAAAAAGGTTTTCTGTGGCTTTAAAGTTGACCACATTCTCTCTCTCCTTAGTGACTAATTCAATCCTGCAAACCTTGCCAAAACAATAAAAATGTAGTGGAAGAACTTTAAGTAGAATTTAGCAGTTAAATCCTACTACTACATGACTTTAAAATTATATATAAATTACACATATCTAAAATCCTTCTCTGGCAGACGCCAGGCGCCTAGGCAGCAGGGAGAGGGTATCGTTCATCTTGCCTAGCAGCACCACACCCAACAGAGGTCTGTTCAATCAGTCAATCAATAGAAAGATGCTAGGACTAAGGAAGAGAAAAGGATCCAGGTTTCCCATGCAATCCCATTATCAATCAACCAACTACATTCACTTTATATGACTATATTAATAAGATAAAGTACATTTTTTGTTTCAAAAAAAAATTATGTCATGACTGGTTCAATTCCATCCCCTCGAATACCTCAGCACACCTTAACGCCCACCCCCAAATATCTGGGCTGCCACGGTTTCCTCCCACCGGAACTGATTTTATCCTAAGATATATGTTTTCTTCATCTAACCCACTTTGGGCAGGGGTTCAATGTGACTGTATAAAACTAAAATTGAAACAGGTCTTTAAATGATGACATAAAAGCCAATAATATTGGTGAACAAGAAAAATCTTCACGAAACCTCATGAACAAAAACGTCCCAAGTCTTCACACAGTTCTTATGTATTCAAGACTAGTGAACATCTGCTTATTTAAAAGGTTTCGTTACATGTTTTTTCAAACTGATACAATATTTAAGCAGTTTATCTGATTACTAAACAGTTCAAGAAATTTCATGTCACTTTTTTTAATTAAACATTGGAACAAAAAGTTTTCTTCTTGAGAAATTCTTAGGCCATCAAAACATTATCTTTTACCCTTACTCAAAAACTTCACTTTAAAACTGTATTTCTTACAGAATTTTAAAGACTAACATGTACATATATAGATTCCTATGTATTTACATTAAATTAGTGAAATCCTTCATTGTTGTTTGGCTTTCAGCATTACCAATTGTTTACAATCCAGTTGTTTAAAAAAGCCTACTTATTCTGAAACAAGCCATTTTCCCACTTTCTTGAACAGCATACTAGCATATCCTGAAGTACAATTTCACTGAAAAATAATCTTATTTAAAGTTGGGATACCAGTTCCATGTGTTATTTTCCTCAGCTGGGTTTCAGTTTATTTTAAGGGTTTTCATCCCTAAAATGTAATATAATGTCTTACAATTTAGCTGATCACAGAACAAATGCCCTCTGTCACTATGTATACCAGCTGGCAATACAGGCAATGCTGAATGTACACAGTTTTCGTGTCTATGGTGATTTTCAAAAGAGTTACACAGTAAACCACAACCTGCATTTAAATCTACATACTACTGTCGATCAAAATTCTCTTTTCAGGTTTTCTTTAACTTTCTTCACCCGAAGAAGGTTACCTACTTCATTAGCACTGTAGTTGTTAAAAGGCTCAATTAAGAATAATTATGTGAAAGATAAACCAATAAATTCTAAAATTTGGTCTTAAATTTCTTAAAATGACATAAGTCATGAGAAGAATGGGCCAATCATGTTCGCACCAACTATGTGATATTAAACACATAGAGAATCTGGCTTTTAATCTATTTTTCAAATCAAGTGATACGTGTGTGCACACACAGACACCACACATTCTTAAATGTCTCACCACAATGGATCAGCTCTGGGTTCTAATACAAAAAAATTGTAGTTTACACTGGACGCGGTGGCTCACGCCTGTAATCCCAGCACTTTGGGAGGCCGAGGTGGGCAGATCACCTGAGGTCAGGAGTTCAAGAGCAGCCTGGCCAACCTGGTGAAACCCCATTTCTACTAAAAATACAAAAATTAGCCAAGTGTAGTGGTACATGCCTGCAGTCCCAGCCACTGGAGAGGCTGAGGCAGCAGAATTGTACGAACCCAAGAAGTGGAGGTTGCAGTGAGCCGGGATCGCCCCATTGCACTCCAGCAGTGTGGGCAACAGAGCAAGACTCCGTCTCAAAAAAAGAAAAAGAAAAGAGAAAAAAAAAAAGAAAATGAAAATAGTAGTTTAGAGCTAGCTGAGAAGAGCTCTTAACAGAACAGAACTGATAAGGCATGAGTGTTCCCAGAGCACTTATTCTCTGGCCAGCTCATGTGTGTGACAATGGCCGGGCACTGACGGTTGTCACGGCAAGCCCAGCTGTGGCTTTGACACCCGTCTAACTTTACTAGATGTGAATTTTCCAACCACTTAAGTGCAGGCCTCTGAGCCATCGCCTTAGACTGTAAGTGGATGTATATTCCATGATCAAGGGGGTGCAAAGAGGGCACAGCCAGCTCTCAGCGGTGGCCATGCAGAACCTGCCTCTCCGTTGGATTCTGTGGAGGTGGGTTCTGAAGTGCAACGGCTGCAGTGGAGGAGTCGGGGTTCTCAGGGAAATGGCCGTGGAAAGAGCCTGTTTTGCTGTTTGAACCAAGTTACCTCCTGCCCAGGAAAGAATGCTTCTAAATACAAGCTTACTGCAAATTGCATCTCTCTCACTTCAACTGCATAGAGAAACCGGCTCAAAATGCAGCATGTCCTGAGTTCAGGGTTTCTGATTCAGGATAAGTCTGCACCACTCAGGTTCTGTGAGGCATAAATGAGGCCCTGGGTCCCTTAACAATGTGTATCTTCAAAAGTTAGCATCTCTCTTACCGTAAAAGCCACAGGTTTAAATACTTGCTTCAGTTCCAACTACCAATTACCTCAGTTTGCAAATGAGTCTATGTACTGTTAGCAACCGTTTTCAATAGCTGGAAATGAAGTTCATTAATTTATACTAACAGAGTAAGCTGTTTCTAACATTACATCCTCCTGTACTAAGTGTGCAACTGTTTTGGAATAAAAGGTCAACTTGTAGCACACAGAATCACTAAATCTTACTGAAAGTGAAGGAAAAACTCTCAGGAAACACAAACGTTCACTTAGTAATGAAAACCACTTTGCAGTAAGACATTTTAAGAAAATCATGTTTGGAAACCACACTTTGGTCCTCCTTGGAAGAGAGGGCCGGTTCCCCAGGAAGGACTGCTCCTTTTTCTATCACACACCAGGAATGAACCGCCCTGGCCTTCACCACCTTTAAACAAAGCTGGTGATGCTCCCCAAGTCTGTGATAATGCGTGATGTTCTTGGGCAGAGCCTACGCTGAAATGTTGCCCATGCTTTACACCATGTCAAAGGTCATGAGATTTTTCCATTAATAACCAAGGAGGTATAAGTTATCCAAACTTACTGTTTGGGGGTTTGGGGATTTTAGTCAAATATTTAATCCTGTTTCAAATAAAACTTTAATCCAAGCACAAATATTAGCTCAGGAAATTGTGATTTGGATTTTCTGCAGGCCTTCAAGAGCCAGAAACCAATAGTTCCTAGTTTAGACTTCATCAGAAACATCTCTGAATAGTCAATGTGAGGACCATCGCCTACACACCTAAGCCTTTACAATAGTTGAAACTAAGGTTTAAAAGTCTCATATAAAATAAAACCTTGAGAAACTTCAGTAATGGCAAAAAGCAAATTGAAAATACCCATTTAAAACACATTCTCCCCCTTCTTAAATTCTGCCTCCTTCCTCATTGATTTTAGATAAAAGAACATATCCTTCTTTCATTTCTCCATTGTCCCTCCTCAAATTAAAGGGGGGGAGGGACTTTAATCTCAAATTACCGCTGTTGTTAATAAGCAAACAAAAAAGAAAAAAAAACGAATGCAGAAATATTTAGCTGTTCTCATGCCTGGGAAACATAACCCAAAGACCTCCATAAATAACTTGGAGAATACAGGGTCAGGGCGATCTGGGATATTGAGAAATAAACAGATTTTCACAATGCTGCTCAGCTTGCAACCATTTGATGGTTGCTGTGAAGTTTTGAAATGAAACTTGGCAAATGGTCTCAGTGAGATGCCTTTGAACTCCGAATGCCTCCATGCTGCAGCGGCTACTGAACGGCTCATCTGGTCCCTTATTCTCAACTTCAAAGAACAGGCTCTCCCTGTCCCAGGCAAGGGCAGAAAGCTGGGTGCACAATTTTAGCTTTAAATGTTTTACTCTACACTCCTCCCGGCTCTTTCAACATTTTATTAACCCATGAAAGCGTGGAAACCAAAGCTGTAAGAACACCGCCAGGAATCTTGAGAAACTTTTAAAATCTCAAAAGTCTTCTGCCTTCAATAACGGGGAAACATCAATGACTTTTGGTTTTTACCAAAGATATTTACAAGTAACTTACCAATTTTTCTAGCACATGCTTTGTAAACATATTTAAATAGGTATATAATCCAAGCATGGATTTTTACCTTAATGTATCATATTAAGTAATCTTCCATAAAAACCTATTTCAGAATTTACATCTGATACTGCTTTGTTACTGAAAGCCAAGAAGTAATAAAACTTCAAAGGATTTTTCTCCCTTTTTGATGTAATTAACTATATTAACTTGGTAGCTTTCAATTAGAGAAAATACCACACTCAACATTTTCTTACTATTCCTACAAATATATGTATCATCTCCTTTATGGAATTACGACTACCATTGAGTTTCTGCATAAGTTTCAGAAAGCCCTAAGTTAGGAAATATTTAAATCATCTAAACCTCTGAAGAGAAATGATATTTAAATATACAAAATGCAAAAGAGTGTCACTTATTAAATGTGAGATTCCACAATTTTGCTAGTTATCTTACAAAGGATTCTCGGCCAGAGGGTCAAATATAGCAGTGACGTTTTAAAATTGAATTATAAGTAGCTTTTTCGGTAAAAATAAATGTCAGTTGAATATGAGGATTCTACGTTTCTCTTTCTCACTGCTTGTGGCAGCCCCACGACTGTGTTTCCCCACCACATCCATTCACTGTCAACACACACTGTAACACAGACTGTAACATACTGTAACACATGCTATAACATACACAGTAACACACTGTAACACACGCTGTAACACACTGTAACACACGCTATAACACACTAACACACGCTATCACACTATAATACACTAACATACACTGTAACGCACTATAACACACATGCTGTAACACGCTGTAACACACTAACACACTATAACACGCTGTGACATATGCTGTAACACACACTAACACTAACACACACTGTTAACACTATAACAAACTATAACATACACAGTAACATGCTGTAACACACTAACACTGTAACACATGCTGTAACACGCTGTAACACGCTACATGCTGTAAGACACACTGTAACATACGCTGTAACACCCACTATAACACGCACTGTAACATACACTGCATCCTAACTCCCCGGGTCACTGATGCAAACATACAGGCTTAAGATATGAAAAAAAAAACCATTAAGAAATAGAAGATTGTGCTTCCGGGTTACCTCTAAATGTGAAAAAAAGAAAGTGGAAACAAAAATCCTTTAACAGTAACTTTATTTTAAATGTAATTACAATCTCAATTTCCTTTTTGGAACGCTATAATGCAGTGCAAAGCCGGGGAAAATGAATTTAGTTTTAAAGCCAAAATTGAACAAATGATGTTAAATCCCATTTGCTAGTAAGTAGAAATTAAAAAGCCTTGTGACCTAGGATAAGCAAAGGAACAGAAGCCTGAAGGGCAGAGGGTCTGCAGGGCAGATGGGTGCCCACTTCCTCCAGCCCAAACACCTCATTCCGCAGACGAAAAATGTGAGACACAGAGCAAGCTGGTGCCCAGCTGGGACTGGACCCTGACAGGACAGGGGTCCACTTCCATTTCACACCATCTCACCAATAAAACACATCCGTTAGGCACAGATACTGTGGGTCGCAGCCACTCCTACTCTGGAAACCTGAGCCTCTAAATGCCAGAAATGGGTTACATCCCCACTTTCTGAGACCCTGGGGGAATTCAGGATTGTCCAGGATTATACACGAGGCTGTATACACGTGGACAACAAAAGCTCAAATGTATTAAGTTGAAACAATGGGATAGAGACAAGTATCTTCCAGATGTGTTAGGTGTATGTGTGTACACTCAAGAGAAAAATGTACTAAAGGGACATGTGTATCAAATGTGTATACACAAAGGATATTCGTAGAAAGGTGCAGCCAGACCAAAATATCGTTACCTATGAGCAGTGATACCTTCTTTTTCTTTTCCCTTATCTGCATTTTCTACAACGATTAACTTGCACGTAATATAACAATACATAAATAAAATACTTCAATTTCACAACAGTTTGATATGATCTAGCTGCGTCCCCACCCAAATCTCATCTTGAACTGTAGCTCCATAATTCCATCATGTACTGAGAGGGACCTGATGGGAGGTAACTGAATCATGGGGGCGGGTCTTTCCTGTGCTGTTCTCGTGACAGCGAATAAGTCTCACAAGACCTGATGGTTTGATAAAGAGCAGTTCCCCTGCAAAAGCCCTCTTGCCTGCTGCCATTAAGACATGCCTTTGCTTCTCCTTCACCTTCTACCATGATTGTGAGGCCTCCCCAGCCACATGGAACTGTGATCCATTAAACCTCTTTCCTTTATAACTTACCCAATCTCAGGTATGTCTTTATTAGCAGCATGAGAAGAGACTAATACAAGTTCATGAGAACATATACAATAAAAATACTACCTGTCTCATAAACACTGCTCCTTTTATATTCGTTCCTAGCCTGGAAGCCAGGAGTCCCCACTGTGTGTGAGGCCCACGCATGTGGAGCGAGAGGCAGCCCTGGTCTTTCTACTGACCTCACACAGGTGATCATGAGGGAGCAACTCCAGGTACCTGGGGATCCCATGGCTCCCACAACAGCCCCAGGTGCTGAGGTGCTTTTGTTTAGTAGGCATTTAATACCTGCATTTCTGTAGTTTTTCACTGTTGGTAGTCAATTATCACTGCTCTTACATCTGCAGTAAGCTTAAGATCTAAGTCAGCTGCTGGAGATGGTGTAAATAAGCTTAAGATCTAAGTAAGCAGCTGGAGATGGTGTAAAAGGTGTAGCACTGCAGATGCTCATTGTCCAAATCTGTGATGTCTACTTGACCATCCAAACTCCTCCAGTGTCCTTCTCACCCTCTGGCGCAAAATCTGCTCTCTGCCCCCGGCCCTCATTGCTGTCTCTATTTTTTGCTTATTTCTGTAAAGGTCATCTTACCATACACTGAATTCCAGGAAGGTCATTTGTCAAACTGCTAAAATCAGTAAAGTACTAGACTATAAGGAGCAAAGTCAACCACGCTGCTCATTTTAGGTATATATATACACTATTCTCAGGACTATTTGTATGTGGAAATTGGGGAGTGGGGCATGTTATTTCATGGAAAACAGTGGATACTTAAAAAAAATTCTAAGTAGGACAGATGATCAAAAAAACTTGCAGGTAAAAGCAATTCCTGTGGCTGTAAAAGTTTATGCTTCCCAAGCCTCTATTTCACCTTGCCATGCTGGGCTGGGGAGGGGTTACACCTCCTGAATGTGTCATATTCTATATATATATATTTTAAAAAAACAAACAGTATTTATAAACTTGCTGTTCAAAAGTAAAAATGCACTTTCATCAGGAAAGTTTATGCTTAGTAGTGAAATTCCCAGATTAGTCCATGAATGGGTACTTCATCCACAATATCAATAAGCGTAACTGAATTTCCTTAGTGATGTCTTTTGAAAACACCAACAGACCAAAAAATGGATTTGCTTTATAAATCATGAATTTTGGTGGTGCCCAAAAGGAGAGAAATGGAAGAGAACAAACAAGGAGACGTCCCATGATGATTGTGATTCTGACTTGAGCACCTGGGCATGGACAATTTCTAACAGCTCCTGCCCTAGAATGCAGTGTGCGCCTCCTGCTCAAGGATCAACATACATCCCAAACACCACTCTTATGCACAATATGTATGTTCAGGGTCAACTACTGACACATGTTTACAAAGCAAGATGAATTACACTTAGGAAGTCATTCTGCGTTTAGGCTGGTGCATATTGGAAAAGGGCTCTAGAGACAGGGTGTGAAGTCAAGTTCAGAAGTCATAAACCTCCCAAGAGGAGCAGCGCAGCTGAGGCTCCGAGGCTGCTGTCCTGGCTGCCAGAGGCATGGCGGGCTAGGCCTTAGGTGATGGAGACGCTGTGCTAGCAGTTGCTCCAGGGCTTCGAGCTTTAAGGAACAAGTCCCACGTCCCAACTGGTATCCTGGTCCAGTCCGTGAGGCCAGACTTTGTCTCAGAGCTGGAAAGCAGAGCCTGGGCTGAGCCCCCGTGAGTTCTGTGTTTGCAAAGCTGCCACTGGGTCCCTCCCCCTGCTCTCCACAGAACCTGCTAGACAACTCAAGGGTTTGCTTGAAGGGGAAATGGGGCATAAGAATTCCACACTAAGTTCCTGGAGTCTTTTCAAAACATCCAAGCCACAGGGAGCAGGTCCTATGGGTGAACAACATCCCAAAATAAACCTCATAAAATGTTTCACTATTACAGAGGGCACTACTTTACACTAAGTATCACCTATGTTTTGCCAACACCTCACATTTCTTTGATTTTACCTACAGTAAGAAAGTGTACAAAGTGCCACAACATAAGTATTTTCAAAGCAAAGACAAGTTTCTGAAGAAGTTTCCACAGAGCTGAATCACACAGTGGGCCGGGTCTGGTGCCCAAGTCATCAGGAATTTCTCTGCCTCACACATGGATCAAACTGTATGACTTTGGCCATTTTAAGGCAAGTGTTTTTTTTGTTTGTTTTGTTTTTTGTTTTTAATCTTAGAAATTAAATAATGCACCAGACTACCAGTGAGTATTATTGTTATTTTAAATAACTCCATGGCTACATGAGCAAGTGAAGGTAAATCCCAGAAAAATTCAGCCAGGTTATCTATGCTAATACCACCCAATTGGAATTTGGTAGAGTTGCCTACAATTCAGGAAGACACTACCATCAGCTAGAGATGTGGAGGACAAGCACTAAATAAGACACAGCAAACTGTTCCTGGAGAGGGCCCTGACCCAGCAAACCAGGAGACAGCTCCTGCCACAGCCACGCAGAAGAGCCTGTGGAGAGTGGGCCGGTCCCTCGGCACTCCCTGCACTGCGGCAGTAAGACGCAGACCACAGTCTCCAGGGGCCTGACGGATGATGACCATGTATTCATACACTCGGGCTATGGAGCAGAGCTGCACCTGCAAACACGTGACTGCCCTAACTTTCCGGAAGCTAAATGTAGGATTCAGAAATATAGGTCAAAAGACAGTTAAAACAACAAGCACAACCTCAGAATTAAATCGACTGATTATGAGGCAGTTCTAAGGCTATAAGAGAAGTGGGACTCTGTATTTATGGAGAGGTAGAGAATTAAAAGATACCCAGAAACCACCACTTAAACAGAAAGGGGTTGTGAAGCAGACATACCCTAGCACAAAGCAAATAAATGGAGGGCTCCAGCCAAGGGGCAAGAAGCAGGGACGGGATGATGGGGGGCAGACATGGGGCACTGGGGAGGCATGGGAGGAGAAGATATGAATTCCATATATCTGGAGGATAGGACAAGCAGAAACTGCATATATTGTGGGCAGAACAGGTTAGAAAGAAATCTCCGATCGTAAACAATGACAAACTGGAATAGATAAGAAAAACCACCTAAATTAATTCTCCTCCATACAAATCCTTAAGAAAAGCAAAGATAATTTATTTCTGTCACCGGTTCATTTTTACCTGATAAAGGAAGACAAGATGTACTCTCAATATCACACTGAACTCCGCAACTCTAAATCTTGATGCGTCTGGCCACCTGGAGTTTGCATGGAGACCCTGGGCTGTGCACACCGCAGGACTCTCACCTGGAACACTCGGAGACCCCAGGATTCAAGCACTCTGCAGCTGGCAGCACAATCTAACAGAGACCCATTAAAACGGATATCCACAACAGAATTTACACGCGTTCTTTACAAGGGAAGGGATGCATATACGTTCCCAAAAGGAAAACAGCCACAAGTTTTACAAGCTAGGAAAGGAAAAGCTGCACAGATCAAATGCTAGGGTTCATGAAGTTCCTGTGTGGAGAGAAACAACACAAAGCCCTTCTTGCGTGTTCTCGTTAATACGTCCGCAATGTGAACTGACAGTACCTTGCCTCAAACACCATTTAAGCAACAAGACATGACAAAACATAAGCTGGCAGGAGATAAGGCTCACCCCTGAAACACACGCAGGTGAAAAGGTTCCCCCTGAAACACACACATGCAAGCAAAAAGGTTCCCCCCTGAAACACACACATGCCAGTGAAAAGGTTCCCCCGAAACACACACAGGTAAAAAGGCTTCACCCCTGAAACACCCACACGCAGGTGAAAGGTTCCCCCCTGAAACACACGCAGGTGAAAAGGCTCCCTCCTGAAACACACACACGCAGGTGAAAAGGCTCCCCCGAAACACACGCAGGTGAAAAGGTTCCCCCATGAAACACACGCAGGTGAAAAGGTTCCCCCATGGAACACACATGCAGGTGAAAAGGTTCCCCCATGAAACACATGCAGGTGAAAAGGTTCCCCCATGAAACACATGCAGGTGAAAAGGCTCCCCCCCGAAACACACACGCAGGTGAAAAGGCTCCCCCTGAAACACACACGCAGGTGAAAAGGTTCCCCCTGAAAAACAGGCAGGTGAAGTCACAACCTCCCCTGACTCGGAAGGGCCTTATCTCGGAGCCACACCAGGTTCCAGAACCTTCTACATCAATTATACACCCATCTCTCAAAAAAAGAAAAAAAAAAGTGAGAGATCGCTTTGCAGGTGGAGGCATGGGAAGAGCCCACTGTTTTACGCCTTTTCCATTTGCCCCATGGAATCTACAACTAATACGCCAGTAATTCTTCAACAGTGCAAGCACAGGACACAGAATTCCCAAAAGAATGGTGATTGGCCACGGATTTTTTCCACACATATTCACTTAGCATTTTTTAATCAAAACTAAATAAGGCTAGCTCATGCACAGACAAAATCAAGTTACAGCCAGAGGAAATGTGTCCACCAAAGGAACCACATCACAGTGAGGGCTGATACCCTCACACATTGTGCGATCCTGACCACTGATTCCCCATCTCTTGTGAAAATCACAGGCCACAGATCACATGCCACTGACAGGGCTAAACATTTCTCCGCATCTGGGAAGCCCATGTCTCAGGACGACCGAAGGAATTCTTGGGGCTGTTTTGATTTTGAATTCAGGAGGTATGCTCAGGCAGATGATCTAATGCCCCGTGGTCGGAGCTGTGTCTTTTGTCAACACCTGAACTCTTACCAGAGCTTGTCCTGCATTTTTCAGGGTCCCACAAAGCAAATGAAATGTGATGGACCCATGCGGCACTCAAGTCACTGACAACCCACGAGGGGTCGACGTCCAGGTAAGAGACACAAGCAGAGCCTCGACACAGAAATTCACGTGCAAAAATACCCAAGCCCAACCAAGCTTCCTGCTCTGACAGCTGACGTCGACGCCAAGCAGGCAAACCCCCCAGCACAGGGAATTTCAGACGTCAAATTAACATAAGACTGCCTTCATGTTGCATAGCAAACTCAAGTACGTTCCTTCATCCTAATTCAAGAAACTTTTAGAGAGCTATGTTAGAAAATGCCAGCAGTCACTTTTTTAATTCAAATGAAACAGAATGAAGGTGATTTCTGTTTTCTGTTAAATCTCTATTTCCACAAGCATTGTTCTGACCCTCGATAGAGCTAATCCACGTGTTTAAAGTATTAACAAATGTAAACTGCAGAAAGAAAGCAAACTCTGCTGAAGGGTCTCCCCTCCTCTCCCTCAGCTAATTATTCTTCTAGCCTTTGCTGATGTGAGGTAGCCAACATCTCCCATCTAGTAATAAACAAAAGGAGTGTGCTCAACAGGCTTTAATCAGCCAACAAGACCAGACATTTCCCCCATGCATTAAAAGAACATAACCTACCAGAAAAGGTTTACTCACAAGACACTCACCAGCTCAAATACGGCATGTCCGGTTATCTAAAATACAGATTTTCAGATAAATAACAAACGAATCTTCAGTGTAAGTATATCCCAAATATTGCATGGGACATACGTAAAACTTTTTTTTAAAAAGTATTTATTGTTTATCTAAAATCCACAGTTAACCAGGAATAATGTATTTTTATGTACTAAATTTGGCATCCCTAACTTCTAAAACAAACACATTATTTGAATGAATTACTTAAAGGAAGCCGCAAGAGTCCAAAAAAAAATGTGTAAAGGCTGATGTCAACACATATACATGGATAAAGAGGAACATTATTTCTCATCTATGTGCAGCATCATTAGTTCACTGGAAGGAGTGGAAATTATGCACAGGAAATGAAGAAAAAGCTAGGGAGCGCGGGCATCATCTCCCAAAAACCCAATCCTCCAGGGCCTCAGTGGCCCATCAGTACAGGACAGGGCCTCTGGATGGACAACACTGACCCCTAGCGGCTCCTCCCAGGCAAGCAAGGATCCTGGAACCGAGGCGGGGTCCTTTCCTTTCCGTATGGACAGGTTATGGAGACATCCCACCTCCAAGTCCCAGCCCATGGGTCCTGCTATCTGGGCCCTGAGTAGGGACTGCAAAGGTGAGGATCAGGGTGGAGACAAGAGCCTGAGAGAGAGAACGGGCACAATGCCGGGAACACAGCGCAAGTTCCTTCATTTCTCCTTCTTCCTGCCCTTCTCTTCACACTCTGGTGGCATGTCGTAATACATTATTATATATTATTGGTTTCAACACTTACGACTGGAACCATCCTGAGAAAGTTTACTTAACCCTCTAAACTTCAGATTTCCTATCTGTGTTTTGAGACAAGTGGCACCTTCACCTCATGGGGCTATGCTGGAGGTTTATGTGAAATACAGATAAAGCACACAAAGATTGAGTCTATGAGAAAGTTACTACTTCACATCAGTGGAGAAAACATAACATAACCTACCAGAATACATTCACTCAACTGACTGTTGAATAAATTATGTTGGAAAAACCAGATCAATATGGGAAAATGTTTAAAGTACCTCGCAGAATACATACGAGGTTTTACATGGGTTAACACAATGTGGAATAAAGCAAATGTAATGAAGCAACCTAGATTGAATCAATGAGAATAGTTTAATGGTAGGGTAGAGAATGTCTAAAGTATACGTAAAATCCAAAAACCATAAAGACAATTCTGATGTTTCAGAACCTCTACAATGAAAGACTTCATAAAGTAAAACACAAACGAGAAACCAACAGAACGTATTCAAAACATGAGAATCAAATCCATGATATATAAAGGGTTCCTATAAATTAACAAGAAAAGGACAACACATTTTTTAAATGTGCAAAGTTCATGGACAAGTACATCAGGGAAGAAATACAAATGGCCAGTAAACACGAAAACACTCTTACGCTCACAAAAAAAAAAAAAATGAGAAAATGGAAATTAAAGCAATATACTACTTTTTTTGTTTCATACAGGCAATTTTAGAAAATTTATAATACTAAGAATTATTGAGGGCATGGAGAGACACACACACTCATAAGCTTTTGGTGGATGTGAGGTTTATTACACTCAAACAGGCAGCACCTATCAAAATATAAAATGTGCAAATTCCTGAAACTACCAATTTCACTTAAAGAAATCCATCATGGTCTGGGCGCAGTGGCTCAGGCCTGTAATCCCAGCACTTTGGGAGGCCACGGCGTGTGGATCACCTGAGGTCAGGAGTTTAAGACCAGCCTGGCCAACACAGTGAAACCCTGTCTCTACTAAAAATACAAAAAAAAAATTAGCCGGGCATGGCGGCACGCACCTGTAGTCCCAGCTAATCGGGAGGCTGAGGCAGGAGAATCACTTGAACCTGACAGACAGAGGTTGCAGTGAGCCGAGATCGCACCACTGTACTCCACCCTAGGCGACAGAGTGAGATTCTGTCTCAAAAAAAAAAAAAAGAAAGAAAGAAATCCATCATGAAATCCTCCTAAGTGTTGTCAGCATGTTTACTGCAGCATGTTTACTGCAGCACTGTTTGTAATGAAATTTGGAAAGGACCTGAACAATGATCAACAGGCAAATAGAACAAGATCACTCTGAACTCCCAAAGAGTCCAAGAGAGGAGAGCCCTCCGTCCACACAGGGAGATTCCCGAGACATACTGTCACGTGGGGAAGCAGGCTGAGGAACAAGACACATCAAATGCGCTTACTACCTACCAAAACAAGAAAAGAATCTACACATACGCTTACACAGGCGAATACATTTTAAAGCCCCAGGAGGGTCAGAAGTAAACTCTCAGGAAGAGGTGAGGCCGGTAAGGACAGTCAACAGAGGAGGATCGCTCCTTTCCAAGCACTTCCTCACCATCTGGAATTCCTTGCAATGTGCAGGTGTTCACAAAAGATGTGTGGATGTTCTAAAAGACGAGCAGAACTCTAAAACCAGGAGCCTAGCATGGGTCTAGCCCAGGAAATGGGAGCTCCTCCTGCCATAGCTAGCCCTGAAGCCCACGCAGAGGCCAGGAGGCCGCTCAGGAGGAGGACGAGCGGGCAGGGCAGAGAGGTCAGCACGAGATGCAGGCTGACCCCAGGGAAGTTGGGCCTTGCCTCCCCCTCTCCCTCCCGGGGACAGGATCAGCAGCACCTGGTAGGGGATGAGGAGTCCTGAGCCAAGAAGATGGGTCTGGGGTCTCAGGTCTTGTCTTGGAAGCCCCTCCCCCAGCACAGGGCATCAGAAAGAGCTGAGAAGTGAAAGATGCAGATGGCACCCAGGGCCAAAGGCCTGAGGGTCCCAGGAGGAAACAGGTGTGTGGGGAGCAACAGTGGCACATGCAGGCACATGGAGACTCCTCCTGGCCTGGGATTCTGTCCATGGACTTGGGACAGATAAGACAACAAGCTCAGGCATCCTCTGAGACTGGACCTAGAGCCGTGGCCTCCAGATGCAGCAATCCACGCTCCCCAGCCTCTGGGGTCACTGAGGTGTTTTGTGCTAAGATGCCCCCTGGGCTCCTGACTCTGCCCATTCTAGTAAGAAGAGGAGTAGGGGGAGGAACAGAGGTGCCCACAGTGAAGGAAGACGATGACCAAGGCCAGCAGTGCACAAAGGAGGGTGTGGGTGACCCTGGACACCCTGTGACCAGGGAAAGGTCAGCTTCTTGTCCCCATTCCAGACACGCCCTGCTGGACTGACAGCTGCACACTGCCCAGGAAACTTCCACAACCACCAGCAGCAGCATCCCCCAAATCAAGAGATCTTTAAACTCAAAGAAGAAGATCTTCCACTCGAGAAAGAAAAACCAGGAAATTCTGACCCAGAATGGAAAATGATGCGCCGAGCAGTGGCTACAGAAAAGGTATCAAGGAATCCAATGTCTGCCAGACACCGCACGGCTACCAGGCTGTTCTGCAAAAGCAAACACGGTGCCCTTTTGTTACTGAGGTTTCAAAACAACATCAAGAATTTGTTTCTAAGTGGAGTGTAGGCTATCGCCATAGAAACCGCAGAGACTCTGTCTTGCTGGTGTGACGCACAACCTGTCCAGAACCTTCTGTTCAGAGCTTCTGAAAATTCCCGAGCCAGTATCTTCCAATTGCTTTTTTCATACCTGAACTTCAGGAACTTCCTGGGCCACCTTCTGGGGGCACCTTTAACTGCATTTCAAGGTTCTTACCAACACGTCCCTATCTGTCCATGATGCTTCCGAAGGTTTAGGACTTGATTTCAGCCTCATGGCCCTGGACCTACCATCTTCCATCATTTTTGAAAAAGTAGAACCCAGTAATATTTCTTAAAAATGAAAAAATTTCAATCCATTCCACTCCTATCATGTCCTAGTCTAATACCAAAATAATCTATAAAAATCACATTCTCATGAGTCACGTAGTAATCAATTTTTAAAAACCAGTGACATCACAGATTAATTTTAAATCAAAGGAAACACGATTTAACTAGTCAGACTGGAAACCTGGCCATCATTTCAATATCAAAAATGTTCTCTAATTGTCCAGTCCAATGAACAAACTATCCCAATAATGTCTATATTGGAATCAATCTCTGGATTATCATAGGTACCAACAACCTAATTTCATGACTTTGAAGGCAGCTACCATTCTCCATCAGGTTTCAGATATGAGATTCAAGCATGTATGTAAGTTTTCTATAGGATGGCCAGCTCAACAAATGGCACCGCGGAATTATCATTTTAAGTGATACATTTCAGTAACCAAGTAGGTTATTAAATAAAACAGTAATTGTATTAAATTTGGAAGAGAGTTTATTCATAGTGCTGAACGTAACTATTCTGGAGTTAAGAGAAAGAACATGAGTAACACTCAGATTTGGCACATCTATACAGGAACATATTTGGCAGCTAACAGTTCGCCCAAATGTCTTACTAATCTGTGAAAATACTTCTTTCAAATCAATGGCTTCCTTTGTAAAGAAAGCAGGAGACAAGGCCTCCTGTAAATGGATATCGCTACGTGAACCATGCATACAGAATCAGGTAAAATCTCAGTAACTGGAGTCTTACTTTCTAACCTTTAATCCAGAGACAAATATCCCTAGCTTTTTAAAATTCTAGTAAAATACAGACCTAAAATGGCAATCCATTTTAATATGCAAAGGCTTATGCAAATTATATATGCAAATACTGGATCCTATCAATAGCCGACAAATCCCTCATGAAAAACTAGCCTCAGATTAGGTCCAGCACACAGAAAATTATCTAAGAACCACAAAAAGAAAAACTACATACACACAAATGAAAAATTACAAACTTGTGCCAGAGACGAGGACACACACACACAAAAAAAAACACTTATCAAATAAAACTTAAATGCTTCAAGCATTTAAAAGAAAGTCTAAACTTATGAAATAATTCAGTGTGCCCATGATGAAAATGCAGACTAAGAATGATGCAAATCAAATGGCAAGCCACAGATTCCTTTAAGAACTAACCGAGCCTAAGTCATACCAGGAAGTCAATCCTGAAAGCAGCGAGAGAGGGGCTGCTCTGGAAGGTCCTGTGCCCGGCATGACAGGGCTTGGACATCTGCCGCCTCCAAACCTCATGTTGCGACCGATTCCCTTTGTTGGAGGTGGGGCCCGAGGGGCGGTGTCTGGGCCATGGGGGTGGGTCCCTTACAAATGGCTTGGTGCTCATTACAACGAGTGAGTTCTCGCTGAGTTCACGCGAGATCTGGCGGTTTCAGAGTGCGTGGCGCCTTCCCTTCTCTCTCTTGCTCCCACTCTTGCCATGTGACACATGGGCTCCCCTTGATCTTCCACCATGATCCTAAGCTTCTTAAGGCTCCACTGAAAGCAGATGCTGGCACCATGCTCCTTATACAGTCTGCAGAACCATGGGCCAAAATCAATCTCTTTTCTTTATACATTGCCCAGTCTCGGGTACTCCTTTACAGAAACACAAGAATGGACTAACACGCAGTGCACCAGCGGTGCCCCATGCATTCCGCCTCCAGGTGCGCTCAGGCGGCCCCGCTCACCGCTGCCCTGGCGGGAACAGGACAGGGTCTGCTATTCTAAGCAGCCACCAATGCCAGGGCCAATGGCAAAGTTCCCGTGGATGAGAAGCTTTGGAGATAGTCTCTGCAGATGTCACCAGTTGAACAAGGAAGGACTCCTTAAGGAAAGGACAGGCTTTGGGCTCTATCTAGAGGTCCTCAAAATGCGGCGCCCACGCACTCCTCAAGCAATGGGACGGCCAGTCCTCCAGCACCTGCCCTCCTCCGCAGCCTCTGCCTTCGGCACCAACACTGTGCAAAGCACCAGCACCATCGATACCTGCTCACCCCATAGGCCTCTGCCTTGAGTGCTCATGCTGTGGAAAGCCTCAGTACTGTCATTACCTGCTCTCCCCACAGGTCTCTGCCTTCCGTGCCAACACCATGCAAAGCACCAGCACCACTGCTACCTTCTCACCCCATCGGCCTCTGCCTTCAATGCCAATGTTGTGCAAAGGGCCAGCACCGTCACTACCTGCTTACCAGGCCCATCACCTCACCTGAGCTGAAACAGAGACCACGCACTCAACTGTGTCCTTGACAGCTCACTCTTCTGTGTCACCTGAGCCCTGTGTGCTGGAGCTCAGTGGAGAGCAGCCCCAGATGGGACTCCAGAGCCTACAGTCCCACTCTCTGGGCCCCAGCGCCAATGAAACTCATGGATCTTCCCACATCCTCTGGCCTCCAAAGGCCATCAGGCCCACGGCCCTCTGTACTGAGGTGGGAAACCATCCAGTGGCCTGACCAACCTCTCTCTAGGAAGCCTGCCGTGACAGTCCGGGGCCCAGGCAGGACCCCATGCCCAGGGTCACTCGATGTTAGCATCACTCTCTACGGGAAGGGGCTTAGCCAACTTCTGCTCCTCGTCCACAGTAACCACAGATCAGTAACAAAGGCCCCAGACACAGCAACTCCAAGCCACGGCTCCAACACGAGGCATGTAGGGCCAGAAGAAGGGAAGAAGGCGACCTCCCCAAATCCTCACTCCACTGAGTCTGACAACACCAAAAGCGACACCTGGCTGCACGTCCTGAGTCCACACATCCTGAGTGGCAATGGCACTGAAATCCACACATGCAGCACTTTCCATTGAAGACTCTGTAGGCTTCTGAGATGCTCCCATTAAATACTAACTGTAAGGCCAGCCTCTGCTGTGACTGCTGTTCATCGCTGTTTCTGTTATCAGACAGGAAGACCTCTAGAGTCTAGACATCCAGTAAAAAGCACCACTGAGCGCTGAGTACTCCTGGGCAAAACTACCCACTCCCGAATACAACATTTCTCCATGCAGTTCGCTGTCAACTCTGAAGAACGGAATTCATCAAGGTGCAGCTCCAGCCACTGTTCTCAGCGTGAGTCCTGCGGGGCCCTCAAGAAAAAGCAGGTCTGGCCCGTCTTCAATGAGATGGCAATGTGAGGATGCCCGACGCAAGGCGAGTGCTGGGGACAGAGAGGGTCATCCTGCCTGAAAAGAATGTGTCCACGCAACAGGGAGGAATGGGGCCAGCCTGAGGCCCAGGTTTGCATTCCACCCTGGGTGCCGTACCACAGCTGCACGCTCAGGCCTTGTGGAGGAGACATGGGAGCCTTGAGTCTGGGCATAGCATCTGGGGCACAGCAAGGTGGAGAGAGGAGAAGACGGGCAGGTGCCAGAGCTGAAACGCATGTGGAGCTGGGAGCCACCGCAGCTTGCAAGGAGGAACACCAAAGGGCTGAGCAGAAGGGTGGGAATCTGTGCGTTAAGCAAACGCCTAGTGAAGAATCGAGAATGGATGGGCTTAGACACAGCACATCACGGATACAGGAGGGCGACAACACAACCAACACAGGCAGGTGCAGAATCATCAGTCGGAATGACTGGAATCTCCCAGACAGCTCAGCAGCAAGGCATCATCTCACAGTGCCACGTCCCCAGCTCCACAGGGGTGCACACCGCTCCATGGCATCACACCTCTCCTGGCCGGGAAACCCCACCACGACCGCCAGCACCTTTTCTCACAGGTGCACCAAGCCCTCGGCAACGCCTGACCCAACCCAGCACCTGCTGCTCCGGCCGTTGCTGTCCGTTCTTCCAGCTGGTCAGGAACTGACGGCTCGGAGTGGAATCAGACCTCCCTCTTTACCAGAAGCGATCCTGCCTGGTCCATGAGATATCTGCCCTATCTCACGGGAACGGGGTGCAAGAACCAAATTCAGGCATTTCTGTTCACTATTGATAGATGAAATCTACAAAAAGGAACCCTTCCATTTCAAGCCAGAGAAACAAGTTTAAGTCACACCTGGGAGAACCGAGCGCCACTTCTTCACGACACAGCAACAATGACATTCACCCAACAGGTTCGGGGCTGAAAGTCGTATCCAGCACTACCCCTCCTGCAGACTGGAAAATGCTAAATCTAGCAGGGAAAGGAGAATTAAAGTAAAGAAGTTTAGCATATGAGGCAAAGAGAGAAAAGGCTGAAAACTGTTCCATCCAATAAGAATCTGTAAACGCATCCACTGGCTCTGGAGTCCGAGAATATCACGAACTTCTCTTTCAGTGAACATCACTCAATGTCTATCCTAAGTAACTTCCTACGTGGCAGGAAGGAAACTCGGCACACCCCACAGGACTTCTGCACAGAGTACCACGGCTGTGGCTGTGGGGCATCCCGGCCTGCGTACAACATGGGCACAAGTGCAGATGCAGAATCTGAGCCGTCCTGGGATTACGCATTCCTGCCCCTCGTGGACACACCAGGAAGGGGACCCTTTCCAAGGCTGGAAGCTGGACACTAACAGGAAGAGTGTGTGTGCAGGATACCCACAGTGTGCCAGGCACACACAGGAAACGGAGCGAGGACAGCAGCTTCAGTGGAAATCACAGCCTCCCTACTGCAAGGCAGGACACTGCAAATTCCCAGGGGCTGAAGAACTTCTAATACCACACTGCGACTTGGTGACTAAAAGAGAATTAAAATCCACACGTCTGAGTACAAGCTCATGTGCCCTCCACCAATGACGCCGTGTTTGAGCAATGCACACACCATTCGGCATGGGGCGAAAGCCAAGCCTGCCCTGTGCCCCGGTTTCCTTACTGATAAAACGGGAGGATAGAATGGATACCTCTTAGTTCCCCCCCCACCTCGAAAATTCTATGATCCTATCTTGAGTTAAAAGAGAGAGAGAAGGTAAGTCGAGTGTTTGAATTTTCCTAGCAAACCAAAATGTCTGCCTGATGTTTGTTTCACGGTACCAAGTACATACATCCCACATGTATTTCTCAGTGGCGGGAAGAAAGCCCCGGAGTATAATCTCTGGAGTCTAACGCCTTTCACAGTCTAATAAATTCATTCTGGAAGGTCAGAAAATGTAGCACTCTGTTCAAGCAAATATCAGCATGCATGCCATGCATAGATTATCAACGCTGAAAGAATCAGAATACAATAAAACGTATTTAGGAGACACTATTCTCCTCGTAATTTAATCTTCCTCTGATAACTCGGAAAGCACATGAGGACACCCAGGGCCCTGTGAACAATCACCGTCGTGTTCATGTGTGCGGGAGCACGGATTAAGAGTGGGCTCTGGTTGCTAAGATGCTGACTACATCACAAGGCATTCTGCATGTGACTGTCAACTACATCTGAATATTTTTCTGGAAGAACACTGCTGCATTTTTATACTAAACAAGAATTTAATATCAGGGTTTTCCAACTCATACTTTACTCCCAACGAAAGAAACTCCTCAGAACTCCGTACAGGGTAAAGTCACGGAGGATGTCTTCTCTCCAGGTAGAGCCCTGGGGAGCCCTCTGCAGGGCACACTGTGCCAGCTCTTCCAAAGCCTGCAATCGGCCTGCAGCTTCCTGACCTCGGTGTCCGTTCTTCTGAATTTGTCTCACCAGATCCCACTCTGGTTTTGTTCTCTGGATGTTCTATGGCTCATTTTGGTTAAGGAAAACACCCCAGGGAGCCCTGTCAGGCCTGGCACGGGCCACATGGCAGACAGCAGCTCTTTTTGGGGGCACCTGACTTCAGGACGGCCTGTCACCCCTGCACTTCAGGAGGAACAGAGCAGTCTATGTGTGAACATTTATTAGATATTATGCAAGATGAGCCTGGGGCTGTGGCACGACAAAGGAACTGGGCAGAGCCCGGGCGAGTGAACCTGTCTGGATACTAAGGGGGGCTGGCCTTCTGGTTTTTACCTTTACCCATTCTGCAAGCTCCTGTTTAATAGAGGGCCCCAATGCCACCAAGACCCCCTCAGAATGAGGACATCCCACAGCTCCAGGCCATGGAGTGGTGTTTGCCATGAAATTGTTCCCAGCCGTGCGTGCTTTCCTTCCCCCAGCTGAACTGGATGCTATTTCCTGCCTACACTTCGACTTCCCTTGATCAACGCACTTCACTCCTTTTCTCTCCTCCTTGGTCCACAACCTCTTTCTTTGAATCATTTTGAGCCTCTCGTGGGACCCATGATGAACACTGTGTGAGGACAAGCGCTCCTCCCAACCCATGACTTGGCTTCAGAGAGAGCTTTGCCCGCGTTGCGTCCAAGCCAGGACACCGCTGAGTCCCCGAGAGACTCAGCATCGCGAGTGGATTCGGCTGCAAGGTCAGTGCGCGAAGACATTGTGAGAGCTCCTCCTGCTCTACCTTGAAGAAACGCTTAGAAGAAGTACCATATAAAGGCTGCCCACACCCAGCAGGCTTGGCCGCACAGGCAAACACCCCTCCCAGCTCACCCCCTCATTCCATTCTCCCTTCCGCTGGCCAAATTCACCCTCAATGCTGTTTCAACGGGTGAACACATAAAAACACATCCTCCAGGCCAGGTGCAGTGGCTCACACCTGGAATCCCAGCACTCTGGGAGGCTGAGGCGGGTGGATTGCTTGAGCCCAGGAGTTCAAGATCACCCTGGACAACATGGCAAAACCCCATGTCTACCAAAAAAAATACGAAAATTAGCCACGTGTGGTGGTGACCGCCTGTAGTCCTAGCTGCTCTGGAGGCTGAGGTGAAAGGATGGCTTGAGCCCGGGAGGCGGAGGTTGCAGGGAGCTGAGATTGTGCCACTGCACTCCAGCCTGGGTGACAGAGCAAGACCTGTCTAAAACACACACACACACACACACACACACACATAAACATACCGTCTCTCACCCTCCCTAAGCTATTCTAATTGCTGTCTGTGTTCTATTAGAAAGAAAGAAGGACAGTTGTTGAACCTCTGTGCCCAGCCGCATGACTGCAGCCTGGCCTTCCTCATGGACAGCCAGCCAGCCTCCAAGCACGTGCTCAGCAAACACCTTACAGCAAAAGCCTCAGTGCGGCTGGTGACAGTGGAAAGAAGATGGGCCCTGAGGACGGGGCTGCTGGGCGGCAGGGAGGCAGCCAGCGAGGGGACGGGAAACGTGAGACGCTCTGAAGGTAGATCCATTTTCTCCTTTAATTACCTTTCCTTCCCTTGACCATATTTTTTTTTTCTTTGAAGACTCTTTCCTTGATTCTTCAAATTGCATATAATACCAAGGCACTTGTTCTAAGC
This sequence comes from Gorilla gorilla gorilla, assembly GCF_029281585.2. Taxonomy (NCBI): domain Eukaryota; kingdom Metazoa; phylum Chordata; class Mammalia; order Primates; family Hominidae; genus Gorilla; species Gorilla gorilla. Next base: position 105,802,305 of record NC_073241.2, read on the forward strand.
ACTTTTTTTATTCTATTGAGTCATACAATTTGCCATTATGTTGATCAAAAACAGTTAAACACAATGGTCCCTTGTGGGACAGGGGTGACTGATTCCAGGACTCCCCGATACCAAAATCCAGGATGCTCAAGTCCCTGGTGTAAATGCCTGCGTGTAACCCACGCACATCCTCCCGTACACTGTAAATCATCTCTAGATTACTTATAATAATGCAATGTAAATGCTCTATAAATTCTGCTGTGTTGTTTAGGGAATAATAACAAAAAAAAAGCCTGTATATGTTCAGTACAGATATAAACATCTATTTTTCTTTAATATTTTCAGGCTGTGGTTGGTTGAATCCAAAGATGTGGAATCCACAGATACACAGGGCCAATTGTACTTGTAACTTCCCACAACGTCCTCTAAAACTTGAGGGTGTCCCTTCTATTGAGTCGCAGTGAGTATCTAAAAAGTGAGGGTGGATTCAACAGGATGGAGTATGGATTTTACATGACAGATATCAGCATGACAAGAAATGGTGAAAAGCGGGAGTAGTGAAATTAGTCTTGAATGATATGCAGCTCAGCGGGGCACCGCTTGTGCATTACGAGCACCTCAGAGCATCCGCCATGGCCTGGGCACCAGGCATCCCAGTCCAGGCACTTCTCAGGATGGCACAAACTCTGACAGCAAATCTTCCAGAGATGTGCAGCCTCTCTGCATGCTTCTGTTATTCCTGAGTCGCCTAAATGCTTTCTGAGCAGAATTCTATTTTGGCCCATACACTGAAGGTTTGTATGTCTCCTTGCAAAGCAATATTCATTTTTCCTTAGTGATGGTTTCTAAGCTCCCTGAGCCTACTTGTGTTTGGGAATGTTGGAAATGTTGATTTTTACAAACTCCAATTAGATGCCCTTTCACCTCTCTTTCGTACTAAAAATATTAACTTTTTATGAAGTCCAAAAGTGGACTTTCTGTCCATGCCACGTCTCTTTCTCAGTGGAGGATTTAAATCTAGTAACATAGTCCCAATGACTGACTTTTTTTCCATAATTTTGCACTTCTACTATTTTAAGTCAATAACAAGAGCTGCTGTGACCAAGTCTTATGTGGGGATAAAAGTAACATGAATATCAGAACTTTCCAGAGGAATAGATGGCAACATTCAACTGACGAAACATGTTCCATAAAAAAAAAAAGGACAGGAGTTTCTTTCAGTTAATCTAATAATGCAAATTATTTCCAGATCCAGAAACAGCATTCAAATCAATTCCCAGATGTCAAAGAAAATGTTCGGGCAAAATTATGGCACAACTGGGTATTACTGGAATGGTCGCATAGATCTGAATTCTAATTTCAACTGTGCTCCCACAGGCAGGCTGGCTGCTGCTTGTAAGAACCACTCTGATCTTTCGTTCCTCAATTCCCACACAGCCGCTCTAGCAGTGTTAACCAATCATCCCATCAGAGTTCTATGAGAATTTAAAATAACCTAATGCTTAAAGAACTAAGTAATCTTTTTAGTAACAGGAAAGGCAAGCATTTTCCAAAGTTGTGTGTATTTTTTCAGAAAAAGAAAGGAATGCTGCAGATTTAAATATGAGATTCAAAATACCCAGTTTCTTTTCCAAGCTAGCCCTGTGAAAGACCTGGGCCAAATCCCACAAATCACAGTGTTTTGAGAGTAGCTAAATCAATGGAACACGGTCTCTCTCTCCTTAAAGAATATCCATGAATTAGTAATTTGTTCCTACACTAGACCATTAAAGGCAGCTGTTGTGAGTGAAAAGTTGGTGTTTTTACATAGAAAGATACTGTCCTTTGGGATTACGGAAAGTGACCCACATACGCCTACAGGGCTCTTCCATGTTTTACGCCTCTGTCGAGCCATAAATTTCTGTCCTCTCTCAATAAGCTGAAATATCCTATTTATTCTATCACCAACTGTTTGTTACATTCAACTATGATACATGTCTTGTTATACAATCAGCTGAGGTCTGTATTAACTTTCTCAAAAAGTTACACATAGAGAAAAATATATATAATGTCTTTAAGACATAAACAGTAGTCTCTAAAATTTAATGAGCCTGAAAAGAAAAAAGAGTACCTTCCAATTTATGATGGGAATCATTTGATCTTTCCAACTTCTTGATTTCTAAAAGCACTACTGGATTAGCTTACTATGAATCAGGTGACCACCATCATAATCAATGGGGTGAGTGAGGCCCAAGAGCTTTTCCAAATATTAAGAATATTTCTCTTAAAAGTGAAAAGAAAAAAAACCCATAGTGCTAGCCCAATATTTTGTCCAGCATGTGCTCCAAAAAGTAGACAGAGTATTACTGGAACATAACCAGTAAAATCTGTATTTATAAAAATAAAAAAAGAACACCGAGAAATAAACTTAAAAGAAGTCAACCAGGGGTCACAATGGGGTCAACCCGGTTTCACATGACAAATTATTCACAGAATCCAAAAGTGTTCATTGAATGAGCACAGCATTTTCAGAGAAGACCATGTCCTCCTGCTCCTCCCACGGGGACCAATGACTAAGAAACGCGAAGTTAAAATACGCATTACTGAAAAGTCATTTATCTATGTATACACTCATAACCTGTGCGTGGATTCAACACAAGTTTTGCTAAGGGAGAAAAGACTTGCCTTCTACATCTTTGTTGACTCAATATGCATTTCAGTGTAACAGACCCTCACATAACACACTGTGTAAGACGGTAATAAACTCTGTCCAGGTTTGGCCAAATCTCTAATAAGGAAAAATGACACGGTCTTCTGTTTTGTTGTGAAATAATACACCACAGCAGTCATCTTCTTCACCACAGAATATAAACAGCCCTGCCCCGGGCTTGGATTTCTATCACTCTTAAAAGTCCAGGTAAAAAGCAACAGTCAGTAACGCCGTTGCAGAGAAGGGAAAAACATCTTTGGCTTTGTGGAGAAACATGCAAGTTCTCTAACTGAAACACCACTTTCCACTTAAAACAATTATGCAAAGCAAAAAATAATAAAAGAAATATCAAAATGTTTAAAATTTATAGAAAGTAGGAGAATTATGAAAACAAAGTTGGCCAAGCATCTTTAAATATTTACATGGCTATGTGAAAAGTAATCTGTTCCAATTAACTGTCTCTAAACCACAGGGTTACTTGAATCCAAGAAGATTAATTATAACTGCACGCCAATTTGAAGATAGTCTTCTACCCAGCTGGAGTGGAGGAAAGTGTGTGTGTGTGTGTGTGTGTGTGTGTGTGTGCGCGCGCACACGCGCATACATCGTATGGTGAGAACTGGGTCTGAAGCAGAAAAAGAAGGGGGTGAATGTCTCAGAAGGGATCCATGATGGTGTTCTTTGCTCAGAAATTAGGATTACAGATGCTTAGGTGAGACCATCAACCCTAGAGATCAAAGGTGTGAGTGTATGCAAACACTGAAAGGGGCTCCAAGGGGAGCTGATGGGTGTCTGTGTCTGCACTCCACAGTGCCAGTTCCAGATCCATACTGGGGACAGATTCCTGGGTGTGGGGCCACCTGGGCACAGGGACCCTGGGCAAGGGCACAAGGCCGCCCGGGTGTGGAGTCCCAAGTCCCAGGGTTACCTGAGCATAGGCCTAGCTGAGTAAGGGGCCACCGGGTAAGGGGCTAATGAGCGAGGCTACCTGAGTATACGTTTACCAGGAACCCCCTGAGCCTGGGATCCCAGCACCCAGGCCACCTGGGTACACTTGCTCACCTGGTGCAGGTTCAGGGGCGCCCTCCTCACCACTGTCTTCGGCAGCCTCGTCGGCCAGGCCAGAGCCCGGGGAGTCGGCAGCGGCACAGGCGGAGCCAGGGCTGCTGGGCTGGGAGGCCGAGTCACCCTCACTGAGTGATCCGCAGCGGGCCCGCGCCGCCCTGTCCCCGTCACTGTCCCTGTCGCGGCGCGCGCGGCGATGCACGCGCGAGTGCAGCACCATCTGATGATAAGTGCGGAAGATCTTGCCGCACTCGAAGCACTCGGAGGACTTGCCCTGGCCGGTGGTGGCTGCGGCCCTGCGGTTGGGGCGCGCGGCCGAGCGGGGATCGAGGTGGCCGGCGGGCGCGGGGTCCCCAGGCCCACTCGCGCGCTTCCGCGGGGGCCCCTGCGCGGCTGGTGCATCCTGCTCACGCTTGCGCTTCTCCTGGCTCACCAGGACGTACTCGCGCCTGTCCTTGTCGAAGGCCACGTCCCCGGCCAGCGCCTCGTCCCAGGCCCCGTACTTGAGGTACTCGGCCGGCTCGGCCACCTTACCCCGCGTGGCCAGCTGCCAGGCCTGGTAGCTGTTGACCGGGTCCAGCTCAGCCACCCGCCGTCCGGCCTGCGTGCCAGGGCACGAGTCGCCGGCCGCCGACGGCCTCAGGTTCAGGCACTGGAGGAAGAACTGCTTAGTGTCCGGGGGCCCCTCCGCCCCCTCCTCGGCCGGGGCGCGCGTGCGGCTGGCCTCGACCCTGCGGTGGATGGCGTTGTGGGCGTTCAAGCTGTCCAGGTTTGTAAACAGGTTCCCGCACTTGGCGCAGACCTCGTAGAGGCTCAGGCCGGCGACGATCACCTCCTCCTGGACCACGTTGTTGATGGTGGCGATGGGGTCCAGCTCACTCTTGGGCCTGTTCTTGCTGCCCGTCTTGGGGCCGTGCGCCTTCATGTGGTTCTTCAGGAACCAGGGCTCCTTGAACCTACGGCCGCAGATGTGGCAGCCATGGTCGAAGGAGCCCCGGTGCTTCTTCATGTGCGCCTTCAGGAACCAGGTCTGGCTGAAGGCCTGGCCACACACCTCGCACGGGAACTCCCCGGGGCTCAGCTCGGGCTTGCCGTTCTCCACGCAGGCCTCGCCGCTGCCGGGTCCCTGCGCGGTGATGTGGTCCCTCTCGATGTGGCTCAGCAGCGACTCCTCCCGCAGCGTCGCGTAGCTGCACAGCCTGCACTTGAACGGCTTGTGCGCCTGGTGCACGTGCATTTCCAGGTCCTTCTTACGCTCGAACTGGCTCTTGCAGAAGGAGCACTGGGCCGCTGCCTTGGCCTCCCCCGGGGCGCATGCGGACCCCTCTGCCCCCTTCTTGCTGCTCCGCAGCAGGACTCTGCCGCTGTCGGCCTGCGAGGCCCCGTTCAGGACCCTGGCGCCGTCGGCCTGCGAGGCCCCGTTCAGCAGCCGGTTGCAGGCCGAGGCGCTCTTGGTGGGGCTGGCGCAGGCGTCCAGGCCCTCGGAGGCGCGCATCTCACCCAGCGGCGCCTCGCCCGCCTCCGGCTCGTGTCCCTGAATCAGAGTCCCCGTGCGGTGGCTCCGGATGTGAATCTTCAGGTTGCCCTTCTGGGAAGCCCGGTGGTCGCAGTAGGGACACTTGTAGGGCTTCTCGCCCGTGTGCTTGCGCATGTGCTGCGAAAGCGAGCTCTGGAAGGGGAAGCTCTTGCCGCAGATGCAGCAGGTGTGGCAGGTAGTCTTGTCCCCATCCACCTCGTGGCCCCGGCCGGCCCTGGTGGGGCTGGGGCCTCGCCTCAGCTCCATCTCGGCCTCTCTGCTGCGATCCATCCGAAGGATGGGCGCGGCCGGTGGTGGCGGCACAGCTTTCTGTCGCGCGGGCTGCAGGGACCGTCCTATCTCTCCATGGTCAGAAGAGCCAAAAGACGTGCCTGCTCCCAGGAGGTGCACCTTCTACATGGGGGGCGCAGCAGCTGGCAGCCAGCACCTGAAACAGAGATGGAACATCATCAGCAAAGCTCCTGGCTAAGAGGGCACAGGCATGGCTGCGGGAACCCCCACATGTTCCCCAAAACATACCCATCCAACCCACATTAAGAAAAGCGGCACCAACAACACTTCACACAGAGGCGAGAGCAGCTGCTTGCCTTAGTAAAAAATCAGTATCACTTAATTATCAATAATGAATTATGTTAAATGATTAACATAAATGTTAATGATTGTGCACCAAAATAATTTTCCTTTCCCAATAAGGTATCAAATCTTTAGGAGAGATTGTAGTACCAGAGTGTGTAGGAGTGTGAGGAATACAAGCTACTTAGCAAGACCATGTGGGAATTAGGGACAGAGGAAAGCAAGGTTTAGGAAAAGGGCAGGAATAAGAACAGGGGCCAAGTTCCTGGGCTGATGGAAGGTGAGCTGCACAGGTGGTGACAACAGTTGATGGCACTTCACACACACAGTCACGTGCCACTTAGTCAATGGGATACGAGCTGAGAAATGCATTGTTAGGCGATTTCGTCCCTGTGCAGGACATTCTACCATGGACACACACCGCAAGATGGCACAGCCCGCAACACACCTAGGCTGTGTGGTGAAGCCACAGCATCCTCCTAGTGAGGCTGGGTCTGCTCCTAGAGATTGTGCCCAAGCCTGAAAACAATGAGCATCAACCACCCTGCATGGCTGCCACCTACATGCCCATCCCACCCACCAGAGGGTGAGGAGGGCAGAGGCCCACTCCCTCCAGGCACACAGGCAAAGGGCAGCCTGCCAGAGAGTAGCTGTGTCCAGCACAGAACAGGCCCCCACCAAGGACGGGGGATGCATGAATCAAAATGCTTGTATCCAACCAAAGAGGCCTAAATGGTGCAAGGAGAAAAGCAACTCTTCAGTAAAAACAGGAATCGCACCTGACACAGGGTAAGTAAGGTAAAGCAGCAGAACGATGAGCCAGTTAGAAAGGATGTGAGAGATGTCGAGTCTCTCAGGTCAGCGTCTGAGTGTTCAAGAGGGAGGGGCTGCACAGACAACTCCCCGGGGACAGGCTCTGCTCATCTGCTCATTTCTGCATAGAACAAATCCATTTCCTGCTTCCAAGGGTCCAGAGAGGGTCTCCCTTCTGGGGCCGGCTCCAGACCTGCACAGAGAGGCACCCAGATGGGCCATGTTCTGAAAACCCAAGTGGTTTTGCATAGAAAGGAAGCGTGTTTGTATAAGCCTACAATCTCACACACACTAAGAACTCCTGCTTAAACATCTATAAAACCCAAAGCAGCTCCATATTTCCGGCTGGGAAGCACACAACACATTAACACACAGCTTCCATGCAAAGATGACAGGGCCGCCCACGGAAAGACCTGGGGTGGCAGCTCCCTGTTTGCTCCGAGTTTTGCAGCCTCCCAGGTTTTCACGGAAGCAGATGGGACACAGAAAAGAATACTGATAATAGACCTGAGGGGGTGAAGGGGCATGAGCTAAAAAATCAGTGTCGGTGTCAAGAGTGTCCCCATACCTCCCCCACGGGGGTCGGGGATTCTGAGCATTTTGTATTAATACTTCAACTCCCGAGGGCCCAGATAACAGCAAGACAGGAGCCTTCTGAAAAGACAGACCCCATGCTGTGCCCTCTCACAAGCAAATACAGCGCCAGGTAGAAACCTTATCAAGAATTACAGGCTTCGCAATGTCTTTCCAGAAAGCCCCGCTTTGGAGGCGCCTAAGGAAACACGCGCAGCCTCAGCAGCAAATGAAAAGCAGCAACACAAAGGTTCTGCTCCTTCCTCCAGGGACGCACCCAGCAGAGCATGCAACAGAGCAGGCACGAGAGAGATGCCCACCCAGAGGAGCCAAAACCCACTTGCTCCAATAAAAAACAACAATTAGCCAGGCATGGTGGTGCGCACCTGTAGTCCCACCTACTCGGGAGGCTGAGGCAGGAGCATCGCTTGAACCCGGGAGAGGGAGGTTGCAGTGAGCTGAGATCATGCTACTGCACCCCAGCCTGGGTGACAGAGCAAGACTCCATCTCCAAAAAAAAAAAAAAAAAACATTAAAACTTCCCCCAAAACTGGAGAAGTAAATAAGCTTACCAGGAAGATTTCTTAATGACCTTTTACTCCAAGCTAATTTAAATGATTTTGGTCTTGGCACTCATTGTGGATGGCTGTGTAATGATTTATGACGATTTTACAAGGCAAGTGATTCACAGGAAAGCCTCGTCCTTCCCCAGGCCCCAGTTCACTCCCCCACAAAAATGCTGAATCTGATATTCAAAGTATGAATGAAACACACTATTTATATCTAACTTAGTGACTGGATGTGGTATAAAAACCTTACAAGTGCGAACAATCATATAGAAAATACGTTTACAGAGAAGAAAAGAAAAACAACTAAAATCCTGGAAATTGGTGGCTCTGAAATAATTATACAGACTCCCCTGGACCTCCAACGTTTGTCTATAAAGGATGTTAAATGTCAAGACACTTCTCCAGTTCGAGAGAATTCAACCGCCAGAAGCCAGCTCCGAAGACAGGATTCACCCAGGATGAGCCCAGGCCTGGTCAGGGCCGTAAGAGACAGCCCTCGAGTGCAGCATGAAGCAAAAGGAGATTTGTTCTGTGCAAAGACTCACAGCAATCACCAAAACCCTGTGCTCTAGGGCTATCAGCTCCTGCCTTCTTTCAGAGCAGCAGCTCCTGGGGTCTGCGCCCAGAGAAGCGGCCTCTGTGCCAGCCAGCTGTGTGCCAGCAGCTGTGCACCCGTCAGCGTGCAGGTCACAGGGTCATGGCCAACACAGGGCATTCAGCACAAAGTGTACACGTGCAGTTGGGAACCCTGGTCCCAGCCCTCATGCTCCCAGTCACCAGCCACATGCCTTTCTAGGCGCGTCCTTCGCGCCCTCAACTCGTCCCCTCCTCTGTCAGGCACAGAGAAACAATAAGAAGAAGCCACATGTCACCGAAGCCCCTTGCAAATGCCTCCTTCTATAAAATCCAGTGACCCCCTCAGAGCCCACAGCATCCAGACCCCAGGGACATCCAGGCAAACACACACCTGGCACTTAGGCCCCTCTTCTCATCCCAGGCAGCTTCCTGCCCTGCAGGTACCTTCCAGGAGTGCTGGGGAAATACAGACACTCTCACTCGTGGATCACCAGAGCCCCCAAATACAGCCCCATCTAGCCCAGCTCAGCAGCACAGCCTCGGCATCCTGGGCCATGACCACGGCTGAGCGGAAGATGGCACAGTATCAAGGAGCGTGGCCCTTGTACATCTGAAAGGCCTTTGTGCCAGCATCGGACCCATCCTATCCTTGCACAGCCTTGACTCCCCGGTACCCCCGCCCTAGCTAGAGCCTGAACCCTGGCCCTTAGGCACCCGGTGACTAGAGAATGCAGTCTCCATTTCCTTAAACTCACTTAAAAGCTTTCTCCGAAACTTGCAGAGCCCTGCAATTTACAGGCAGACGTTCAAGGAGGAGCATCCACGATGCTCTGCGATCAACAAAGCAAGCTCTTCCTTCTCTCCTATTTCCTGCTCACTACCTCTCCGCCTGTCCCATCTTTCAAAAATAAGCCCTGCTGTAAATCCCTGTGAGAACTGCACAGGATGTGTTTTTAGACTTAAGAACATTGTGAAGGGAAAGATACATAAATGTAGAAATAGAAAAAGTGCTGAGACAGTAACCAAGTTAAGCCCAAACCGCCATTATCTTAAGGACACGTGAGCAAAGCTGCCTCTGCCCAGGTGTCCATTAAGTGATCCCCTCCTGATGTCCACAGTTGACCAGCAAAGTTTCCCAAACTTTAAAGAAACAGTCAAAAATTAATTCCCTGCAACGAACTCTCCTAAGGGGTTACTCAGTGGCCAAATCAAAAGATCTCTGTAATCATTCTTTTTAGCTGCAGGCAAAAATTGCTATTTAAGACAAGGGCATCCCTTCCAAAAAAAGAACAAGAATGCTGTCCTCAGAGCTTCCAACTTCAAAACACGCCATGGGCGGCCGCCCCAATTAGGAGGATTATTGGGATGTCGGCGGTCCTGCTGGCACGACGGGCTGTGCTTTAAATCCCGCCAACCCCTGTAAGCCAGGCGGGTTTCGATGGGATGCCTCCTCCACCTTTATCCTGGTCCCTAGTGGGGCGTGCCTCACGTAGGAGCAGCGCCGTGTGATAAAGTGCTACCTACCTCAGTTCCAGCCGCAGACATTTCCGTCCTGGGCTGCTCTATTCCACTTTCTCAAACGCACGCCAAATACAAGTTGTTCCAACTCTCCCTGTAACACACGGGCCTGGAGATAACCAGCCTTATAAAACTTGTGCATGCGAGCCTGCCACCCAAACCACAGGGAATACGGAAAGGTTCTGCAACAACACAGATGCTCAGAGCCAAGGTGGAGGGTACAGCATGTGTCCAGCTGACATGCAATATGGCGCCCACACACCTCGGACGGCAGGGACCCATCTGAACACATGGTGTGCCTGTGTGTTCAATCACAGATTTGTTGTTCTGGTAAGATGTTATTACAAACTTTTTCCAAGGCTGGAATTGGGAACTTGCCAGACAAAACCGTAATTTAATTGTTTAGGCATAAATATGACTTGCTGACTAGGGTTTTAAAGCAGATTTCCAATGGATCTCTTGCTGTATGTGAGTGTGTATGTGTGTGTGTGTGTGTGTGTATGTGTGTTTCTCCAGAGATGTAATGAACAGTTCGAGGCCACTTTTTTTAAATACCTTATATAATTTTTGAAATAAAAAAATTTATTTCATTTTGAAAAACTTAGGTAACAATCACATTTATTAAAAAACAGGAAGAAGTAAAGTGTTTGAAAAAACTGTTTACTCATAACATAAAAATACATTGTAACGGAGAAGGGGAGAGGCTGAAGAAAGGACAAAATATAAAGTAGAAAATATGCAGCTGCATTTTAAAACTAACCATGTAAACATCAAAAACATCTAAAGACATATACATTAAGGCTGCTGCCGTACCTTTGGATATTTTTCTTTTTCTTTTCCTTGTCTTTCTTTTTTTGCCTATATCATACAATTGAAATTAAGTGATTTTCTCCAGATTACTTACATTTGCTAAATTTGGGATAAATTTACTCTGTAGGCCAGTATTTCAACTAATCAATCCCTTCTGTAAGTGAGGAAGAACTGCCTTTTTGACCTAATAATACAGAGCAGAAAAGTCACTTCCTGACACACGCCCCGGTAAGCTGCTGAAACACTTCCCGGTGTGAAGAAATGTGTACCCAGGGTTAACCCCACTGACACTTCAGAAACTTTAGAAACAAGCACTGCAAAGCCTTGATCCAACACATACAGCCAGAAAGAAAACCATGTTCACAAAGCCAGGGGGTATGTACAGCGCAAACATAGCGGAAGCAGTCTCTGTCCACATCCCCGAGGAACTTCAGGTGACGGCAGGCTCCTTAGAGGTGTTCCAGTCCTAGGGCAGTGTGGTCAGGGGCTAACGAGGGTATCTCTGCAACAAGCACTTCCTGAGCACCTACCAAGTGCAAGGCCTCGTATCAGGAGCCAGAGAATCTAAGATGACTCAAAAAAAGCACCCGGCTTCAAGGAACTCAAAGTCAGACAGGGAAGCATACTATTATCAAAGCGTGCTGGTAGCGCACCAGTAAGACAAGGAGAAGTTTCCAGAAGGCCAGGAGGGAAGCGATTCACTATATTTGCAAGGATTGGCCAGGTTTTCCCCTGGGAACCTGAGGCTCACCTGGGAACCACACTGGTGTGGCTTGAATTCTAAGTACTTTTCATGACCCAAGCACAAAACACCAGGTCCTCCCTGGCTCCTCCCTCCCCATCTCAGCAGTGCCCAGTGATAACCCCACGTCCTGTCGGCTGCACCTCCCAACTCACTCTTGAATCCATGTGCCCAACTCAAGCCAAAGCCATCGTTCCAGAGCACAGATGGGGCCGGTCTCCACCAGTCTCCCAGCCCTTCAGAGGCTCCCCAAGTCTGCAAGATGAAGCCAAACTCCTCACCTTGGCTTCTCAGGGTCTGGACCCCATAGCTGCCCCGGACCCCGGTGTCTAGAGCCCTGAGCCCTACTCCGGCCCAACAGCCTCCCAGTACCCATGCTCATGCTCCCCTCTGGCCCTCACGCCTGCGTCCCTGCCCCACCTGTCATGAGGCTGACCAACCACCACCCAGGTACAGTACAGCCTTCCTGACCTCCTTCAGCCAATGATAAGTGTCTGGTGACCCAACAAGTTGTGAGAGGCAGCCAGACTACCTGGGATTAAAACCCAGTTCTGCCACTACCTGAGGTCAGCTGTGTGACCCTGAGCAAGTGTCTTAGCCTCTCTATTCCTCAGTCCATTTCTTCATCTTTAAAATGTAAATGATAGCAATGATATCTATTTTATCCTACTCCAGTAAAATTTAAATTAATGCATACAAGCCACAATGTTTACTACACTGTAAATCTTCAATCCATCTTAGACGGGATTAATAAGTAATTGTTCAATAAGTGAATGAAATATCAGTGCAAAGGTACTTGGTCACTGGCAATGACAATACATGGTTTAATAAATGCAAAAGGACAAAATAGCAGCTAGAAAGCTGGATTCGAAATAGCTAAATAGGAACACCTCCATATTCACTGGGCCCTTATGGTTTATCCAACAACAGGTTATTTAACACAATTAAAAACTCTTTGACCAACAGCTATAATCATCTACAACGAGCACATTCAAACATACTGTAGCTCCAGAACTGTTCGTAGAAATTAAACCTCAATATGGACTGGATATTACAGGATATTTGAGAACTACTGTTACTTGTGTTAAGCTGGTAATACAGGAGAGTGGTCTTATTCTTTGGAGATGTGTAATGAAATATTTAGAGTTGGTTTTTACCAAAGAGAAAGAGAGAGACGGAGAGAAGGCAAATGTACCAGAATGTTAACAACTCATGAAACTAAAGGGGGGAGAGGGGTGTTTATTTCTAACTCTTTCCATTTTTCCAAATTTGGCAAACTTTTCCTGAAAGTTAAAAAAATAAATCCTACTTGCCACTCCAGTAACACAAAAGCAAAGCAGCTCTGAGGGACCTGGTAGGCCTCTTCCCCTATCTGCCCCTCCCCCTCCCCCACTCCCCACCCTCCCCAGGCCCCACGGAAGCTCCAGGGCTGTAATAAATGCAGGTTGGGAAACTACCTTTAGTTAACTCAAGTTTTCGAAAGAAAGTCAAAGAAAAATCGTCTGAATAATAGGAACCTGGTTCAATTGAAAAGCAGTGTTTTATTTTAAAAGATCGCTTTCTGATGTTTTAGAGGCTTGCCCAGAGCCATTAAAGAAACCCACCCACAGGCTGCAGTTGCAAAGCCTTCTGTGGCCAACACGAACTCTCACGAACATCAACCAAAATTCAGTGTATTCTGGCATTCTGAGTGTATTCTGGCATTCCTAACTATCCTTCCCAGCACTTCACGAAGTAAAAAATCAGTAACGCGGTGCAGGTTTCCTCTTCCTTATTTTCAACAATAATGTTCTGACCAGTTAAATATGGCGTTATCAGGGAAAAACTGTAAAACATCTTACATTTTAAAATAATAACTATGTCTCTGAATCGACAGGAAATCTTGCCATTTTCTGCTCTGTGAATTAAACCAGTACAAAACAAAAGCTGAATGGTTGTGTACTGATTTCCCTACAACTATCGAAGTTGACTTTATTAAAATCTTATCCCGAAAAAGGCACCGGAAGGCTAACCAAATATGCTCTCGTACTTAGAGTCATTTCCTAAACAATCTAACGCTTAAAGTTGCGGAAACCAAGCAAAGCTGACTGGGAGACACCAGGGAGGAACAAAGGAGCGAGAGGAAAACTGAAAGTCCCCTTTCCTGCACCAAGTCCCCACAAGCAGCATGTGTCAGGGGAGAGAAGCAAAGCTAAAGTGGGTGCTGCTTTCCAAATGCCTATCTAGCTTGGCATTTTTTTCAGTTCTGGTTCATGAATTAACCTTATCGCGGTCCCGAAACAGCCCTGGCTCCCCTGACGCCATGTGGCTTTACTTATCCCCGTCTGCGTCCTCTCTGACCACCTTCCGGGGGCGGGGGGGGCACCGATGTCAGCCCGGGATGGATGTCCGCGGGTGCAGGGGGGTGACAGCCCGGTCCTGCGCACATCTCCGCTGACAGGGCATTCCTCAGGAGGGGCTGGAGTGAACGGGAGGAATTGGGGAGGGAGGGAAAACGCCAAAAAGCTCAAAGCAGACAGAATGCTTCCGATATTTACAGGGCTGTCTGCAAAGGCGTATGATGGCTCCAAAAGGCAAATCATAAAATCTAAAAGAGCAACTACGCTGGTGCGTTTCTGAAGGACGACTCTCAGATGTGGCTGGTCCCGGCCACAGCTACTACGGGGTCTGCGCAGAAGCCCGTGCGTGTGCTGAGTGGGTGCAAGACCCAGTTGGTGTTTGAGTATACTGTGTGTGTTTGTTCTCCGGGAAACAATGAGACGGGCTTCACTAGTTACACTGTAGTATTATGAACCATGAATTAAAATACATCATTAACATCCTGGACAAGCTTATCTTACTACTGAGACAAAAAGCCTATTCTCTCAACAAATGGGGGAAAATTCCATCACAACAATGAAGAGTTCCTCTCCCTACAAACCATTCTGTACACCAGTAACAATTACAGGCTTATAGTCCCCAGACTGGGGTCCCGAAAAGCCCCATAAAGTGATGCATTCACTATTGGGAGAGTAAGTACGGCCGATGACAGGCCTGGAGGCGGCTGCTGTTCTCAGACCAATCAATAATCCATTATGAACCAGCTACATTTCCACTCTAAGAAGAAATGAATAAAAGGCGACCAGAATCGGCAGCATTCACAAGAAACTCCACCCACCTCCCCCACTAGGGGAAAAAGGACACAAAACGCCACTATCCCAGGGAGCAGCCGCCAGCAGCAACGCGGCCCCCTGACCACAACAGACCTGATGTGGGGGCAGCCAGAGAACAATGTGCTTAGGTCTTTCTGCTCAAAACATTTATTTTAGAGGTAAGTCTCCAGCCGGCTTTGTTCAGAAAACGAGGTAGAGTGAAGGAGAATGACAAAACCCCATTTTCTAAAACAAAGGTTGTCTTTACATTACTTAGCACCCCCCAAATAAATCAAAGCAAGTGCCAACACGCTAGTCCCCAAATGTAAGGAACTGTCCGTAATAAGGCTTTAGTACGCGAACTCTGATCCTTTAAGCACAGCCTTCTCCGGCTCTGCACCTCAGACCATGGGCTGGAGTCATCACGCTATTTATAGCCAAAATGCATATATGACCTAAATGTTATTCTTCCGCAAGTAGGTTACCTTTTATGCAGTTGTTTACCACAAACTGTCAAAAAACCCAAATTAATTCCTGGTCCAAGAGGAAAGAGAGAACTCCATCTTCCATCTAAGTTCAAATAGAAGAACATTTGCTAAGAGTAAAGACAGTATCACAATATAGACTCGAAGTCCCTGGAACATCACCAGTATGAAGCTGCCCTTTTACTGAAATATGACCTGGGGGAGGAGGGGCAGCTGAATACACAATCTAATTATGGATTACATTCAGAAAAGTCCAAGAAAAAATGAGGAAGGATACGGAAATTTTCTTTCCACAGTCCTTACCATATCCTGGGAAATTCAAGATAGTTCTAGAGACTTTAATAAAGGAGTGTCCGTGTGAAAATGAAGAAAAGGGGGTGGCTATTTTTATATCAGAAGGGAAGAAGCCTCGTTCCCTTTCTTTTGCTCTCCAAAATTATTGCATTACTGTTACTTGTCATTTACTATTTACTATTTTCCAAGTCTTTAAGTAGTTGCTTTGCCAATCACTAAAAAAGTAAACTTCACAGAACTAAAAAATAACAGGATCCAGAGCCTGCTCCATAATTTTCTGCAGATAAATGTGCTGTTTAGAGCCCCTTCGTCTGCCACAAAGAGCTGGCGTTAGGGATTTGGAGGTAAATCCAGGCTTCTGGAGCAGCCAGCATTGCTGGTATAGTTAATGATCTTGTCAACATTTCCATTAAGAGCCCCATTTCCAGAAGCTTAGAATTGCATCTCCCCCAAACCCACGGCTCAGATGAAGTCCTGTGGTCACTGAGGGGCCACTCTCCTTCGCACAAAAACAGAACAAATCACTCGCTATTCATTACAAAAGCCATGGAAGCACTGGGTTTTCACTTTGACTCTGTCTACATCTTACACTACAATAGTTAAAGCTAAAGTTGCACAGAAACACTGAAAACCTAGGGAACACCAGAGAAAATGAAAACTCATCAATTTCTATCTTTAAAACAAATATGGAAAATCAGAAGGCCTTCGATGAACTGCAGCAAGAACCCAATTTAAAAGTGGCTTAAAGATTTTACGGAGCCTAAACTCAAAACTGTGGAAACTGTTAACTAATTCAGTGTCTTAATATAAAATTTCTTAAAATTTTTCTTAGAAATGATCAGCAGTGAAAACAAAACAATGGTGCAGAAACTCGTATTTTTTTACTGGGTGACACTTCCTAGTCATTACTAAACATGCTTTTTTGAAATTTCTATGAGTTATCATAAAATATATTTTAACTGAAATTTGTTTCTACAAATAAGCTGTATATACTATGCCATGTAAACCAGTAGCAAAGAACAATGTTCGCCTCCCAAACACACAGTCCTGTTTTCCAACCACTTGATTAAAACCAACATTTCTCTCCCAGTATAAGAATACAGATTGCAATTAATACCTATCTGACATTCTCTCTTCCCTCTGTGCTTTTTGTGAAAGACCCTAGAAGTCCCCATCATCAAATGAAAGAAAGAACTGTGCCCAAGAATACAAAGAGAGATAATTGTATGCAGTAAGCCATAAGGCATTCTGTTAAACATTACCTTCCGATGTAGTGCTGTTTAGCACCGAAGTCAGCGCCCAAAAAAATCCCTTAAGAGCTCACAGAGGAAAAATAAACACGTCAATAATCAATTTTACCAAATTCTAAGCAATTGCTTACGCATTTTTTGTTAAAAGAAAAAAACAGATACCCTGAAACTGAGAAGATTTTGATAGGATAGCTGAAAGGCGTATCGTGCAAGGAATTACTTAAGATTTTGTTTATCATTGTACAAACACCAATCAATACTTTAAGATGATCAAAATTACAAAAGGACAAATCTTTCCCAAATGCTTTACTATATATAGCACATGTACTATAACCAGTTTAAATTTTCCAGCTCCATTACTGCCAATAACGACTGTAACATGACCTAGTTTATCACTAACATACACAGCACCTTTGAAAGCAGTTGGCTATTTCAGCTGCTTAAGGAGAGTGATCTATCAGAGAATGTTTACAAAGAGCAATTCCTGACAAAAACATGATGTCACATCTCCATAGGATTTACCCTGCACTGCCTGTCTAAAAATATTTTTTCAAACACACTTAATGACACATTACTGCAAGTTCCAGGTTTTGAAGATAAAAGAAGATCTATTCTTTCCTTGCAGGAAACAAAAAAGGATAAACAAGCAAAATTCCACTACAACTCCCTGTAACAATGTTGTTACATTATTCAGCTACAAAAGTTAAGAAAACTTTGCACCTGAAGTGATCATAAACAACCTCGCAGAAATGAGGGTGGGCACATTTTTCTAAGCCAAAACATCTTGCCCAGCAACAGCTTCTGGTAAAAATAAATTTAAAACGTAACAAGGCATAATGTTTAACTTCAGAACTGCCAACCCCCGCCCTATCCCCTTGGTCCCCAAAGAGGACAGTTATCTACCCTTTATCCCAGCCTGGGTTACATGGGAATAAACTGTCACACTTTAATGAGGGAAAGCTGTCCTAAGTCAAACAGAAAGACAAACAGCAGTCACACAGTTGCTTTGCGAACATCTTCCAAGAACTCGAAGACCATGACACTAATTCAGTGACTACATCTGGATAGTCCGTTTGGTCACAGAAGGTCCATGTTTGAAATTAAGGTCAGAACAGTCACGGGTTTACGCAGTCGAAGAATGCATTCATCCCACAACCACGGTCATTTTTCCTCTCTCTTTTCCTGCAACTTCTCTCCTACCCCAACCTGGAGGCACACAGCAACACACACAACCCTAGACTCTTTTTCTCTGATTTGTCCAATGCAAATGTTGTGAACAGTTGTGCAAGGCACTGCTCAAGGACAGATGGAGGCTGGAAAGGATCACTGCCGGCACAGGTGGGGGACTTCAAGGACTCAGGCCCACCCAGGCCTCCCTGCTCCCATTCAGCAGGGTGTAAGCACAGCCAAGGGCAGACAGGAGAGCCAGGAGAAGCCCCTGGCAGCCCATGCTTGTGTTTCCAGATACTATCACATCTGATTCAAGAAAATTACATTCGCCTTTATGAAAACAAACCACAGAAACGAGTACCTGGTGAAAGAGGAGGCTACTTATAAACTTACTCTCAACAGGCACGTGAGATGCGCCAATGCAAGTCTGTCTCACAAAGAGTCTGCACTTACACACGTGACACGCTACACAGAGCTCTCCATGCACAAACCTCTGTGGGAGAGAAAGAAAATGAGCGTGTGTGTGCAGCTTGCCCACCGAACCAACAAGGTACTGAAAAATCACTCCAAAGTGTGCTTCCACCTCGATTATCTAAATGAGCTGCTATTCCATTATTCTTTAATAAACACAATTGACAACCAGAGAGACCATTGTTACCTCCCTGTTCCCCTCCCAGAGACTGGGCTCGGCATCCTCCTGCAGTCAGGTATCCTCTGTAACTCAAGGAGGATGGTAGGACCCATCAATAATGAGATGCCACCAAACTCACTCCTTCCTTTGTCACTCCAGATAAAGACAGCATCAGTGCTCGCCCCTCTTCTCAGGAGCCCTGGCGAACGTGAAACAATAGATGCTCACTTTAGCTCACGCTCCTGGCCTGATTTCTTTGGCAGCTTAAACTGCTCAAGCAGAACCTTTTTCTGCCTTGCTAACTCTGGGGCGATGAGCAGTAGTGCCTATTCAGGGACCTTGCTGCAAAACAAAATCTGGATGACTAAGAATTGGAGGCAAGAGAGATAAGCACGCTGGAGACCTTGCTCAACTAAAGGCCCCAAAATCTTGCTTCCATTTTATCCATCAATAACTAAGAAGGAGACTGTCATCCACTTAGCTGGTGTTAAGTCACATAAACTAGTGTGTTAAAGTCGGCTCAGGGATTAGCCTATCCCGGCCAGCCTTCTGGGACCCACAGCTTCAAGCTAAGGAGGAGTCCACCCAAGTCCAGAGCATCAGGATGCCCTCAATGTGCTTCGTAACTTTAGCCTGCCATCCACAGCCCAGGCTTCCTCCCGGGAATGTGTGTGTGGCTCATCCTCACTGGGCCACACAGTCAAACCCGACGGTCAGAATGAAGGCGCAGGTCGAGACTCTGCTGCTGCATCTTTATCTGGGTAACGTAACTCAGAAGGCGAAACTCACTGATTCACATGGGGGGCTGGGGGGGGGGGCCCAGTGGCTCCATCCTAAACACAAATACTTTCTCAGCTTTACACTTAAAATCCTTTTTCCAAGCTATTCATGCAAACATATAATACTGCTTTCAATTTCTTGTTTTATGTTTACTCTGAGTTTTGTTGTTTTCCAAAATCACTTTGCTGCACTAAATATGCCTCTGTGATATTGTGCTGTGAGGCTGGGTAAATCACGCACAGGTACCACCTGTTTTATCTGCGACAGTGGAAGCCACATAAAGGGAAGACCACAGGCTTCAGATTTGTCATCAGGCTAAATTAAGCTGACAGCGCAGGAGAAGGGTTATGCAGCCTGCCAGTAAGACAACAGGCAGTGAACAAAAAGACATTCCCTTTTAAGCGTGTGTAGGTATATGTTTATTACACCACATGTATGTGGCAAAGAAAATGATCTACAAAGGCTCCTTGCATGTAAGATTCCTTTCTGGAAAGTTCTCAACAAGGAGCTTCAGGATTTATAAACAATTTTAAGCTTTCTCTCCTTCTTAAACTGAACATATCTCCACTTTTGATAAGCAGAGCCATATTTGTTTTCTTTGAGAAGGGCAGTTATCTCAAACTAGTTCTTAAATCCCTTAAGGGAAACTATGTTAACTAAATAAGAAATCTTCCAAAACTAAATCCAAGTGCAAAATCATGCTTTAAAGACGGATGTGGGCGGCACCTGTAATGCCAGCACTTTGGGAGGCTGAGGCGGAAGGATCACCTGAGCCCAGGAGTTCAAGACCAGCCTGGGCAAAAATAACAAGACCCCATCTCTATATAAAGATTAAAAAATAAAAATTAGCCGAGCGTGGCGGCGCATGCCTGTGGTCCCAGCTACTCAAGAGGCTGAGGCGGGAAGATCCCTAACGCCGGGGAGGTCGAGGCTGCAGTGAGCCATGATCATGCCACTGCACTCCATCCTAGGTGACTGACTCACATCCTGCCTCAAAATAAAAATTAAAAAGAGTGATATGGGGGCAACTCCCACTACTGACTTGGGTCTCAGGGACAGAAGGGTGCCAGAAATAATCAACATTTTTTTAAACCCAAGGAGGTTCCCTTTGTAAGAACATGTCGATCCAGTCTTGGAATCTAGCAGGAAAATTCCTTTCCATGCCACTCTCTGAAAGACAGCTCACTAGGACACAAATGGAAAATACTCTTTTACTTCTGCAGAGATAAGCTTCTTCTCACCTTCAAGGCCCAATGTACTTTGCAGCTACTTATTTGAAATGATATCCACCTCAGCTGGATACGTTTACCTCGCACATCAGGCGCACCATGGTTTTAAATACGCAGAGGGCCATTTTTCTCCTGACGCTTCAATGCCATCATTTACTTAGCTAGTAAGTGCCACAGTAGGTCCTCAGTTAACATCATCTATAGCTTCTTGGAAACTGCAACTTGATGCGAAATGACAAACAGAAATCCTTGATAAGGTCGTTTTGTTTTAAAGCTGATGTGAAAAGGAAACGTGAGTTTCATTTTACATCCTTTCACTTAAAGTTGCAGTTTCCAAAACCCTACAGACAGCACTGCGGACCTGCAGTGCGTGGAGCTCCAATTCCTGATGGGCCCAAGTCCTCACAAAAAGGTGCTTTGCAAGGAAAATTATGAAAAAGAAAACGTGAGTGGGGTGGAGTTAAAAGGTTCCTATTTGCAAAGACTCTTGCGCTTCTCTCCCAAGCAAGCATCCTGCACAAGGCTCGCTCTCCCTCCCAACACAGATGTTTCGGGGGCATTTTCTAGAGAGGTACGAAGGGAATCCCGTCCCTGAGAGAACCAAGGGCACAGGAGTAGTGCTCGGGACCCTCAGGACGGGGCATGCACTGCGGGCAATGCCAGGCCTCACCGTCGTGTGTGTGCCTCACCGTCGTGTGTGTGCCTCACCGTCGTGTGTGTGCCTCACCGTCGTGTGTGTGCATGCCTGTAGGCAATGCCAGGCCTCACCGTCGTGTGCGTGCCTCACCGTCGTGTGTGTGCCTCACCGTCGTGTGCGTGCCTCACCGTCGTGTGTGTGCATGCCTGTAGGCAATGCCAGGCCTCACCGTCGTGTGTGTGCGCGCCTGTGTGTAAAGGTTAGAGTGTGTGACAGTGAGTGTGGAAGCAGCTGGGTGGACATGAGAGAGACTGAGTGTCATGTGTGAGCATGTGCTAGTGCGCCCGAGGGTGTGTGTGGGTGTGTGAGAGAGCGAGCACATGTGTGTGATCTCTTAACCTACATAAAAGCACTCATTCAAATACCCTACCTGGAGGCAAACACGCATGTCCACTTCCAACAATCTACCAGCAACACTCGCGCCCATGTGCCTGGATTACCAGCTTCGCACAGAGCCAGACGCTGCAGCAGTAACGGGGCGCCCGGCCCACCTGCTGCCCCTCTCCTGTGCGTAGGGCGCTCTCTCCCTGCCCCGAGCTTCGGCTTCTCCTCCATGCACGGTCACTGCTGGAGGCACACTGGACCCAGTGCCAGCTCGGGAAATCCTGGGCCGGTGACAGCCCTGACCTGTGGCCACCATCCACTCAACATCATTGAGCCCTCCCACAGGCACCCAAGCTCTCTGAGGACAGCCGTCCTAGCTTCCTTTGTGGGAGAAAACTCTGGCCCTCCACTGCCAGCCAGGGAGGCCTCGCGTGCCAAGCTGGCCCTGAGCTCGGCCCAGGATTTGTGCCATTCAGGACGTGGCGGCCGTGTGCACCCCAACGGGCACCACGTCGCCTCCCTCGGAATGTATTCCAGCACTGTCTGCCATGATGCCAACAGCAACACTTCTCAACACCAAGCCTTTAAATGTCCAGCAGCTCCACAGCCCGAGTCAGAGTGGCCCAACCTCCCCTGGACCTGATGCGGGGCTTCAGGAAGTGGCAGGGCAGGAGGTAGAACCGGAAGCCTCACGCTACACCAGGCACTGCTCCTGGAGCACAGTGGGTATCCCATCACAACGCGGGCGGATTCAGGGCCAACTGCAGGCCCCCAGAGACGAGGTTAGACGGTGGCAGGCAGGCTAAGAACAGGCGATCCGGCAGGCACAAGAAGGAACATGCTGATGATAAGGAAACGCCGGGTGGGGTCTTTACGTAGGCAGCCTCCTTGGCATCGGGCAGGTCTGTCTCACCAGTCCCAAATAATGAATCATGTCCACCGCACTAGAATGCAGTCTTTTAACCACTATCAACATACGCCAAGGAATGCTTCCACTAACAAATGGGAAGAATGCCCAGAAAACACCGCACTGCATTTCTGGACCCGGACTCGTTCTGTTGGAATGTGCCTACCAAACACAGCAAGGGGCGACACTCACCTGAAGGTTGAAACATGCGGAACTCCGATGACTCCTAGTGCTGTTAGCGATCATAAATCCTCATCCTGGCACAGAGCACAGGAGGTACCTCTGCCTGCACTCACCGTCCAGGGCCCTCCTCCGTCTCTGCGATGCCACCCTCATTTCACAGACGAGGACACTGAGGGTCAAAGCTGTGAGCCACATCCCTCGCCAAGGCTGTGAGCCCATTCCCTGTCTTCCTGCCTCCCCGTTACCACCTTCCAGGCCCCCGCTCTCTGGTGCCTGGAATGAGCATTCTGGAGTTGTCAGAACATTCCTTGACCTTCCAATAAAAGGGGTACAATCTAAATACAAAGTAACATCCGGGGCTACAAAAGCAACCACAGTGGCCATCACCTATGAACCTCTAAGACCCCAAATCAACACGAAGCAAGAGGCCACCATCCTGAGCAGCTGGCAAGTCGGCCACTGACCAGTAAAAAAAACTGGGAGGAAGGTGCCTGATCGATCCTGTTTTCCTCCCTTTTTCAACGAGCCCAGTTGCTCATGAAAGACAAGTAGACAGCTCTACTCTGCTTATGTTCAGGGCTAGAGAGGTTCTGGGATTCTGCAAGTCATGTCAGAGCACACCCCAAGAGAGAGATCACTTGCAAAAAGCTACAGTGAAAATAAGAATCAAAACTCCCAAACTGGAGAAGCCATGCCACATGATCGCCTCGCTTGTTCATGGCGGGTAATTACTTAACCCTTTGTTTTTCCAGAAGTAATAGAAGGGCCTTTTTAAACAACATACTGCCCGCCGCGGTGGCTCACGCCTGTAATCCCAGGACTTTAGGAACCCAAGGCAGGTGGATCAATTGAGGTCAGGGAGACCAGCCTGGCCAACACGGTGAAACCTCATCTCTACTAAAACTACAAAAAAAAAAAAATTAGCCAGGCGTGGTGGCGCATGCCTGTAATCCCAGCTACTTGGGAGGCTGAGGCAGGACAATCGCTTGAACCCGGGAGCCAGAGGTTGCAGTGAGCTGAGATCATGCCACTGCACTCCAACCTGGGCGACAGAGCCTGACTCCATCTCAAAAAATAAATAAATAAATAAAAATAACAACATACTGAATGGGGCTGACTTATCTGCCTAAACCAAGCTCCTCCTGGACACTCCGTCATCACTGCACACTGACCATGTAATGGTGAGGCCAGTGTCTCGTCTAACAGAACACCGGTCACCACGGCTGCAACAGGCACTGTGAAAAACATGTTGGCTTCCTCCGAGCCCTGTGGCACATGCCACTTTTCCCACCCTCTGCTGCCTCCCTGACCAAGAGGGCCCAGGGGACCAGCATCTCCACACACCTGGGACCAACCTGTTGGGCTACACCACTTGAGAAGCCCTGGATCCCCCTATTTAATGTGGCCTTTAGAGGAAATTCGGGAGTGGAAGGAGTCATTTGTCACCTATAACTTCTGCAATTGTCAGAAATTCATTTATAGGACACAAACGTTTTGCAATCTTGCCATCCAAACGTAAAATCAGAAAACATACATCGGGTGCTTAAAATGGGCGCCTGGCACACAGTGGGCGCTTGACAAATTCAAGATCCCTTCCTCTTCAGGTCTCCATCCAAGGTTCAGCAGTACCGAAAATATGCAGGGACCGCACGGGAACCAGCTTGAGGCTCGTCGCCAACAGGTGAGGGGCCCAGGTCTCATCAGATGGTCAACAGGTATCCCCCGAGTGCCCGCCATGGGCCGGACCAGCTAGCAGGCGAGAAACCCTGGGCAGCCTCACCTGGATGGGAAGGGTGCGGCGCCCAGCCCTGCAGGCGTGTGGTGTGTGGGGAAACTGCTCCGCCCTCCTCCTGTGACTCTGTGGGGATGATCTTGCCCAAGCCCGGATATCAAGCGTGCGGGCCCTGGCTCCCACCCTTCCCACATCCGGTTACCTTTTAAATTAATATGACATTTTGTATATTCTTCCAGCATCTACCTTTTTTTCAAAGTGTTTCTGCCACAGAAGCGTGTTTCCAGCCTCCGCCAATGAGCGCTGGTGACCATGCCCACGGGACACACTTCCACGCCAGAGGCCACCCCATCGCAGTGGGGAGCGGGCAGGACTTGCACCGGCAGCTCCAGATTTGCAAAACTCAGAGACAGCTTTGTACGAATCCCAAGAAAACCACTTCACTACTTTAATCAAATGATGACCCAATCGATTACTGAAGAACAACACAAGACAGTTCACACCACGTCTTCCTGCTCCTACAAGGGACCTACAGTCCAACACAGGCACTCCTCCAACGCCCCTTTAGTTTAGAAACATCGCCGTCAGGACAGGTCTCAGCAGAGAGATTAGCGGTCCACCTCATTAAAGACCTGCCTGGTAACAACCGAAACCTGCCCCCCTGCGGACGCAGATGAAGCCTGCACCACACAATTCCATCACTGCGTTAGGCGGCTCTGCTCCGGCACCTCCCAGAAGGGAAGAGAGCTGTCTGCCCAAAAATATCGCCCAACTGTAATAAGCTGTGCAAACTTGGGCAAGAAAAGAAAGTGGGTCTTACTCATATGCAAGCTAATATCCTCGAGCCAATAGTTTTCCGGATCATAAAAAGGAATGGACCCCCACCCCAGGAGCACCAAGTTCTACAATCAGCTTACACTGGCTGTTTTTCAGCAGAAAACCTCATTCACACTGTGATCCCTATGTCCTCATCAAAGTAGCCCACAGAGGCAAGCGGCTTCCCAGTTATGTGCTCTGGTTTAATTATTTTTCTTCTATTTACCATCATTTTACATTTTTCTAGCTATGCCAAGAAAAGCGACCCTACACCACAAAGTAATAACTGTTGTTTTAAGCTTGATTGAAATTCCAGGTTTGTGAAACAGAAGTCAGACGGACTGACAGGAAGGTGATCCAACTGCACCTACCTGGGCTTTCCTGGGAATGTGGAAATGCAATGACAACGTTCCCAGCTGGATGCTGGTACTCTCAGCTAAAACTGTTCAGAGAAGGACCGAACTCCACTCGGCCTCTCTCAGATTCTGAAATGAGGAAAAGCTTAGTATTCATCTAATTATGTTTCTGAGAACCATTTGCCACTGCTTCTCTTTAAGAAAAATTAAAACAATGCCCAAGGACGTTTTGGGGCTACCGTAGGTATTTTCAGAATGAATTAAATCACCCCAAGTGGGGCTGCTGGGAAAATCCCACACAGTGTGGTTTCTAATAGGACTTCCCACATCTGTGAGGGGCAGCCAGGAGCAGGAGAAGCATTCAACAGTCACAGCACAAACGCAGCAGCGGAGGTAACCAGGACGCCGCCTAACTGTAGTAGCAGAACAATCTGCATTTAGTTGTCAATCCAGCCTATCAAAATGTCACCAGGGAACACCTGCTATGCATATGCCCTGAGCTCCTGGCATGGACTGCGCTTGGTGTGCGCATCATCACACTGCCAACCGCCAGAAATGCCAGGCCCCTGGGTGGCTCTCGCTCTTCTTGGGGATGGGTCTGTGGGGCGCCACCTACTCACCTCCTCCGCAGCATCTGAGTTTACAAAACAGACCAGGGTACTAGGCAGCCAGTCTGTGACCGCAACGCAGACGTGCCCACTGAAATCGGTGTCCCACTTATACCTGGGACCACGGAATCCCCAAATGTTTCAGGGTGTGGCACAGCTCTCACTAGACTTTAAAGTCATTCCAAAGAGATTTGACAGCGAGCTTTAAAACGGACACTTGCAAAGTATTCATAACAAACTATTTCCACTGCATGAGCAATAAGCAGTGCTTGAAAGCTTATGTTCTCAGTCCTGAATTACACACACTTTTCAAAAGGAAAAAAGACAGAAGAAGATCCACCGAAACAAGATCTCCCCATCACTTCCCGTTCTTTACAGCATCACGCGATGTTTCTCCATCTACAATCTCAGAAGTGGGACTCAAGGCCGGGCGCGGGTGCTCACACCTGTCATCCCAGCACTTTGGGAGGCTGAGGTGGGTGGATCACTTGAGGTCAGGAGTTCAAGACCAGCCTGGCCAAGATGGTAAAACCCCGTCTGTACTAAAAATACAAAAAAAAATTTTAGTACATTAGAAATTTTTAATGTACTAAAGGTACATTAGAAATTTTTAATGTACTAAAGGTACATTAAAAACGTGGCGTGTGGTGGCATGTGCCTGTAGTCCCAGTTACTCGGGAGGCTGAGGTATAAGAATCGCTTGAATCCAGGAGGCACAGGTTGCAGTGAGTCGAGATCATACCACTGCACTCCAGGCTGGGCGACAGAGTGAGACTCAGTCTCAAAAAAAAAAGTGGGACTCACACATAGCTTGGCATGACTGGGGCCTTTGCTGTCTCAAGCTGGCATTCAGAAATCTCAGAACCATCACTGGGAAACCCCAAGAGTCATGGAGACAAAGGTGCAGAGCCCCCAGACCTATGTGGAAAGGCAGGGTGATGCGCAGTGATAGGGGACAGTGGCTCCTGGACTTGCAGGGCCTCTCTGGCACCCCCAGCCTTGTCATTTCAGACGGGGACAGTGGCCTCCTAGACTTGCAAGGCCTCCCTGGCACCCCCAGCCTGGCCATTTCAGACGGGGACAGTGGCCTCCTGGACTTGCAGGGCCTCTCTGGCACCCCAGCCTGGCCATCTCACTTATGGAAAGGTTAAAAAGTCTCCTTTTTTCCTGATTTAGTCAAGGCATCTTTTGAAGGGTGGGGGATGTATGATGGGAGCCTTATGCGGTTGGAGGAGCCCAAGTGGGAATGGATGCTAGAGCCCCAGTATCTTTAGTGATGCGGAGAAACTACTGGAATGCGACCCCAGGGATACAGCCGTGCATCCGATGAGGGCAGCTGCACCCTCCTCACCTTCAGGCAACCTCGAGGGGAGCCGCCAGAGGAGAGGCTCCAGAGGTGCCAGGGCCCAGGGCTCGCCGCACAGCTCAAGGCTGGCATGCATTGTACACCAAAATGGTGTGGTCATCCACACTATCTGCTGGACATCGTGTCTTCAACATGTGTCAGTTTTTTAAACTAAGCACAAGCTATTTTCTGGCTTAGTTTCCCCTCTTCGACAGGCCACAGGAATTGAGACCAAGGTTTCGGGTTACGCGCGTCCAGAGATGCTTTCCTGCCCCTGGACACCAGCTTCAGATTTGGCAGTTACAGGTGGAACAGGGCAGAAGAAACAGAAAAGATCTTACTCTTCGACAGCAGAAGAGGAGAGATTCTCTAGTCAAGGAAACTCAAAGGAGAAAGAGGCCTTTTTAAAAATCTATTTCCTTTGGGCCAAGGGGGCCAATCTGTGTCTGAGAAAGGCTGACCCTGCGGCGTCCTTGGACAGCACACGGGAGAAATGCTCCAGGATGGAGGGACAGACAGGGAAGAAACTTTATACCTTTACTTTCAGATGTATTAACCAGTAACAGACAAAGGCAGGGCTGGAAAGAGGCGAAAGTACGAGTAAACGCTTCCAAGACCAACCCCTGATGTGCTGCGATGAGAAGGGCCTCTCCCCTGCGGGTCTTCCTCCCGGGAACGATTACCCTGGGCTAAACCAATCAGAAAACACGCAAGAACCCAAACTGAGGGCACAGAAGTCCCTGCACCAGGACGTCACCAGGACCTGGAGCTTATGGGTTCCACAAAACACCCAGCCAGTCCTCCTCACAAGTGTGATGGTCACGAAAACAGAGATGGACCAAGGAGCCATCAGGGACCAGCAGGGACTTGGGAGAAGGACCCGAGCACAGCACAGGCTCCCAGATGGGCTCCTCGGACAGCAAAGGTGAAATCCCAGGAACGCCTAGACTGCGCCCAAACCCTTCTGTTCAACACACTTCCCAGTTCAAACTTCTGCTGGGCAAAGACACACCATTTTCAATTTAAAGAGGCCCCAAGCAGTCCTCTCGATGCATTTTCTGATGATCAACTGTTTCTTCCCCCTACTTCTAATGTCCCTGGGTGACGGTCTAAGCCATACTGGAAACCATCACGTTCCCTTGGGAGTGATGTTAATTCAGGCTCTGGGAGAGATTTGATTTACGACACTAATTACTGGGTTTACTCCTAGGGTGCTTCTCACAGACGGACTCCATCCCACCCGGGCGGCCACCTCGCTCTCCACTGCTCCAGGCAGGCAGGGGTACAGGGAGGGCTCTTGCACCAGAGACTCCGTTCCCTTGGGAGTCTCAGGACCTCCTGCCCCTTGAGAACAGCATTCAGGTCTCTCTGTCAGTTCCCCACTCCCATAATGGTGCACCCATGCTGCCACGTGGACAGGATGCCGGCACGGAGGCCGAGGCTCTGCACGCTCACCAGGCTACCAGCATCTGTGAGGCCCACAAGGACCAAGCCAGGTGGGACGGCGGGGACACCAAAGAGGCTGCTTGGCTGGCACGGCCGGACCCAAGTGCTCCATGCAGGTGCCGGGGCCGCGCATCTCCAGGAGATCTAGTCAAGGAGAAAGGCGCTCTGTGCACAGGCTCTCTAGACAGCGCGGCACACAGGACGCAGTGGTGCCTGCCTGCCAAGCCTGGGATGGGTGTGAGGGAAGACACCCAGTGGGGACACGTGCCTACAGTCGGGGCTGGAAAAGTAGAGAAGGGACCCTGGACATGCACAGGGGCCACGAGGGCCATCCCTGCTGGGACACGCACAGCTGATGCAACAGGAGACAGGATGACACAGAAGTCCCTCCACCAGGATATCACCAGGACCTGGAGTCTATGGTGGTGATGCCACGGGCTGTGAACGTGGGGAGCAAACATGGGAAGGGATGCCCTGGGGCAGGACCCTGGTTCTGCAGCCTCACAGGGAAGGACCACCCAGAGGTGCAGGCAAAGGGCCCTGGGAGGCAGGGGGGCCCCAGAGAGGCAAAACCCAGGAGACACTGGCCTCTGGGAAGTAAAATCAGGCAGAGGCAGCCGTGGCCTCGCTGAACCTGCAGCTCACAGCCCCTCTGGGCTGGCAGGAAGTCCTGCGTGTCTCTCGGAACCTGCAGCTCACAGCCCCTCTGGGCTGGCAGGAAGTCCTGCGTGTCTCTTGTCCCAGAGAGGAAATGATTTGGGCAAACGCTCTGCCCTGAGATCTCTCTCGCCCTAACTAGATGTTAAGCACACCTCGGGCGCAGTGCTGGAATTACAGCATCCACAGGTGCTGGGCTTTCCCGGAGGCTGCAAGTAAGTGCTCAGTCAAGGAGGGGACAAGGCTTCGGAGGCTGGTGGTGGGGAGGTCCAAACCAGAGCGGAGTCCCTGCTGCTCCTTCCTAACTGGGATCTTGAGAAAGACAACAGCCCCAGCCCACTCAAAGGCCACACCTCAAAAACATGTTGCAATCTACATGGGCTGCCTCATTTTCAAAGCAGAAGTTTAGCAATTTCCTGCATTTGCAGGCATGTTCAAACTGTAAGCCCGTTCGATTCCTGAGTTATTTTTACCAAATAAATTCAAGTCCAGTTATCGAATAACTACATGCATCCCATCCCCCTCAGGGCAGCTACATATAAGTATAAAGTAATAAACGAAGGACAGAAATGAGTGCTTCAACTATCTGCTGACTGCTAACTCCCACTGTCATCCCAGGCAGCCTTGCAAGCAAAGAGTAGCTGCGGCATATTCCAGACCTCCCCACGGACAGCACGCGACGGACGGCCTTGCGGGACTCCCTGCAGCAGCCAACACACCCCAGCCAGCCCGTGCCTATCTGTGAACTGACCACTTCAGGCCACTCAAGGCATCCCAGGAGATTCTCTGGCTCTGATGGATCAAAAAGGTTGAGAAATAGAGAACTTCTGCTCTCTATGTACACAGAAATGTGTTTTTTATGTTTATCTGAAATTAGAGATATCAAAATTAGGATTGACAGTGTCCTACAATACTTGTGATCTGGAGCAGCCCCGTGCTCGTTCAGTAAGAAAAACAACCACACTCGCTCTCTGGGCAATTTAAAGTCCAAGCTTGTCCAACCCGCGGCAGCCCAACACAAATTCATAACCTTTCTTAAACATTATGAGGTTTTTTGCTGTTTTTTGTTTTAGGCTCATCAGCTATCATTAGTGTCTTTTTTTTTTTTTTTTTTTTTGAGACAGGGTCTCACTGTCGCCCAGGCTGGAGTGCAGTGGTGCAACCTTGGCTCACTGCAACCTCTGCCTTCCGGGCTCAAGCAATCCTCCCACCTTGGCCTCCCTAGTAGCTGGGACTACAGGTGTGCACCACCACACTCAGCTAATTTTTTTTGTATTTTTTGTAGAGACGAGGTTTCGCCACGTCAGCCAAGCTGGTCTCAAACTCCTGAGCTCAAGTGATCTACCCACCTCGGCCTCCCAAAGTGTTGTGATTACAGGTATGAGCCAACGTGCCCGGCCATGTTAGTATCTTTTATGTGTGGTCCAAGACAGTTCCTCTTCTTCCAATGTGGCCGAGGGAAGCCAAAAAATTGACACCCCTGAAAACTGTCACTTGAGAAGAGTAACTTAAAATGCTGAGCCATCTTCCCCATCAGTTCCTTGTTTAGTCCTCAAAGAGTGTTTGTTGCAAGGACTTTATTTATCACTCCATTGTATATTATATGTCCTTCAACAATGGAAGGTCCTGAACCGCTAAACCACACTGCTACAAAGAAGCACTTGGGGAGAGCCTCCAGGTCTGAAGAGTTCTAATGTCTCCAACTTCCCAGCCCGATTTTAAAGGTATTTAACGTTCATTCTTGAATAGTTTTGGTTTTTGTAATGAAGTCATGATGTTTCTACATGTTTAGCTCTGTACGCCTGAATATAAATAACCGAGGTAGTCAAATCAGGGTGTGCGAATGTTCCCTTTACTGGAAGAAAGTTTTCGCCTTCTCCCAGCAAAATATAAAATTAGTCAACTGTGCAGTGTGGTGAAATCACCAGTCCAAAATTACACCCCAAACATATGATTATTAAGGATTTGCAGTCCTATTTTTTATATTACTAAAAAAGCCACACTCATTATATCTTTATATTTAGAGGGCTTTTTAAAAATAAGTTTTAATAAATATCTCTGAATGTATACATTCCACAAAATGGACAGTTAAAAGAAGGCACTCATGATTTTAGGTTACATATTTTCGTTTCTACATTGAAATAACCAAAGACCTAGTAATAGTTTCCACTACTGCATTCAGGATAAAAGAGCTTTCTTTCAGTGTAAGAAGAAATTAAAAATTACCGGGTTGGGATAAGGGAGGAGACTCACTTTTTAGATTAAAGAAAGTATGGTAACTTTAGTCTTCTGACCAAAAAGTTTAATATTTTTAAAAATATAATTTAATGTTGGGATTAAATCAAAACTTCATTTTCTATTTTTATCTTCTTCCGTTAGAAAGTCCTGGAATCTGAAAGGTTAAACCACTGTACTCAGAAAAGCAGACAGAGCTGCCTCATGTTTCTTTCAACTAATATTCATTAATTATAAAAAACCAATACAGGCACTAAACTGCACACTTAAAAATAGCTAAAATGGTAAACTTCATGTTACATATATTTTATCACAATAAAAAACACAAAACAAAAAGTATAGGTTTTAAATGCTCAAAATCATTTGAAATGCTTTAAAATTGTACTCAGGAAATCATTACAAAATACAAATGAGATAATATTTATAAGGCATTGTTAAGTAAATAATCTACTGTTAAAACTGCATGAAATATGTTCATCTTTAAATGGTATTATCCCAAATAAGGATGTCAGAGGTCATCACCAGAATCCATGAACTGTTTAAAAACAAAACAAACCAAAACACATTTTTCTAGATGAGAGAGCCAGTTTTCACGTTCTCAGATTTGGAACCGCCCGTCTGTGGATTACCCGGCTTTGACAATTCACGTTAACTGCTGAGTTATCTGAGCCAACCAATGTGCAGTTTCCCTTTGCTTGGCGTTTTCCCCCCAACTTTTAACTTAGATCTGGAACAAATCACAAGTGGTCAGGATACAATTCTAATTCATATATATATAGAAAAGTTCCATGAAGGGAACATTTCTACCCAACACAAGTATGCTTTAACAGAGCTACTCTTTCTGCACTAACTGCTTAAGAAATTCCAAGCTGAAGGTATCTTACATGCAACATTTAGCGGACACTGCACTGTTCTGATCCAAGGAGCCCTTACATAAATGAGCTTTGGAATGCTCTGCTTCTTCCTGACTGGAAATTCCATACAAACCCTATTCTGTGCTCTCTGGTTTATTCTGAGAATTTTACTCCATTTGATTTTTGTTACAAACATTTTACGACCACCCTTGGCCAAAAAGCACTGAAGTTCTACCCTAATTCATTAAGGACTTCTTATCTATGATTTTCTATAAATCCCTACATACTGTAAGGCTTGCCCTGCACTTAAAAACGGTGCCACAAGGCTGGGCACAGTGGCTATCGCCTGTAATCCCAGCACTTTGGGAGGTCGAGGCGGGCGGCTCACGAGGTCAGGAGATCAAGACCATCCTGGCTAACACAGGGAAACCCCATCTCTACTAAAAATACAACAAAAATTAGCCTGGCGTGATGGCAGGCGCCCGTAGTCCCAGCTACTCAGGAGCCTGAGAAAAAAAAAAAGAAAAACGGTTCCACAAAAACCTGATTTTTTAAATTTCTTTTCTATTCCTTTCTCCTTCCTAGGCAGTTTTCTTTCTTCAAAGATATTTTTGTAAGTGGATTAATTTTTTAAAAACACCTTTCAGATACTTTCTTTTACCTACATCAAAAATATGATTTACAGTATTCCTCACCAATCTGTTGGGCAGAAGAAACAAGAAACACAGATAAAGATGGTATTATGAAAAACTTGTCAGGAATAATTCTAAAAGTATGCATATCTGGCATATCCGTTCAGATGATTACCATACTGAGCAAACCCTCCACATCCTCCACACGGAAAAAAAAAGACATATTATTTCAGGGACTTTTCCGCCTTACTTTCTTCCCGAAAAAGGTGACAGAATGGATTGCTGCAGCTCTTGAATCACCTCTAACACCTGGCAAGAGAGGGAAGCGACCCCAGACACGGACTGATTCCTGGGCCAACTCTCATTTCTCTGGTCAGACATGTGGCCTTAGGTGGGTCATTCTCTTCTTTGGCCCTCGTTTTTCCCATCTGTGAAATGTGTCATTTGTAGTGGACAAATTGGGAGGCCTTTTCCAGTTCAGAAGTTCTCTGACCTGCGGTGGGCCCATGTGAACAGCATTTCTGGTGTCCAGAGGCCACCACTGGTGGAAACACTCCACACACGACAGCTGGGCCTCAGCCAGGCACCAGTCGGGGCCTCACTAGATCCTGTCACGCTAGATCCTGTCACATCGCTGAACGGGAGATCCCAGAATTGGAGCCGACTTCCCCCAGGAGCCGGGTCCAACATGCAGTCATGCTGCCAGTCCGTGGAGGCTAAACACCCTAAGATCCCTATCTTACTGCAGGTGTCCCCAAGACACCCACAGCAGATGGAAGCTGTTCTGGGACTCCGGCCCCACCCGAACTGTCTACCCTGGATGTCTCACTCCAGGACATCACGCCCACTAGGACTGTGTCCCTGCAGGGTCCTACCCAGGATACAACAGTTGCCCTGCACCCTCCCTCCCTCTCAACGCATCCAGTGGATGACCAAGTCTTACAGACTCTAGACCTTCCAGCATGAACCAAGTCAGAATCAGGGCACTCTGCTCCAGTTTCTCAGTCACAAATCTAGCCCAGAGCTCCATCCTCTTCCTGTTCTGAACCATCAAACCATCTTCCCTTCAGAAACCTCCTGCCGGTCCCTTGGTCAGTGTCCCTGGCCTGTGACGCTTCCTCCCTGCTGCAGATTGGCTGAGGGACCCTCCACAACATCTCTTCCCATTGCCCTTGGGACGGAGTCCATATTCCTCAAGACAATTCACAGTCAAGATGATGTGGTCTTTAACGGCTTCTCAAACATCAGCTCTTGGCTACCACCCAGACACCCCTGCCATCCCTGACAGGCATGTGCACAGACACTTGCACATGTGTGTGTGCATTTGCACAGGCTCACTACACGGGCACACTTGCAAACGTGCACCTATACACAGGCGCACTCACACGTGTGTATATTCACATATGCATGTATGTGTCTGTATACACACGTACACTCAGGCACACTTACACACATATGCACTTGCAACACGTGTGCTCACACGCATGAACACACAGGTGTATGCACCTCTGGCTTCAGCAATATGAAATTTCCTTAGCTCTCCTGTGCTCTGACCCACTTTTCTGCTGCTTGGATTCTCACCTAGCTCAGGCTAGCTCCTCCATAAGGACCAGTGTCCTCACCAGAGTCCTTTAAGAGCAACCTGGAAAGGTCATCCGGTCAAACAGGATGGCTCCAAATGAAGGCCTCACAGGCAGAAAAAGCAATAATAAAATCCAGCAATGATCACTAAATCCAGTAAGCAAGGAAATTATAAATAGAATTACATCCAAATAACTGTGATCTACACATAAAATAAACATGCGATCCTTACATGTCTTGAAATAAAAACTATGTCATGTAAAAATAAAAAATTAACACTAATAGACTAAAAAACAACAGCCAAAAAAGGAATGACAATAGCAATGTGGGGAGGGGAGGAGATGGGGAAAGAAGAGGAAGGTAATAGAAGTGTTCTAACTTCTTTCCCAAAGGCGAAGTCAAATTGTATTACTACTGATGTTGATACATTAAGAAATACAGCTTTAAGAAAACATTATAAATACCGCCACTAGTGGAACCAAAAGCATTATATGCTTTCTATATGCTTTCTGATTTTAATAATTAAAGGACAAGAAATATAATTCATATTCCAATAAAGAGAAAAGAAGAAAAAGCGAGGAAGCACAAAAGTTTTTTTTTCTTTAATTAGGAAACAAGACCAAGTAAGTCAGTTTCAGAAATAAATATTAATGGAATAAACTCACTTATTTAAAAAAAGACTCCATGATAGGGTTAAAAATTAAACTATTTGCTCTCTGCAAAAAAAAAAAAACACCTATGACTGAGGAACTCGGAAAAGCTGGACACGTAGAGAAAAACATATCAGAAAAGTACAAAAGCAACATGGAAAAAATATACCATTAAAAGTTTAATGTGTGGTCAAAAAAGGCAATTAAACAAAAGTAGTTGGCTGGGTGCGGTGGCTCACGCCTGTAATCACAGCACTTTGGGAGGCCAAGGCGGGCGGATCACGAGGTCAGGAGATGGAGACCATCCTAGCTAACACAGTGAAACCCTGTCTCTACTAAAAATACAAAAAATTATCCAGGCTTGGTGGTGGGCGCCTGTAGTCCCAGCTACTTGGGAGGCTGAGGCAAGAGGATGGCATGAACCCAGGAGGCGGAGCTTGCAGTGAGCTGAGATTGCACCACTGCACTCCAGCCTGAGCAACAGGGTGAGACTCCATCTCCAAAAAAAAAAAAAAAGTAGCTATCTTATAATCATAAAGGGTAAAGTAGAACTCACAAAGAAGATGTAATTGTCCTAATACTGGGTTGTTGGTTGTTTTTGTTTTTGTGTGTGTGTGTGTGTGTGTGTGTGTGTGTGGCTTTCTTTTTGAGACAGGGTCTTACTCTGTGTTGCCCAGGCTGGCCTCAAACTCCTGGGATCAAGCAATCCTCCTGCCTCAGCCTCCCAAGAAGTGGGATTACAGGAAAGCACCCCTCCCCCAGCTGTAGTTATATTACAGTTTTAAGTCAAATAACACAGAATAACACAAACACAGAATAAAATGCATTTAGAAACAGCTACAGTGAATACCTGAAAAGACAAACAGAGAAAAATGATCTGGAAGAATTGTCAAATCTCTCGTAAGCATAGCAGATTAAGTAAGCAAAAGTAATAAGAAACAGACAGCTTGAAAAATAAAGTAAGGCTTATCTAATATATGAGTATCACACTCCACAATTTGCTATTTTGCTAAATTGGCAATAGAACATCAAATGCCTCCATATTAACCACAAGAAAGGCTCTAAAAGTTCCATAAATTCGAAACAGTACAGGTCCCTGGAGCTCCATAATACAGTACCATGACACTAAAAATTAACAACAAGCAAAAACAAAAACAACACTCATAGAAGTTCAGCCATTTGGAAAATTCTAAACTCTCTGTAACAACTGCTGAAACAAAGAAGAAATCAAAGTGAAACTGCAAACTCTCTTCAAAGTACCAGTGTCAAAATTTATGGTACACAAGAAAGCTAAAATAAAATTCAATTACTTGCTACAATAATTACAAATAAATATTCAATTCAACCAGTAACAAAAATATAATAAAACCCTTAAATTTGAATTTTAAAGAGTAACAATAAATAAGAAAAACTACAGTAAAACTGATTCACAAAATCAGTAATTGGCTCTATGATAACCCCAATGAATGAGATAAATAACTAGCTGGCCTAATCAAGAAGAAAAAAGAGGTTGGGGGGAATTAGGTCTAATAACCACAGACAGAAGGAAAATTTTAAAAAATCATACGATGTTTTTCAAACTCTAGGTTAATACACTTGTTAATATGGATGAAAAATGTAATTTTCTAATAAAATCTAACTGTCCAAAATTCACTCAGGGACAAAAAAAGTAAACAGACCAATATTTAAGCAAGAAACCAGAGCTCTCTCCTCCACCTACCCAAATGTGAGAGATGAGTCAAGTCCACACCTGAAATCTTTCACACATTTTAAGAAACAACTCATATATAGGCTACCTGAATGTTTCTGTATCTGGAAAACATATGTGACGGAAGATACAAAACAAGTTACCCAAAAAGATATTTGTAACTCATCAGCAAAAGACTATTATCCCCAATAAACAAAATGTTCTTATAAATCAACAAATCATGAATAACTTCACTGGATAATGTGACGAAGTAACAGGTGATTCACAAGAGAGAGAAAATGAGCAATAAACGTTAAGAAATCCTCATAATCACTTACGATTTTTAAATGCAATGGTATTTTCCTCTATTAAGTTGGCCAAGACTTAAACGACTGATAATATCAAGCACTGACAAAGAGAAAGCACTGAGTTTTGCAGGGAACGTAAAATGGTACTTTGTTATCTTTGTTGGTAAACTTGGCAGTATCTGTCAATTAAAATGCCCCTCCATCCCCAAAATTCCACCTCGGGGAACTTATCCTAGAGAAATATTCCCACAAGTGCACAAAGTCGTGTATCAGTAAAGTTCCCTGCACGCTAAGAGAAAGCTGATAGCAGCCCAAATGTCCAACAGAAGACAGGACAAAGAAAGGCGGCTCCACAGGGCGGCAGCCAGCTGGCACACACGGGCACCTCCTGCTGGCTGCTCACAGACCAAATCTGTGCCAGTGGGTCCATGCTCTGGGCACTGGGCATCTGGAAATCACTGAGGGTGTGTACACACAACAGCACCCTACACATGCCTTAAAGAGAATACACTGAAATGTTATGCAAAATTAAAAAAAAATTAGTTGCAGAAAAACTCACAGAACATTGTACCATTTTAAATTCTTTAAAATGTATATATTTCAAGATCTTACTACATTCACCAAGCGAATGTATTTAAATGCCTAATACAGTGACTGGCATAGAGCAGGCGCTCAATAGTAGCTTCCATAAAATAAACTTACTCTCAGATGTTGTGAAACGTCTCACACACTTTATCCTCAAAATGCAATTTCCTCTTTCGATTGTAAATATCTCGATGGCCAAGATGATGTAGACTTTGTCGTGTATAAACTATGCACTTTGTACCATTATCTGAAAAGAAATGGTTTAATTTGGGCAAGGAGAATGTTTCCCTAAGTATTTGGCTCTAACTAAATTACCCACACAAATTTGTGGCTGGAAAACCAAGTAATGAGTTATCTGCAGTGAGTTCCACAACCACCATCTCCTTTTATAGTATGAAAAGAAAGGTGCTACATGTTCACACCATTTTGTGAAAAATCACTGTATATGTCTTAAAAACAAAGTGCCTCTGTCTATCTTGATCCCCTTATACAAGATAAACAAAGAGTAAGGCCTTCAGTGCCAGTTGTCAATGTTTTATTCTGGTTCAGTAATTAAAATGGGTAGCTTCATATTAATTCCCTGGAAGAATGACATTCAGATCAACTCACTTCCCAGCAAAAAAAGTGTCCACATCCAGGAGTTGCAGGACAGGGAATAGGATTGTTCTCAGCTACTGCAATTCCTCTCATTTAAAAGTAGGACACAGTGTACATTCTAAGCTCCAACTTCAGACATCTTAAAGCATATTAAACAGTGGTCAAATGAATATGAAAGAAATTCTGCCAAGTGATTAAACGTAAGCTTGTAGTTTTGTGTCAGTTTTCCACTAACCTCCAAAACCAGTCATGGTTTGTCTAAGAAAGGGATGTTTTAATCAGAACACCTTCATTTATTGTAATACTGAGGTCCCACCTGACTAGGTGAACCGTAGACAACTGAACAACTATAAATTTCACATGACTGGATAGAAACAGCCTAAGCTCTTGAGCCCCCCAGATGTATGCCGGTGCGGGGTGACTTGCTACGGAGGCTTAAATCACTTTCAAGAGAAGAACCCACAGATGAAATTGCACTTGTGGAGACTCAGGTGGATTTGCAAAACTCTGAAAAGAATTTTGGGCTGGTCCACTAACAAACAGTCGTCCTAAAAGTAAAGGTCTACATTTTCCCTTTATGCAGAAATATTCGTTTGCCTACATTTGCGTATGTCCAAAGCACTGTTTTTGCTGAGTCACTGAAACAGAAAAAAGATAAAACAGCACTTTTTATCCCAGCTGAGTC
This sequence comes from Gorilla gorilla gorilla, assembly GCF_029281585.2. Classification (NCBI taxonomy): domain Eukaryota; kingdom Metazoa; phylum Chordata; class Mammalia; order Primates; family Hominidae; genus Gorilla; species Gorilla gorilla. The sequence continues at coordinate 105,841,604 of NC_073241.2, forward strand.
ACATCGTTTGGACTTTGTAATTCTACTTGAATGCTAGTCGATCTTACGTTCAAAAGTCTGGTAAGTTTTCTGAACACTGATACTGCAATTCCACAAGTCAGACAGGAAACAGAATTCTAGTTTGTTTCAATATCATCTGACCTATCAAAAGAAGCATTTCAGTGACTAATATAGCAAGCAGGAAAACTGACCCTCCGTGAAAGTAATAAACTTGCTGCTCTGAACATCAGATCCATAAGCAGGAATAACAGGTAACCTGAAGTGTCACCTCCAAGAACAGGACCCAGCCCCACAATGAGGAAGCAATTTAACTCTGCCTTAGCCTTGAAAATGTGACAAAACTGAGTTGGACAGCAGTCTTGAGACACATGGGACAAAAGGCGAGACTTGTTCTGTCCGGGGAAAAACAAGGTCAGGTTTTTGTGCTTACTTTGTGGCACTTTTAAATACACCAACAAAATGTGATTCTCTTGCAATTTTATACTTTAAACCCCCTACATTTTCCCTTCCACTTGGCTTCCAAACCACCCCACACATTCTCAAGCACTCACAAAATGACCCACTGTAAAGGGTTCCTTTTTATCTCACTGTAATTCCCAATAGCATGGGAATAAGACACAAACAACACAAAAGAAGCTGCGGAAACGAAGGAATGCAAACTGATTACACTGCATTTAATTCTCATCTCCTTTAAGAAGATGCTTTAAGAAGCATCTTCTTAAAGGAGTTTGGTTTGCTTTGAGTTACTTCACTCTTCCTTCTGAGAAAAAGCTTTTCTGAACCAGTATTGTTATCCATTTTTTAATTATTATATGTAAATGACCTACTTAAAAACGGCTGATGAAATACACTTTGTTCCAGATCTATTCTGAAGGGAAAAGGAGGTTATCTTTCCCACGAATGGATCTCCTAAGTGAAAAGCCCCTAACTTAAAGTGTTTTTGTAAACTCTGGTGGAGAGCAGAAAGTGTACTAACTTCTACTCCAACAACTATATTTCAGATTTTCAGGACAAATGAGAGAGTGACAGATTCATAAAGACAGTGACAAATTCATTGATGAAGATTTCGGAGAGGAGAGGTATGTAAAACCATCATCTCAATAAAACATTCATTCTTCAACAGAAAGGGCATTTGTTGCTATTCTACCACTACAATAATGATGTATGAAATAAATTAACTTTGTCTGGGGTTTTCACTCCAGGTATTCCTCAACCCTAAGCAAAGTTAAGAGTTTCTAGGTTTTGTAAACTTGTTTATACTGAGAGGTTGGCAAAACTAAAATGCAGCAAATTATGAAAAAAAAAGGTTTAAGGTTTAATATACAATACAAATAACATCTACCTAAATGAATTGTATCACAATTATCTCTTTTCTAAAATAAACAATTTTTTAATCTACAAAAAATAGGAATAACAAATCCCTTACACCGTTTATAGGCTGAATGTAAAATTATTATTAGATGACATAGAGAGTATACATTCATGATCCAAAACTTCAAAAGCAGAAAAACTTTTTCTAGCAAAGCAGAAAAACTTTTTCTAGCAAAGCAGATAAATGAGTGCATTTCAAACACACTTTCAGTACACTCTCAGTTCTGTATCAAAGTTTATTAAAATGCTTACATTTGCAGCTTTTCACTTAAGAGATCCACTGTGGGGCTGCGCATGGTGGCTCAGACCTGTAATCCCAGCACTGTAAGAGGCCGAAACAGGCAGATCCCTTGAGGTCAGGAGTTCAAGACCAGCCTGGCCAACATGGCAAAACCCCATCTCCACTAAAAATACAAAAATTAGCTGGGCATGGTTGTGTGCACCTGTAATCCCAGCTACTCGGGAGACTGAGGCACAAGAATCATTTGAACCTGGGAGGCGGAGGTTGCAGTGAGCCGAGATCATGCCACTGCACTCCAGCCTGGGTGACAAGAGTGAGATTCTGTCCAAAAAAAAAAAAAAAAGATCCACTGGGGAAGAGAAAACCTTTTTGTTCCTTCTCAGAACAGACCTGGAACAATCATCATCAGGATACCTCAGTCTGTCCACCAAGTCCATTGGTGCGATCTTAAGAGTCACATGACTTCGGGATGTTTGAATAAAAGGGGCCTTGACTTGGACCTACAGGGCAGGTAGAACGGTCAACAGTTGTTCCAGCTCTTGCTGCTAAAGAACAGAACGTCCCTGTGAACACGGGCCACATTCTCTCAGCAAGCCACAACAGAAATTGTTCGGGAAAAGAATAAACTCAATCCATCATGATTTCCTTCTGTTTTCTGAAATTCTCCCAGCAAGTCAGTCTGCATCTGCAATTCTGCCTGCTCTGTGAGTGATCCTTTGCACCGGGTTCCAGCTCCCCATTGTCCAAAGGTGTCTCTGGGGCACAGTCCTCTCCTAACCCCTGGGGCAGGCTGGCTTCCCCTTTCACCCCACAGATGGAGGGAAGACGCACAGGCGTTCGTAACGGGCCAGAAGTCACACCACATGTGGAACTAGATTCACAGCCACACCAAGATTCCTTCCTGCAGACCCACAATGCTGAAGCTAATAAATCTGAGTTATCAAATGCTGCACCGGAAGTGGAGACCTGGGTGCACGGAACATGGGAAATACCGATACAGGGGCCCTCTGTTGCAAGAGTGTGCAGAGGGGCAGACATCGGCAGGGTCAGGCCCTTGGCCTCCTGGCTGCCCTGTGGTCTCCCAAAGAGACGCCTCCCCTCCACACCCAGGACCCTGACACTTCACCACTGTGGCACTTGGGACAGAGCCTGAGGTTATTAAAAAAGAGCCCTTTCCCCTTAAACTGCTGGGATCCCCCAGAGACAGTTTTAAAGTAATGTACCTTCCCTTAGTGTCCTGGTTTGAAAACAAATAGCAGAAATCAGAAATAGAGGAACCTGCCTGGAGATTTCTAACTCAACCCTGGCACCAGGCCGCGGCTTGTGGTGGGGCGCCCCTAGAGCTGTGCCATCCTATAAGGCTGCCAAGTGGGCTGGCCCAAACTGGGATGGGCTGGGAAGGTAAAATGCACATGGGGCACTGAAGATTTTGTGTAAAAAAAAAAAAAAAAAAAGAACAAAAAAAAACTTAGTAGTAATTCTTGTCATCTACACGTTTAACATTTTGGATTTTGGATATACTGGGTTAAATAAAACTATCATTAACATTAATTTTACGTGTTTCCTTTTACCTCTCTTGATGTGATCACTAGAAAACGTAAAGTGATAGACATAGCGTGCATGGTACTTCTCTTGGGCAAAACTGCCCTTGAATGCTGGGTTAGCGAACTACAGGCCCGCGGGCCAAACTCTTCCCACCACCTGTTTTTGTACAGCCAGTCAGCTAAGGCTTGTTTTTACATATATACACACACACATATATACACATACACACACACACACACACACACACATACACATATATATATTTTTTTTTTTTTTGAGACGGAGTCTTGCTCTGTCGCCCAGACTGGAGTGCAGTGGCGTGATCTCAGCTCACTACAACCTCTATCTCCCGGATTCAAGCAATTCTCCTGCCTCAGTCTCCCAAGTAGCTGGGATTACAGGCACCCGCCACCACGCTCAGTTAATTTTGTATTTTTAGTAGAGATGGGGTTTTGCCATGTTGGTTGGCCAGGCTGGTCTCAAACTCCTGACCTCAAGTCATCCGCCCACCTCGGCCTCCCAAAATGCTGGGCTTACAGGTGTGGGCCACCGCACCCGGCTGGTTTTTACATTTTAAAATGGTTGGGATTAAAAACAAAATCAAAAGAAGAGTATTTTGTGACATGTGAATGGCATGGAACTCGAATGTCAAGTGCCCATGAAGTCCATCTCTTCCCTGCCAGGCTGCCTCGGGCTGCTCTCAAGCTGTGAGGCAGGTCTATCAAATACTATCTGGTCCTTTAGGGAAAACGTTTGCTGACCCCTGCCCTGGAGTTTTGCAAATACAGACCCAGGTTTCTGCGCTGAGGAGGGTGTGGCTCAAGCCCCTCTGGGCTTCATGGGAACTGCACATGAGCTGACCTAGGATCCAAGGCCACTGAGCCTGGTCAGAGGCAGGATGGGACCAAGTCCTACCAGCTCACTGGGATGGCTACAGCTGACCCAGGAATTTTTTTGGCATCAAATTCTCTTTAGATCACTCTCTTAAGTTTCTCATTTGTGATGGATGACTCAAAATTTTTGCTTATTTTCAGAACAGAGCAGGCCCATAGACAGGCTGGGGACCCCAAAGAGGCAGACAGCCTGTCCCAACCCCCTCTAGGATGATGCTTCAGAAACCCCAGCCATCTAGAAAGAGGAAGGGTGGAGGGACACTGGTCTCCCATAGTGTCATCTCTAAAGCTACATAATCCCAAATGGCTCAGACCAAAATGAAATGAACTCCACACAGGGTAACAAGCATGACTAGGGTCGGACACTCAAGGGGATGGCCCAAAAGGTGAGCTGCTTAATAACCTGGCTGTGGGACTTTGATGAAGTTACTCATATGTGCAGGCCTCAGTGTCCTCTCGGGTAAAAGGGGGTGGGAATTACTACCTGTTTCCTAAGACCTGTGCATATTAAATAACACATATAAAGAACTCGGAATAATGCTCTGTTCATAGTAGGCACTTGATCAATGTTTGTTGGAAGGAAATGAGTACTGGTGGGCTATTTATTTAGGGAACTAGTTATTGAGGCATTTGCCCAATTTGATTGAAGTTCGTAAGTCATTAGTAATGAAAATAAAATTTCTATTAATTTAATGGAAAACAGTAATGTTGATAACTTACATCATACTGTCATAGTAATTCAAAAAGTAGCTCTCAATACCTTGTATTTTGTTTTTATGCCCTTTGCTTTTTGTATCAAAGTAGCTACAAGGAACTACTTTCCAAAAGCTACAATAGCATTTGCCATAAGAATGTTACTGAAGGCACTGTCTACGTAAGAATATACAGCCTGTATTAAAACAACCAGTATTAAAGTCAACGTTTAGAAGTTTACTTTAGCGCTAATGCTAAAGAAGCTTTTCCTTCATGGGAGAACTGATGCCTTTTTTTCCTGAGAGTCAGTGCAACACATCAACGGCCATGTTTTGCTTTTTGTTTTAGGTGCCAGAAAGCTCACATCCTAAGTTTTGGTTCACATCTACCAACAGGAGGGAATCCTAAGACGTACATATGTGATCCAGCTTTTCCCCTCATCGCTACCTATTATTCCATTGCCCGTTCTTTATTTTTGTTTGTATTTTACTGTAGATGGTCCCCAACTTAGGAAAGTTTGACTTACACTTTTTCACCTTTACCAGGTGAGGAAGCCACAGGCAGTCAGCAGAAAGCAGTGAGCTGCTCCCTCCACAGGCCCGGCAGCGGCAGCCCCGCGATCTCCAGGGTGGACATCGGTACTTCATGGCAACCTGCGCTGCCAGGTGCTCCTGCCCAACTGTCGGCTAACATTTACCCATTCCAAGCGCATTTAAGGTAGGTGAGGCTATGCTACCATGTTCAGTAGACTGAAGGGTATTAAACGCATTTCCGACTTAACAGTATCTTCAACTTAGGATGGGTTTCTGGGAAGGCAGCCCTGTCGTAAGTTAGAGAGCATCTGTCTGTATCAAACGTGTGACCTTACGTGCACACTTCATTCCCTCATGCAATGAAATAGGCAGAAACAAGCAAACTATTATTACCAACATACAAATAGTGAGATTTCAATGACCAGATACTTAAACGAGCCTGCAAAAATCCTCACACCATGGCCTACAGGATGAAGTCCATAAATGACTACACTGATTAAATAAGTCTTTGCATTTCTTCATTTATATTGGTCCTATTTTGAGAAATGTCTAGAAAGGTAGCAAAATCACCTAGTATATAGGTTCGGGTAAATAATGAAGAGTACTCAGTACTATCTTCTTAAGAAAAGAAAAAAAATTCTGAATTTACTAATTTTTTTCCTCTTAAGAAAAGAAATCTAGGGTGTTGGCTACGTTTGCTCATGTTGAGAATGCAAAAGGCCACTGTTTCTTAAGCGGCTCTTGCACAACAAAGAAAAACTACCTGCTCCCTGGCCAGCTGCCTGCTTTGCTGGAGAAGGCAGGTGGGGTGGAGCCTCCTCCAGGAGGTGTTTAATAATCTGCAAAGGTCCAGACAGCAACCCGGGGCAGACACAGCTCAAGACAGCCAACCTGACCACTGGAAAGAAAGGAGGAGAATGCACACTTCCCTGGGTTCAGCTCTCTGGGGTCCCCAACACCTCCTCTTAGTGGCCATCTTGTCCACTGGCACCAAAGCTGAGCTCAGAGGAAAGCACCTGCCATGATCCACTCTGTCTCTGCCGCCTCCCTGCCCACTCCTGTGGGAAGCTCCCTCTCGGCATCTGTCCGTCATCAGCATCTGTCCGTCATTGGCATCTGTCTGTCACGGGTCATCTGCCGCACCACACTGAGAACTCATGAGTGCCAAATGTCCCCCGTCAGCTGGCCCACCCGCATTTCATCTTCCTGGCTTAAGAAGGTGAGTCTCAGGGCCCAGCCGTCTATCAGAACTGACCTGGTCTTCTCCGACCCCTTTCCCTATGATTTTTTGGTGACTTTCTTCTTTTAGGATTTTCTGTATCCCACATTGGTCACTTACACTCTGTATTTACTCTCTTATAAAAATATGTTACTATTGGTGATAACCATTGGGTTTCGCAAGAAAACCTGTATCCTGGCACCCACTGCGGGGCTGGGAATCTGCGCAGACAGCTGCCTGGTCTTTGGTGACCAGATTTTCCACGTTCCTCCTTGAGCGCTGCCATGTGACAGCAGCCTCAGACAGCAACAACTGGTCCAGTGCCCAACTCGCACGACATCCCCGTGGAAAGACGCAAACATTTACTCAACATGTTTCTTCTCTGTGGAGCAAGCTCTAAGCATCCAAGCAAAGCTGAAGGGGGGCTCTCCCTACACTGCCCTAAACACCTGGTTATTTGCCAGGTCCACACTTGGCACTGCTAACTCAGCATGACAACACGCTTACCAAGTTCCTTTTCAGAGTGGACTTTCACCTCCCCTTATTCTGTGCATTCAGCACAGCGTATGGAGAAAAAGGCTAAGCTGGGAATCGGGACGCCTGAATTTGGGCTCTGACCATTCCTGTGGCGTTGGCTCAGTTATTAAATCTTTCTGCATTTCAGTACCTGTAAAATGTCAGGATTCACTCAAAAATCATCTCTAAGTTTCCTGCAGTTATAACACATATATGATTGTCTATATTAACCTTCTAAAACAAGTCCAAATACAAATAATATAAGTTTACAAAGAAACATAAACAATCATGAAAGCAAATGCTTTCCTTCACAGTCATTACACCAAGTCAATGTAACACTCCTAACGATATAAAACCATACTCGAAAATGGCGGCCGCCCTAACCCTGCTCGGACCAAGAAGGTGCAGTTTCATCACCTACCACCTTGTAGGAATCTAAATGGAGTTTTCGTGGGCCCAAAACATCTAAAATGCTTTCCAAAATGGTCTACTATTCCCCTGGACAGGATTTAAGGATTGCCTAAAACACACACTCTCTACGGCCCCCTTAATGTTCACAGCTAAGCAAAAAACCTGGTTTGTAAATCATCTCCCACACACATATAAAATCCCAAATTCTAACTGTAATAACTTTCTTTTTAATCAACACCTATACTTTAAAATATGTAAATATTAGGAAAATCAACCTTACTTTCTAAAGTTCAAACTCTTAGCAGCCCATAATCTTTCATCAACCTAGAAAATAACTGATAAGGCAATCTTCCTGTAACACCATTAACAGATTCTGCTTTTCTGTCACCAGGGTAATTTACTGAGGCTCATTTTAATCCTACCACTAAACCACTAATCCCATGACTCTACAGAATTGTCCCCAAGTTTACGTTGCTACGGCAAGCACTTTTACACTAGGAATTCACTTATTTATTAACACTGTTTTATTTTTCAAGTTGGTTTTAGGAATGAGATCTTCTTGCTTGCCTCTCATTTTAAAAAGTAAAAAGCCATTTTTGAAAAAAGGAAGCCACTTGAGCACCTGGGGTTGCACTGCACTCAACACAATAACGTTAATTTAAATTATGCTTGGTGTTACTCAAAGGGACAAATTATCATCATTATGCTAACGGTCATGCTAAAGACATGAAAAGCTTTGAAATGATTAATCTAAATCTGGAGGGAGTATGATTATCAATGTGAATGATGGTATTTTCTCAAACTAGCATAAAAATGTTCTGTCTGTGTCACTGATAATGTCAATATAAATGATGCATCACCAAAGCCAACGTGCACTCACACGCTCTTCGCTCACGTTCTCGAAGCAAAGCCCCAGCCCCTTTCAGTCCACATATGCCTTGCTTTGGGGACACACATGTGGATGAGTAGAAATTTGTTTACTTCTTTCGTGAAACAGAGAAAACAGGATGATTAAAGCCAACAAGACTGAGACAACAAGAGAGAGGTGTCTGGAGACACATTTGCTTTGGTGTCGACTCGACAGCCATACAGAATGTTAAAAATGGAGGTGGAATCTTCTGTGGCGTTCCATATTAATAAATTCCTGCAACATGGCATAAGAGCCACCCTGTGAATTCAACACAGGTCTACCCAAAAACCCAAACCAGCATGTGTAAACAAAACACAGCCTAAGTGAAAACATCTCAGTTCTGCCTGTAGATAATTCCAGGGCCGCACCACAGAAGCTCAGGGGAACTATTAAATAGGATTGTCCATTTGTTCATTAACTCATTTCTTTAAAAAAAAAAAAAGAAAAGATGGGGACAAAAGCTGACTCTTTTTGACAAAAATAATAATAATAATAATAAACATACTTTTTTGCTCTAGGTTAAAATCACCAGAATAATCAGGAACTAAACAGTGAATCTTCTCTTTCTGACCTGCCCAACTCTTAGCCTTATTTGTGACCCCCAGAAGTCTTAACTACTCATATTCAAGTCTGTGTTTTCCTGAATTAACAGTCACTCAGCATTGAATGGCAAACTATTTCTCACAAAAATTATATCGGTGGAAAAAAAGTGAAACTTGTTCACTACACCCTTAAGTATCAACTGAGAAAGAATCTGCTAAAGCCACAAACGACCATTCTGTACAACTTTCAATGCATCATTTGCTGTACTAAATCTCAAAGAACATTGTCGAATGTTAAAATAAATCAATGCCCAAACACAGCGTCTTGTCAGCTCATGCAATATAGGTTAAATAGTACCATATGGCAAAGACAGACACATGTTGCCCTTTTCTGAAACAAAGAAAAAAATTCCTAAACAAATGTCCTTTACTTTCACATGGGAAGAGTGGGGGATTAGAGAGTTCTTCAAGTGTTAATAGCGCTGAAAAATTTTTAATTCTTAGCCATTAACAAGAAATTATAGTTTTCATAGAGAACCTTGATTTTTAAGCCTGTCTTTAACTGTGTCCTGAAAACTAACACCACATCTTCCTCTACGCACACCATCTCCTAAAAAAGCAAGAAAATAACAGGACAGCTGTATCCTGGAGGCTGAGCCGGCACCAGCAACTCCCCAGGGCGGTGAGACGTTGTCTACCTGGTTTTGAAGAAAAAAAAAAAACACCAGATTCCCTCTGCCTTGAAAATAACAAAACACATGAAGATTTCATCCTATTTTCACCACTCAGTTGAGGAACTGTCTGGATTTCACAATTACATACGATATATATCTCTTCTCGGCCCAGTAAATTCTGAGATTCTATAGACTTTACTTACTTCCTGACCAAGGTTGGGGGGGAAGGTACAGAAACAGGAATACGAAGTAAATCTACCAGAATTAACACAGAGTTAAAATACAGTACATGGTAAGATGTATCTAAACCTACTATAGTTGTCTTTTAAATAATTTTTCCTACTCTCCTGCTTGTGTTTTAGTCATCACTTAACATATATTTACATGTTTGCTTTCTAAAAATAGTTGCATTTCTAATCACTCCTGCTTTGTAATTTTCAGTACCATTTGAATTAAAGATTAAATGCCAGATCTTTTTTGGAAATGACTTTTAAGGCATGTTGAGAGCCACAAATTACACTTCTTTACAATTCGAATGTATACCATTGGAAAACATCTCAGGCTAGACATAAATACGATGATGGCTCTAGCTTTGGAAAGAGAAGCTTCAGCTGTTCAAGTCACGTGTGGCCAGATGCAGAGCATAAGGAATGCAAAACAGACAGTTGCAACTGCTGGTTTTTACCAGTCCATCTAAAATACACTTCATACACTGTAGTGGATGCTAGAAATTTCAAATACAAACGATGCATTTATAGCCCCTATAAATATATCCTTCCTTATAGCTATTTAAGTCATTCCCCTAAAATATTCTTCAGTTAGAAAAATTAATTTTAAAATAAAGATACTTTTTAAAGAACAGGAGACATTCTAAAGTCATAGTAAAAGTTGTTCTTTCTTCCTCCTCCTCCCATAAGGTTAATTTTATTAATTATTCTTAAATGTAAACATTTGACATGATTCTTTTCTTAAAATACATTTGTGCCTTTTCAAAATTCCTGAAAATCGAACGATTTTGATAGTTCTTATCCAATGGTGGGTGGGAGGGTGGTCTTAACTGAGGGCAGAGGTCATTCCTCTATCAAAGAGAATGTCCTGCCCCACTCCCAAACTCACTGGTTCCTGGGACCAGAGAAAACTGAGGCCAGGGCTTGAATTTGAAAAATGCTGTCTCCTCTATGGCCCCTAGATACATTCCCCTAATAGGCTGCTGCCACTACACTTTCGGCCAGTCAGGTGGAAGGACTGAGGATGAGAGCCCCCAGGAGGGGAGGGAGAAGAAGGGAACAGCTACACTGTCAGCTCATGCCACCAGTTAGCGACCAGCCCAAAGGGAACCTAACCAAACAGTCGAACAACCAAATAATCACTGCTGCACAAACAGAGGCTTGTCCACAGCCCCCACCTCCATCTGCCTCCGAGAACCTCCACATCCCTCGGTGCCTCTCATACACAGGGAGATGTATTCCAACCATCACCCACTCAGACCCCACAACGGATGCACAGCCTGACACTACAATTCACTTGAAAAATGCAACTCTAAATGAGATGCAGTTCCCAACAACAGAGTAGGGGCCGCTTCCAAGGCCCTGTGAGCTAAATACAGTAATAAAATTAGTCCTTCACGTTTAGCCATTAACAATGCTGGAAGTGAAGCTCCAAGGTGCCAATTCGCAGGCAGCCAGGAAAGGCCTTTTTGCGGGATGCTAGTTAGGCAATAAATGCAAATTCAGGGAAGCAAGGATGTGCAAAGGAAGTCAGAGCGGCACACGTCCAGCTCCCTGAACAGTGAACAAACCCACGGGTATTCCTTGGACTACGTTCAGTAAGATAGACAACTGAACTTTTCCCACAGCTTCTAGAACTTTTGACGGGGAGGGGTCGGGACAGCAAAGAGATGCATTTTTGAAAGAACTAATTGAGTGTGTCAGAATAGCTTTATCCAAGCACTAAAATGTATAAACATTAACAGCATGAAAGATGTCTGCTTTTGAAGAAGAAATGTGACTTCCAAGTTCAAACATTTATAATGCAGATACCTAATCAAATAAATTTAACTTTCTTCCATTACAGTTCTATTACTAATAATTAAATCCATGTCTATCACTGAGAAAGTTACACATCTCCAGTTAAATTTGGCCCGCTGAAAACCAAAGAGAAAGCTGATATGTGTTTCCTGCACATTTAATAGCAATGCCTTCTTCAGTTGGAAATCTAGTAATAAGCGAAATACCACTTTTAATTAGGTAATTAACAGAAATCCTTTTCCCCTAAATCAAAAGAGTAAAAAACAAAATAATGCATGTCTTCAACATTTAAACAAGCATATTATACAGGAAAGTGCACACGTTTGGACAAGCTCCCTGCTACAGAACGCAGTCAGCTTATATTTCAGTCTCCATCTCTACAGCATTAAGGTATAATGCAGCTGAAACTCTAAACAGTCTCCAGTCAGACTTACAACCACTCCCACCAAATTCTTTTTAAAAGATTCCTTCTCTTAAATTATAAATAAGACCAATACGTATTCTGGAAAATGAATAAATAAAAATCCACAACAACCCAATACACTGAGTACTGGTTTTTCAAGAATAATCCATGACTAAACTCTACGTAAATTGCTAGGTCACATTATCATTTTTCCCCATTTGGTAAGACTGAAAACCATCTGTTGGAGTATACCTCATTTCAAAGTATTCTTTACAGAAGTCTCCTTTCCTTTTTCACATACGTTGCTAAACTTAATCACATCAAATGCTTCACTTATAAAACTCAAATATCTCCTTGTAGGGGGAAGTTAGGTAAATGGAATTAAAAGTTTCATTTATGAAAGTGGAGACAAAGTGCTTTTCACATTGTGACCTGTTTTTCAAAGACCTCTCTCATTCCCTTCAGTCAATTTTGGTCTCTGGGACAACATCTTACAAAAAAAAAAAAAAGTTAGAAATGTAGGACTTCAGGGTTCCAGGAAAAATAAAATCTCTAAATTAGTAGACTCTGAAGGTTGTTTACAAATAACAATGGGAAAACATTGGTGAGGTAAACTATTCTCAGGGTGTCAACAATTCATAGCAGACACATTTCTCAAAGTTAAAGTTCTTGATCTAGTGTATTTCAGGATATTAAGCCATTTGGAAAGATTATTCTAATAAACAAAACCTTTCAGAAATAAAAATAAGCAGAACTCCCATCTCTCTGCATTGTTGAAAGCTGTACCTACTAAACCTGCTATTTTGGTGTTGTGTTTCATTCCAGCCAGGCATCCCCATTCCTCTTGGTTACTTTTACTACAGATCCACCGGGATTATTATTTTTTTAGAAGGTTAATGCGCTCTGGTGTTTCCGTATATTCAAATTAGCAAATGTAAGAAAACAAAGCCCTACTAATGAATTAAGAAAAACCTGAGACATGCTTGTGCCTTAACACACCAAAATTCAAATTCAATTACCAAAATACTTGTGAGTCTTACACAGAATTCAATTCATCCCAGAGCTCATTCAAGATGGCCATGGGGGTCACTCCTGTGAAACTAAAGATGTCCTCCTACAAGTAACCCAACTCTCAAACCCCTGACACCACGGCGAGCTCCTACGCAACTTCACTCTCCAATTTTACTAAGGGGAGGCGAGGGGTTCTCAGACCCATGCACAATAGTGGTATGTGGCATATTTAATTCTGGCTGGTCTGTGTAAATATAAATAAGTTACCTGACGACATAATCAAAGAATACAAGTGAAAATGAAGCTGGAACAAATGATAAAATGAGCTCTTTTTATTTTACATGGCAGTAGCCAGTATCCTATCAAATAACATGCATGCCTAGCTCTTCTAAGTAACACATCCCTAAACCAAAATACTTCAATCATATTAATAAGGTGGTTTTTAAAATAAGCTGGAAAAGCTCCTTTTGGGAGGCTAGCCACCGTTGCATCTACTCGGGTCATTATCTTTAACAGTATTTACTCCATAGCCCCATGGTGAACGTACATCACTCAGCTTTTAAATCACCTTCAATCAAGATTCGAAACTGCATGGCAGGCTGATGGGGGCAATGCCTTTCTGCTGTATGTGTAAGTAGGATCCCCACTAAAGTTCCTTTTGTGACTTGCTGGTTAAGTCAGCACGACAAGCGGACCGGAGGGTCCGAGGGCTCCGTCCTTTGTTACGCAGGGGACACCCCTGGAAGGCCAGCCCAACGCCCACGGGCACATCTGGGCTTTCCCAGGCAGTCCACAGAGCCATCCCCGGCCTCTTTACCGCCGAGACACTGTGAGGTCACACACGCAGGACACAAAACCCCCACGCAGCAGCCCCTCGCGAGGCGCCCGAAGCCCGGGTGCCCACCGCCAACTCCCACCCCAAATCCGCTCGCGGGCGCAGAACCGGTTCAGGTGTGAACACTTATGTAATCGTCCTCGGGGCCACGCCTTTCCCACCGCCCCACCTCCGCCAGAACAAAGTGAAGTTTAAAATAGAAACCAATTACCTGGCCTCCGCCGCGCCTCGGCCCCCGGAGCCCGGTCCACGCCGCCGCGCGGACCCCCGCCTGCCCCGGCCCGGAGCCCCGCGCAGACCCCAGTTCCGGACCGGACCCGCCCCCCTCCCCGGCCCCGGCCCCGGCCCTCCACACCCCCATCCGCTCGCTCCCCCCAACCCCGCGGCCTGCCCTTCCCCCCGCAGCCCCCTCTCTCCTCCTCCGGGCCTCGCTCCCGCCCCCGCCGGCTCCCCCGCCCGCCCCGCTCGCCCCCGCCCCCCGGCCCGCACAGACCCCCGCCTTTGTTATGGTGCGAAGTTGGGCTGTGGGTCCGTCTCTTTCACTTCTTGGGTTACAGTGCAGGCGTGTGACGTCCGCTCCACATGACGGGGGCGGGGGGCGGGCGCCAAGGGGCGGGGGCGGCGGGCCAGGCCCTCCCCGTGCTTCTCCGCCCCTTCCCGCCCCGCCCACGGCCCTCCTCCTGGCAGCCCAGCAACAAGCGGCCACCGCCCCCACCCCGAGGCGGGCAGGTGAGTCCCCCCCCGACCCGCCCCCAGTCCACAGGGCCGCCCTGCGCTCTCGCCCCCGGCCCCTGGCCGCGCGTGCCCCAGGTCCCCCAGTAGCGCCCCAGCGCCGCTGCTGCTCAGACACACCGAAATAGGAATGATTTAATCCAACGACACCTCCCAGGGCTGCCCAGTCCCGGTTCCAACAGCTCCTGAGATTGGGGAGGGGCAGAATTGGGTGGAACTCGGGCTGGGGGGCGGAAATGGCCCGAGTGGGAGGGAAGGCGCGGAGTCGGACGCTACCTTGTAACCGAGTTAGATTTCTGCAGAAGGGGAGGACGAAGGTCGCCCACGGACCCTCGGGTGACCTCGGTGCGGCCTGGTGGCCGGGCACACCCGCGCATGGACGAGGTCCCTCCCAGGGGTCTCCCTGCAGGGGTCTCCGGGGAGGTAGTGGGCACGTGGGTCCTTAACCTCTCCATTGCATCATCCCCATCCCGGTGGGTACAGAAGCGCAGCAACCCCGCGGTGCTCCCGGAAGACACCGCGTCTCCAACATTTACACGGAGATGCTGCTCGGCTCAGGTCGGGTCCGTACGCTTCCCGAGGTGCGTACTACGCGAGCCACACATCACTACCGACATTCCTGGGAAAGTCGGTGCCACAGTAAGTCAGCTGCAAGCGTGGGGTGGCCGGTGACGCGCTGTGCCCGTGAATACGCCCACTGTGCGGGTCAGGCGCAGCCAGGGCGCAGCGTTCAGGAGGCGGGTGGGCAGCCGAACTTTCACTGGCCACGAGCGCTTCACCTTCTAGAATTTGCCAGGGACTAAGCATCAACTCCCAGTGAGAAAATCAAATGTGAAGTTGTAAGACACATGCTGCCCTTCACTTTTCTACGGAGTTCACATCAGTTTCAGCAATCCGCGTTCTCAGTTCGCTTTGCCCGGGCGAGTGGGCTCCATCATCACCTGAACCAAAAACGCACCAGGGCGCGCCTGCCCAGGCACCAAGGCCGGAGAAACCGCACGTTTCGAGTCCCCAGTTGCTGAGAAACAATCACAGCCCTCCTCTTTTCTTCCCCTTCTGCAGGTTCCGACCTGAATCTGAAAGTGCTTCTAAATCCCATGCTTCACAGAACATTCGGAGGGGGAGGCGCTCCGTGGGGGCTGCTGCGTGCCCATGTAGCCGAACTGACTCGAATAAAAGCGTGTCCACGTCTACATCACACATCTGTGTAAATGCAGAAGCCTGCGGATGCGCGGGGCTGGCCAGACTTCACAGAGTGCAGACACACGGGCTCATGCACGCGCACGCGCGCGCTCACACACACTCACACCCCAAATTACCTCCGGGATGGAGAAAGCCGCTGCGGATTGGCCAGCAGAGCCGTCACTCACGCCCAGGGGGCAGGGAGACTTCGCAAAGCTGTTCCTTTTTTTTTTTTCTCCTCTCCTCTCTACCGTTTCATTTAATGGTAAAACAACAGCAGAGCTCTGAAAGTTAGCCATCTGCGCAGAGTTTGCCTTCTTTAAGGAGGGAGGCGTCAGACGATAACCATTTAAATATATTTTGTACTTCCACAAAGGATGGAAAGGGAAATTAGCGAAGGGAGTGGAGGCGGAAAGGGAGCTCCGAGTAAGAAGGAGGGGTCATTCCGCGGGGCGGGGGGCGGGGGGGGGGGGGGCGGGGGCCGACGCAGGGGAAAGAGTTGCTCTCTACAACGAAAAGGGACTTTGACCTTCCATTGATCTCGAAATTCAAAAATGTTTCTTCACAGCTCAGATTGTAACAAACACTCGTTCCTAATTTATGAACTCGCCGTTTTGATTTTATTATTTAAGCATGCGCCAGCAATCGTGTTTCCTTAAGAAAGAACTGACCTATTTTTGGCTGGAGATAAACGATCATGTTAACAGATGTTAATCTTGTAATCTGTTTTTCCTGTAAGCACTTTACCTAGCCGGGTTTCAGACCTTAAAAATAACATCTTTTCCAAAAAGACCTGACGTCACAATTCACTCCCTGAAAAATCACACTCCCCCTCCAGTTTCTTCCCCTGCAATGATTTCAAAGACATTAAATCTTTTCCACTTTATAAATGCTGATCTGTTCTGCCTCTACTCCCACAGGCTCTTATTTGCATTTCAAATTCCACAGGTTACACCAGTCGCCTTTTCAAAAAATGTAAACCAACAATGCAGCAGCAAATGGCTTTTTGTGCATCTGGATTAAATAAAGCACAGAATGAATATATTTAAAAAGAGGGCTGCGCAAGTTGATCTTTGCACACCCGGAGACCCAGTGACTCTTTATCAGCGGAATGAGTAAGACACACACACAGCCCCCAGAGCTCCCGGTCTGCTGCGGGAAGCTTATTAACGCTGATAATAGATGAAGCTGACTTACAGACCCACATTTTTCGGGTAAAAGGCTGGTTCCCTCTGGTCCCTAATTGCGGGGGTCCACTGGCTTTCCTCACCACACACATAAACTGCTGCTTTTAAATACCCTCACTCGGCTGCCATTTAACAAACTTATTCATACAAAGTTTCGTTAAAACTTGAGGCGGTTTAATCTAAATACTGATCGTAACTATTCAGTCTGTTAGTTCTCCCTGGAAATGGCAGCGGAGGCGCCTCCCCCCACCTCCCGCCCAACCACACACACCCCACCGCATTCTTCCTTCATACACCCGGGTTCATCTCGCCACCGAGGCCTCCCCCACCCGCACCCGGCGGGGCGCAGCTCGGAGGAGTCCCTGCCCACCCCTCTCCGAGTCGGTGCCAGACCCTCGCCCCCACCCCCACCCCCGCCCGAACTTCCCTTCCAGGACCTCTCACTTCTTTAACGTTAGGGTCACTTAGAAGCTCCCAGCAGACTGGCAAGCAGCAGGGGAGGGGGCCGTAAAAAACAAGGCCACCCCCCCCCCTCCACGCAAACACGTCCCCTAGGCAGCAGCGCGCGGTGCCCACCGGCATCGATCCCATCCGCCAAACCCTTAATAATTGAAGCGGCTCCTCTGGCCCGCAGCCCCATCACCCACCTTCATTAGCCGGAGCGTTTTACTTTAAAGTAAGGCAATTTGCTCTTTGTCTCCTAATGGATGGAAAGCGCATCCGAGCTCCCCTCCTCCCGCGTCGCCTTTGACGAAGTGTACAAAGCCAGAGCCTCTTCCGCGCTCCCACCCCGGCCCCCACCCCGCCCCTCCACTGCGGTAAAAACCACCTCCCGGGCGCTCGCCCCGCCGCCCGAAGTTGCATCTTCCCCTATCGTGGAATTGCCGAGCAGAGCAACTACCCACCGGGAAAGCCAAGTAGCCCTCCCCGCGCCCGGGGGGCCCCTCCCCGGCGCACCCCCCTCCCCAGCGCCTCCCCCCCCCCACCCCCAGCGGCGCACACCAGAGTACGGGGCACGTCGGGGCTCCGGGTCCCGCGCCCACCGCCCGCCCGCGGCCCCTGCGGCGCAGCCCTCCCCCCGCCCGCGGCCCCTACCTTGGCAGGGAGGCGGCGGGCCTGGGGAGGAGGACGCGCACGCCCCGCGCATCTGAAGGTGAAGCCGAGCGCCCGCGGCGCGGAGCCGAGCGCTGCACTAGACCGACCGCGCCAGCTGCGCCCGGGCGCGGGGGACGCGCGAGGGCGCGCGGGGCCCGCCACGCGCCCGGCCCCCTCCTCGCGCCGCCCGCGCGCGCCCCGGACGCGTCCGCCCCGCGGGGGCCCCGGCGCCAGCCGGGCTCGGGGGGCTGCGCGGCACGGGGAGGGGGCCGGGCGCTCACGGCCCGGCGCAGGCCGGAGGCTTCCCCCAGCCTGGGAATGGTCTGCCCTGTAGGAAACGCACACTCCACTATTGTCTCATCAGCACAAAGTTCTGCCACACTGCGGGGACAGTCTGGAGGCTTGCAGTGACTCAGACACAGCCAATTCCTCCCCTAATAGCACTGAATCACGGTTCCAGCGGCCAGTGGTCGCCCCTCGTCAAGGTCTAAGGCTGCTGCAGCCCCGGCCCCCGGAGGCCGTTTCCGCGCGCACACGCGCATCCATACGTACAGACGTGCTCGGGATGCGGGTGCCGCCGGCGGGTACCTGGGCACTGCGCCCCATCTGGACTGAAATGGGGACACCCCTTCGGGGGTCCCAGGTGCGTGTGCATTACACACGGCGTAGCGTGTGCGTGTCACTCAACTTCCTGGTAAATGCCTCTGGGGGCGTTCAGATGCAGAATCAATACATTAAGTCCTGAATCAAGGGTCACAGAGGTCCCGCTGGAAAGACTTCAAACAGCGGCTCTGCCACATGGCCATTTAAAAATGAAGGGGTTGTTTACCGGTAGCCTTGAAAGTTCAACTCTTATTTTTCTGTTCTTAAAACTTCATTTCTTCACCTCACCTACTCCCCACGAGCAGTAGTTAGTTGTAATAAGTTGAGTCTGGGACTAGAAATCCTAATTTGACTCCAAAATGCTCTCCTGTTACAACAGGGCAGGGATGGCCGGGGTGGGGGAGGGGAGGGAGGGCGCGCGGGGGCGGGGGAGGGGCGGGTCGGAGCTAGCGAGGGCGAGCGCCCCTTCACCGCCGGTGACGTAGACCCGGGGAGCTGCGGCCTGCGGAGGGGTAACACTATCTTCTCCCACCAGGCTCCTGGCCATATTGTTCTCCTCCTCGTGATAACTCCGCAGTGGAGGTGGATTCCGTCCAAGACGCCCAACGTGGCTCCGCGTAGCAATCAGCGCTGCAATCCTGGCGGTTACCTCAGCGGCGGCGTCTCTCTCTGCGCCTCACACTCGCAGCCCGCGGCCCTCCCCAACTTAGGGCGTTTACAAAAGAAACTACTCCAGACGCGCTGCAAAGGGAGGCGCTTGTGCCCGAAAGCTGGCGATCAGACGGGGGGCCATTCTGCGTGTGTGATGTTTCTGGGGTGGGGGGGGGGGTGGGGAGTGTGTGTGGGGATCGGGGGGCGGGGGGGAGTCAGGCAGAAGGACAGGGAGAACCTCTGCTATGAAGGATCCGCGAGTCCTAAAATGTAAACTCCGTGTGACTAACGACCTGCACTGATTTGGAGAGCGGGCATGTTAAAGGTCACGGACAATTGTTGCTGGCTTCAGCATGAATGCCTAAGTGGGATGTATTCTTCAGCAATCACATTTAAGTCTGATTCACCGAAAAGTATTGACGTGCCCACCATTCATTTCAGTACACTGTGAAAATGCACAAAGAAACATCCCCAAATTCAGTTAATTACAAAGCTGTAAATGTCCTTGTATACACATATTATTACATACATGTAGGTAACAACAAAGATTAAAATTTGAAGACACTTTAATAGCTTTTTGGTAGGATTTTGCAATGAATATCAGTCAGTCCTGTAAACCTACGTTCATCTGCATTCTTGGGTCTATTTTAAAGTACAATCTTGCGCTAACAATTTCCATGTGTTGAAAATGGACAAGGTAGATCATTGAATGGTGATCAAGACTTCCAAACCCCTCCACATAAAACTGTTCATGACTTGCTTCCTTTTTCTAGCCGGTTTAGGGCCCTGTCTTAAGTCACCCACATGTGATTTCACTCAGGGCATTGTCTGTCTACAATAATATTGTACTTTTAAACCATTTCTTTTCTTACACGTTTATCTACAGTGCATGCGAAATCTGAGAGCGTAATTTGATGGATGGGCAAAGAGTTAAGTCCTGGTGTCTGGTGTGGCAGACCTAGAAAATGGCAGCTGGAGGGCCAGCATCATTTTGTTACTGACAATTGGAACGTGTTCACATTGATTGTACACAAGTCACTGGTGGTTGTTCATTTGTCAATGCACTATTCCTAGCTCACTCCACACACACAAAAAAAGGTATAAAAATCAAATGTTTAATACAAGTTTCCATACTATTCCTGTAACCATATTTAGCATTGCCAACATTTCAACTGTTTTAATAGCTTCAAAAACTTAAAGTAACCATTAGGGATTAAGGGCACCGTTTGCCCCTGGAATGGCCCAGGAGAGCTTCTCCTATTTTGAAAGGTTTACGTAAATTATAGTATTTGGATGGAGCAAAATCAGCAGTATTAATGGTTGAATATTAATGGTTGATTTTAGCTACTTGTTTTATTTTAGTGATATGTGATATTTTACACATGTATGGGGTACGTGTATTTGTTACAAGCGTAGAATGTGTAATGATCAAGTCGGGGCACTTAGAGTACTCATCACCTGGGGTATTTATTGTTTCTATGCGTTGGGAACATTTCAAGTTCTGTCTTCTATCTATTTTGAAATACACAATCCATTGTTATTAACTGTAGTCACTGTAGTCTGCTATCAAATATTAGAACTACTCCTTCTATCTAACTGTATGTTTGTACCCATTCACTAACTTCATTCCCCCCCACCCTCTATTTATAATTTTATAACAGACAATAATTTTGGTTAATGAAATAAATGGGGGAAAGAAAGCATTTTCCCTTGCTATTGTCTAATGAATTATCCGTTCAGCCTTTGGGACTCCACCCCTTTCAACGTGTGATGAAATGGTGTTCAATGGTTATGGAGTGATTGAGGACGTTTAGATTAGAAACATTCTCGAGGACTTCCATTAAAAAAATAGCTCAGAGTAAAAACCAAAAAGAACTCCGCCCCCCACAAAAAAAAAGGCCTCCAGTGCCTGAAAGCTAGAAGTGAAACTGTCTATACTATAGCATAAAATCGAAGACAAACTAAAAAATACGTATTAAATATTCATGCTCAAAAATTTAAGTGCTCTGATTAGACAGTTGGGTGTGCTACTCATTAGTAAATAATATTAACCCTATCTTTGTGTAAATTTATTAGGATTGTCTAAATTATATCTGAAAAAGAAGAATTATATTATGCAATTAAGTCGAGTAATCTTTTGTTTTCTGAACTAACTTAAATTTAGAGATTTCAGAGTGGATTAGGGATAAATTTGATTTAAATTATCAAGTATTCCTAGGTAAAGACTGTTTTAGGAGTGCAGCTGTTCATTCCCTTTGTACTGTTTGGAATAGGTAACTATTTTGTGTATAAATGGAAACTGGCTATTTATTTAATCACTGATGGTTTCAAAAATATTACACCAATCCTAACGTGTTGGGTTTTTTTTTTCCTAAAATCTTTCCTTTTCATGGAACTAAAAAATTCAGAGAATACACTGCATTTGAATATGGAGGAGGGAAGAAACAGTCCTTCAGCAAGGGTGTATCGATACGGAATTTAACATAGGGTAATCCCCTTCGTGGATGGTGTGGCAAAATTATGATTATATTTTAAATAGAGTCTTCTGTGAAGTGGTTTCAGACTGCTTAAATCTAAAGTTAACAGAATATTTTAAATCTTAATTTAGGAAACTATCTCAGTTATCGTACACATTTCTTACAAACACACACACACACACAAAAGAAATCACTTCTAATGTGATCTACACCCAGAGTCTCCCGTGTTTACACTAAGATGGCTTCTTACTGAGCTTTCTCTTGTGGGGTCTTTTATTTGAGGTCAAACTGACAGTGATTTAGGTTTAATCATGGTTGAGACTTGCACGTTGCTTGAAACACTTTTGTGAAAATTTGTTCCTCCCTCTTCTGTATTCAAGTCAAAGGATGCCTTCAACAGGTAGTATGCCTGAATTTTTAGTTTGCTGAATAATCCACAAAGCATCGCCTCAAGATTGGACGCAAAATGCACCCGTGTGTGTGGGACAGAGAACGCCTTACTCATTTTCCCAGTTGCAGAAATCTTAAGAACTTTCCCACGGAACCAGCATTGTTAACAATCTGTCCTTGTTTTCCACACAGAAAAAAAAAAAAAAAACCCTTGCTGACCCATACACTATTGTTATTGCAACATAGATTTTCCTCTTACTGATTTTTGTGCATATATTTTGAATAATGATAAAGATGACATTAACAAATAACAATCTTGGATCACAGAGTTAGGGTATTTTTGCAATGGAGGAGAAAGCATTGTAGAAAACGTACTAGCAGTTCAAGCAACTGCAGTCACATTTTCTCACCATTTGCAGTTTTTGGTAACTCCATCAGGACTTCACAGCAGGTAGACGACCCTCAAATCTGTTCTTAATTTCAACTTAAGTAAAAGACTCTCAGCAACAGCTGGCTTCACAATTGCTGATACAGAATTCCACAGATGTGGTTGAGAACGGTTTGAAGAATAAAAGGAACTAGGCCACAGACCAGAATTCATTTAAGGAAAGACAAATTCAATAAAGATTCCTCTTTTGAAAGATTGCCCGTGTTAAGGAAGAAAGGGACTTGTTTTTCTTATTACCTTTTCTTATAATCCTACAGTATGTTAATTACTTAACAGATAGGTTGTGACCTATTAACACCACACTTTCTTACAACAGCAAAACCATTGACTTTCTCTGCCCCCAAAGCTCATTATGGCTCACCATGCATAACTGATTACATGTGCATGTTTATGCAAACTTTTCTAACGGAACTGAAAATGAAATAAGGGAACCAGCAATATCTCCTTCACTGTGGGTAGGCTAGGTACACTTGTAATGAAACTAAGTAGGGAAGACCTTTGCGTGAGATCTCATTTGACACATACATGATACAGTTCGAAGGAAAGCCGCCTTGGCATTCAGGGGGTTCGCTGGTGTAAGAAACAGAACCGTAAGAAAAGAAGTGGTCAGCATATGAATGAGTTGTCATAATTAAGGAATAAAGACATTTTGTTGATGGAGAGGCCAGCCACAGTTTTGGCGGGGGTGGGTGAGGGACTTTTTAATCATATAATATAAAATTTACCATTGTAGCCTTTTTTTTTTTTTTTGAGACGGAGTCTCGCTCTGTCGCCAGGTTTTTTGAGACGGAGTCTCGCTCTGTCGCCAGGCTGGAGTGCAGCGGTGCGATCTCGGCTCACTGCAACCTCCGCCTCCCGGATTCCAGAGATTCTCCTGCCTCGGCTTCCCGAGTAGCTGGGACTACAGGCGTGCGCCTCCATGCCCAGCTAATTTTTAGTATAATGTACTCAAGCTCATCCATGTTGTAGCATGTAGCTAGGTACAATTTTGCCAGTCTTAAAGACACATAGATTGTACATGCAGCAGAGAACTTTTAGAAAAAACTGATTAATAGAGTGACTATAGGCTGGGCGCGGTGGCTCACGCCTGTAATCCCAGCACTTTGGGAGGCCGAGGCGAGCAGATCACAAGGTCAGGAGATCGAGATCATCCTGGCTAACACGGTGAAACCCCGTCTCTACTAAAAATACAAAAATTAGCCGGGCGTGGTGGTGGGCGCCCGTAGTGCCAGCTGCTTGGGAGGCTGAGGCGGGAGAATGGCGTGAACCCGAGAGGCGGAGCTTGCAGTGAGCCGAGATGGCGCCACTGCACTCCAGCCTGGGCGACAGAGCGAGACTCCATCTCTAAAAATAAATAAATAAATAAATTAATTAATTAATTAATAAAAATAGAGTGACTGTAATTTCCCCAAAAACAATTCTCAAGAATTTTTCTTCTGTTACCTAAAATGATTGATTTCCTTATTTGGCTGTCTTTGTCTTTTCTCACCTTGTAAGCTTCAAAAGAAATATGACAGAAAGAATTACCTCCTTCCCAAATGGAAACCGTAACAACATGAAGCCACCCTATGGCCAAATTGGTGTTAAATTCTTTCTGGTTAGTATTTTCAGAGCTTATTTACGACTTACAAGCAGGTGCCTTTAAGAAAAAGACAGAAAGTGCGGGGCGAGCACGGTGGCTCACGCCTGTAATCCCAGCACTTTGGGAGGCCGAGGTGGGTGGATCACCTAAGGTCAGGAGTTCGAGACCATCCTGGCCAACACTGTGAAACCCCGTCTCTACTAAAAATACAAAAATTAGCCAGGCGTGGTAGCGGTCACCTGTAGTCCCAGCTACTTGGAAGGCTGAGGCAGGAGAATTGCTTGAACCACGGAGGGGGAGGTTGCAGTGAGCCAAGATCGCGCCACTGCACTCCAGCCTGGGTGACAGAGCGAGACTCTATCTAAAAAATAAAAAAATTTTAAAAATTTTTAAAAAAGGAGAAAAGATATAACGCCTAGGCATACTAAAAATCAGAAAACTAAACTTGCAGTCAATATAAAGAAACAGAGTGGTTGACACATCAGGCACTTGAGATGGGTTCATGAACGCGGCCGAGCACTAAGGCACCCCCAAGCTTCCTGGCCCCAAGGAAAAACCTTCATTAAGAGAATTTATCTTTCTGGGGACTGAACTAGGACAGGCGTGGATCTCTGGGTATGACTGAAGCATTCCATTTTAGAACAGACAGAGGTGTTTTGGTGTGCTCCAAACAGATGTTAAACCAATGGCATTAAGTTAAACTTGGGGAATCAAAATGAAATTTTTGTAAAGAGACAAATAGTTTGATCACGCTAATTGAGTGAGTAAATTGTATAAATTCTCACACTTTTGTGCACTTTTGTTTTTCATGGCAGCCTTATGGTAAATGGCAAAAGGAAAGTGTGGGGAAGTGATACGAGATGGCTAAAACATTTTATACACTGAAAATCTAAAAAAAATTTCAGGCAAGGAGTCATCATTTAAAAAATGACAAAAGTTTAAGAAACTTCTAAATCTTAATTTTTCATATCTGTGCATTTACTTATTTATTCCACACTTACTCTGTAAGGCAGGCACTAGATCAAGTGCTCATTTTAAAAGCAGTGTGTATTACATGCTTATTATGTAGGGAATCTTCCTAAGAGCTTACATTTTATGTCACTTAATATATCACAATAACCCATGAGGTAGGTGCCACTATTGTCCCATTTGGCAGATGCTGAAGGAGAGACCCAGAGTTCACAGTCCCGCCCGTCTCTCAGAGTTGGCGAATGTCAGCCATGGATTTAGAAATAGCCTCGACCATGACGCTAACCCATACATCCACCTACATTGAGCTGTACGCAGCTGAAACACCACAGCCCTGGCTATTTTAAAGATAATTTTGTAGATGGACAGGGCCAAATATGTGTTTTCTCACAATATGTTTAGCAACTTGTCACACACTCTCACGTCCAGTTCTCGTTCTGCGTATTGGTCATTTGCGCTTGTGTAAGCTACGCAACTTCTGGTTCTGTTTACATCATCATGCACTTTGGCATTTGCCACTTATCACAAAGTGTTGTTAGTCTTCCACATACCTAATATGTGCTACATATTTGTGCAAGAATACCTACTAACTAGCTGGTGGAGACAGAATTTCCATGCAAATGTTTCATTTGGTTTCTCAAAGGATTTGAGCTGGCTTTAAAAAATATATAAAATACAAAGAAAAGCTTCAGCAGTGGGAAGAATGAGGTCAGGAATAATAAGAGTGGAAAAACAGAAAAATCAGGATCAATTTCAGCTCAACCAGTCTTAACACCAGCACACGTGGATACATGTCTAGTCATCCTTTGAATTGTCAGAAGCAGCAGAATGTTCCCCTGAGCTTCCTAGTACCCAAAGCAAAGACAGAAGCACTATGTTTACAAGATTTGTGCTGTCTGTGAAATAAGAGTGTAACGGACTCTGTTCACAATGACACTGTCACCAAATAAATTCTGACAGTGTGCCGCATAAGACAAAAACTATCAACCCATAATTGAATGAGAATTTATAGCAATTACTTTATCTGCAAAGTGGGAATCACACAGTTATTTTTAATGAGAGAAATTTAAATGTGAAAATCACTTAAAACTGTTTTCGTACTATACTAGTATGAGCAAATGTAAGTTATTTTCTTAATAGCACAGGCCCCCTCCCCAAATAGCAGTTGATATCATCAATATTATAAAACTATATGTTAATTTAAGATGTTTTAAAATATCTGAAGGCATAAAAAGTTATCTCCAATTGTGCTAATACTCTTGAAATGGAAGTCATTTCTAGAACCATTCCTTTCTCCCACAGATTTTTAAATTGTGTTTGTTTTCAGAGTGTCCTTGGTATGGCCATGCCTAGCAGAATCTGAGATTCACACCTCAAAGTGTAAATGTTTACCAACTGTTTTCACTCAAGACCCAGTCATGCTCTTCCCGTGACTGCAGCCTGCCTCTTCCTCTCAAGGCGCCCTGTCTACTCTGAGGCAGGGCCCTGTAGGGCAGTGCTTGGGTTTCAACAGACAGACATGAGCCCAGAGGCTTCCTGGCACAGAACTTGTCAGCACTTTGCTTTTCCTCCGTTAAATTCCAAAGCTAACCAGCCCTGCGCCTCTGGAAGAGAGAGGGAGGCCTCCGGACAGGCTCCTTGGTGTGCAGAAACTTCTGGGGTGTGGACTTCAAGGCATCTGAGTGAGATGCAGCGTGTGCAGGACCTGGACGGGCACTCTCGCTTCTTTATTTCCTACAGCTTAAGCCCTTTGGCTTCTAGAAAGCCTTTCTTTAAAATAAATACAGAAAAGATGTGTTACACTGTGAGTTACAATACAATACAATCATCCATTAAGTACCAAACTCTGTTCAAACAAAGTTCATGGATGGACTGACAAATTTACAAAAGCAAGGAAATCCAAAGAGGAGGGGCTGCCACTCGCCCCGGGGTCTCCCCGTAGCGCGGGGCAGGCTGTTTGTGAAAGTGGGCCAACAGAAAGAGCTGCGGGACGGTTGTTTTTCTTCTTCCCTCTCATTCGCTTCTGAGTTCTATTACCTCAGTAAATTCAGGGTATTAGTAAAAGTGAAAAGGAATCCTTAAGCACAGCCAATTTTCTATATGTTTCTTTATTTCCAGAAAATCAATTACCCCATCCTTACATAGTGGGAAAAACAATACTCCACCGCCCCACCCCTCCCCTACATCTCAATTTTTTTTTTTTTAACTTGCAATTGAGCTTATCGGGTTTTTTATATTGGGGCTTCACCTCAATGGAGCAGAGAAGAAATATTAGGCAAACTAATAATAAACTTCTATAACAAAATTCTAGGTCTTGTATTCTTTAGGAAACCTTCTTTGATAATACGATTTTACTAATATTTCCACTTGTAGAAAACATTTCTTTGGAGTAATACAAAAAAGTCTAATAAAAAGGCCATATTTGTGCAGTATTATATAGACAACTGCTAAACTCTTCTCACCTTTTCAATGCTAGGAAATTTCATCTTATTTTTAAATACAATAGTGTGCACATATACTCCTATATTAAAAACTTTGATGAAACTTTGTTTCAAATTACCAATGCCACAAAAAGAATTTCAAAAACTGAAGTTGGTTTTGTAAGGACCTATAACAATATTATTTTCATTTTATATAATGTCCTTCTCTCCCACCATGAGACATTATTGTGCAATATTACGTCACCCTTTCTTGTCCAGTTTTGGATAAGAAACTGCAATTTTGCAGAGCAGTTAATGGTGCGAATATCCTATTCATTTCAGTACTTCTTTGCTCTTGATGAACCTAGGCAGAGAATAAAGCTAACATCGCTCATCCATCTAAGGGGATTGGAAAAAGCCTGGTTATCTAGCATGCTAAGAAAAAATATAGAAACCAAGTAAAAAACAAATTCTGATTGAAAATGTTTAAAATACTGCACCAAAAAGTGATTTCCAAAATGTGATGTCCACATAAGGACAGTTATACATCTACACAATTGTTTCTCTCTTTCGTGTATGAAGGTGCCCATTTTCAAAGATAACATGTAGACGGTGCCGTAGATATGAAGATGGGAACAACAAATTATCCATGATTATTTACAAGACAAAAAAAAACAATAAAAGTGCATTAATTTTTGAAATGTCTAATCTTCCAGCGACCAGAGTGGTGGTGTTTGTATGAGTTTATGTGTCCTCATACCCGCTGTGCAGAACAGGTGACCACAATATTCCTTTTGAAATAGGACAGGATGGTCTATTTTATGGACTTATAATAATCACATGTGCTATTTTGAAGTATTTTCTCATTCTCTTTAACTGCTCACAACAGCAAAACAGAGTGGCTCAGAATTTTTCACACCATTTACAAGTTTAAAACTCATGGCAAAGTTGTTCTGTTTCTTACATGTCACAGTCAATTGGTTTCTAATGGTTTTGAATCCATACATGTTTTTAAAAATTATGTGTCTCAGAATATAGTTCTTAAAATCTATCTTCCCCCTCCATGTACTATAAGGAGCTTTCCTGCAGGCTTTATGAGTTTCACCCTGCTGTATGATGAAATCAAGGCAGAACAATGTCTTGAGCAATGATGTATAATTTCTAAATCCCCTGATATAATGGACACTGAGAAATTTTAATAAGAACGATGATTCTCTAACCAAGATTTTCTTGTGAAGCGTATCAGTGATAAACTGCAAATCTGTGACAATTCCTGGATGGACTCAGCTTAATCGACCAATGTCAACTGCATGCATGATTGTAACTTCAGCAGTTTCCAAACAATGAATCATGTTAAACAATATTTAAGAGGCTAAAGGAACACAAGGAACATTGTGCGTAGTGCCAGTAAAACCACCAGTCATAGAGCCTAAAGTGTTAATTTTGACGTGGTCATGGCACTTGGCATTATCACAATGGTAATATTAGACACATAAGATGAGCAGAGAACCAGTCGTTCATTCATTCAACTGATACGAGTATTTGTTGAATTCAGATTCCCTGCGAGTCATGGTGCTAGGCCCGAGGCTTCTTCAGTGCAGACAGTGTCTCAGCCAGCAAGGAGGTTACTAGGCCTGCAGAGATTTTGTACTAGGCCAGGAGACTTTGCCAAGCATTGGATTTTGACTGGAACCCCAGGCACAGGTCCCACAGCGCTATGCCTGCCCCTGTCCTATTGGCTGGAAGATCTACCATGGACCCTGTGGGTCACTCCTTCCTCCATCCTGCATGGTGTCCACTGTGCGTGGCCAATGGCTGCAGGAATGTGGACTAAAGCCCCAGCCCGCAAAAGGAGGAGGCGAGATTGATCTAAGCCAATGCGGTTGTCCCAGCCCCGGACTCCCAGCCCCTGCCCTGCCAGCATTTGGAGTAGATACATCCATATGACGTAATTATGGCAAGGGGACAGCAGGGAAAGTTGGCTGGGGTGGGACAGGGGGCTTCTAGCAAGGAGTCTTCTTGTGGAGAAAAGGAATTCCACATGGGGAAATGGTGACTGGCTAGTCCTGGGGCCAGTCACCGGGAGCAGCAGTAATGTGGGGGCAGGATGCCAGTGGCTGTGCCACCCCGGGGGAGAGGGGCGCCTAGGGAGCCAGCCAGGAGGCGGAGGGAAAAGAGGGGAGGAAAATGTGGTTCTGAAGCCACCAATGTCACCCAGCTTGGAGCAGAAAACCTCCACTGGACTTTAACGAATTTTCCTTATTGTTTTAGCCATTTTATTCATGGATTTCCATTTCTTTTCATTGAAAACAACCTAAACCTGTGCTGAAATGGTGGTTTGCTTTG
The DNA here is from genome assembly GCF_029281585.2 of Gorilla gorilla gorilla. Lineage (NCBI taxonomy): Eukaryota > Metazoa > Chordata > Mammalia > Primates > Hominidae > Gorilla > Gorilla gorilla. The sequence continues at coordinate 105,871,510 of NC_073241.2, forward strand.
CGCTCTTCCTCACCAGTCTGTGAGCCCAGTGAGTGGCGGGGACGGTGCAGGCGGAGAGGGCAGTGTGCGATGGTGAGACGGAGCCAAGGTCAGATCACCGAGGGGCTGGGGCTGACAGTGAAGAGGCAACACAGCCAGAAGCATGGCCAGCGGCCACAGATGGGCTCTGAACAAGAGAAGACAACAGTCAGATGTCTTTTTAAAGATTGCTCTGTCCTTTGAAACAGGTATGTTGTAACAATTGCTTTCTCCTCTCACTGAGGAGAAGGGTGTGGTGGCAGAGAGTCAGGAAGTCACATAATCAACCTGCAGATCAAAATCCTGAGTTGTCTCACGGACAGGTGGAGAAAGGGGTGTCTCTGGAGGAGATTGGGGAGGCACAAGGAAGAGCTGCTGGGAATCGGAGACGTCGGGAGAGACATTCACCGGGAGACCTGACTCTCACTGGCTTTTCCTCAAAGACCTTGGAAGACGTGGCCACGAGTGTCAGATGCCACAGAAGCGGCAGTTGGGGAGCGGACGGTGGCGCTTCTGTTCAATTCACCAACAAGGACATGGCAGAGGCTGCAGGCAAGTAGCTTCAAGGGGCAAATAGAGCAGTCACCAGAGCCCTGCCACGGAGAAAGCGGGTGGTGGCGTCAGTGGACTCTCAGAGCTATACTTCCAAGGGTCTTGGGATGATGGACTTCTGTCTTCTATTATGGTTGTTTTAAGATGGGAGAGATGGGAGTATCTTGAACACAGACGCAAAGGCATCAGCAGAGATGAGAAGACATGATTTTAGAGAACGAAGACAGCACCGCAGACGGTAGCGAGACCCCTGGATCCCCACACTCAGCTCTTTCTGCTCCTCCTTGGTGGAGCCACTTGACTGACCACAATGTGCAAGAACACTATCACTCACGGGTCTCGGAGCCGACGTCGCTCCCATGAGTGAGTTTTGAGAAAGAGCACTGGCCAGTGTCTGGGTGAGTGAGGCTCCCCCGCCACGAGCAGGTGTCTCCTCCGTTCATAGGATCCTTCCTTGAAAGGCCCGTTCTGAGCACTGTGGAAGCAGAAGTGAACTTGCCCTTGCTCTGCTGCAGGAACCTGTCCTAGCGACCATCCTTCTGTCCTTGCAGGTCTGAGACTGGTCTGCATGCCGTTCCAGACACTAGCGGCCACTTGGTACCTGCAGCCTGGAGGAGGGAAACCCCCTCAATGTGCAGGATTGCAACACTTCCCTTTCCTTTCACCAAGTTTTGTTTGAGCAACCTCAGGGCCTAGAATTCTTCTGAACTCCAGAGTAGAGGAAATTGGGAATAACATATATATAAAATATATATAATATATTATATATAATATATCATATACACTATATATTATATGATATATTATATATAATATATCATATATTTTATATATGATATATTATATATAATATATCATATATTTTATATATGATATATTATATGTCATATAATCATATATTTTATATATTATATATGTCATATAATCATATATTTTATATATTATATAATATATAATATATATTATATATTATATATAATAAAATATATAATATATTATATATAATAAAATATATATTATATATTATATATTATATGTCATATATGACATATAATATATAATATATTATATATTATATATGTTATATATTATGTTATATTATATTATATATTATGTTATATATTATATATATTATATTATGTTATATATTATGTTATATATATGTTATATGTTGTTATATATTATATATATGTCATATATAATATATAATATATATTATATATTATATGTCATATATAATATATATTATATATTATATATTTTTTATATATATAATATATATATATATACACACACTTTTTTTTTTTTTTTTTGAGACAGAGTCTTGCTCTCGCCCAGCCTGGAGTGCAGTGGCGCGATCTGGGCTAACTGCAAGCTCCGCCTCCTGGGTTCACACCATTTTCCTACTTTAGCCTCCCGAGTAGCTGGGACTACAGGCACCTGCCACCACACCTGGCTAATTTTTTGTATTTTAGTAGAGATGGGGTTTCACTGTGTTAGCCAGGATGATCTCGATCTCCTGACCTCATGATGTGTTCGCCTTGGCCTCCCAAAGTGCTGGGATTACAGACGTGAGCCACCGCACCTGGCCAATAAAATATATATTTTTAAAAAAGAAAACAGATAGAAAAAACAGTAGTGAGGAAAGAAACCAGGAAAACGTATTGCCCCATTTACACAGGTGTTGGTTGTGAAAATATAATCATAGCTATCTAGGATGGCAATCCCCCATAGTCTGAAAACAAGAGAAAGAAAAGGCACAGTAAGATTTTTATTTTTGTTGGATGGAAAACAGGAAAAGTTTGTTAATACTGGACATTGACAGAAAGTCTGAATATATGAGTTTAAAAATTATGAGTAACAACTAGGAAAAATAAGAAGAAAAGTTTGTTAAAAACTTGAGGGAATCATGGCAAATAGAAACACAGTTGCAGAATAAGTTAAAGCACATTGGTGATAAATCAGAAGGCTCTAAGACTAGCTTTAAAATCTAGTTATATGCTCTGCACGAGAGACAACCCTGAAACAAAACAAGAAGGGTGAATACGAAACAAGAGACACCAGGCAATATTAACAAATACAAATAAAACGTGATAGTATAAACCACAGGCAAAACAGAATGCATGATGAAAAGAAGTAAGACAGCTCATGTTGATGAAATTAAAAGAAGATTAAAGTTATGGTCATTTATTTAGCTAATACTATGGCTTCAAAGCATATAGAGGCCAGGCACCGTGGCTTATGTCTGTAATCGCAGCACTTCAGGAGGCCAAGGAGGGTGGATCGATTTGAGCCCAGGAGTTCAAGACCAGCCTGGGCAATGTGGCAAAATCTCATCTCTACAAAAAATACAAAACTTAGCCAGGCATGGTGGCACGTGCCTGTGGTCCCAGCTACTTGGGAAGCTGAGGTGGGAGGATCACCTGAGGCTGGGACTTTGAGGCTGCAGTAAGCCATGATCACACTACCACACTCCAGCCTAGGCAACAGAGTGAAACCTGTCTCAAAAAACCCCAAAACAACACCATATAAGGCTAATAAATATCAAGACAAAAGTGGACAAATCATCAATTATATTAATGGACTTTCACATCTAACAGAAATAATGGATTAAGTATGCAAAACTAGCTGGGAATAACAATGAGTAAGCTTCAGCTAATAAAACACAGAATACTATTGCTAATGAAGAGAGAATACAGCCTCCTTGCAAATACACATGAAGCAGTTACTTAAAAGAAGACCCTGAGAACTTACTGACAAATTCCTAAGTGCAGAAACCATGAAGGCATTGTTCTAAACCACAAGACAAATAACTAGGAATTAACAATAAGAAAATAGCAAACTCTTCACTAAAAAAAGAGTAATTAAAAAATTGATGCCCTGAACCTGAAATAAAAAGTGGAAAGAAAAAAATTGAGCAAAAACTTTAAATACCTTACATTTAAGATACCTATTTACCTATAAATTTAAAGATTTTAAGACAAAAAAAGTCAATCAGAAATTAGAAAGTATTTAGAGAAAAAATAAATGAGGGATCTAGGTATCAAATATAAGGGATTTGCCAAAGCAAAACCCAGAAAAGTCTTAAACAAAAATTCATTTATTATAAAATACATGAATGAGGGTTTCAACTCAGGAAGTTAATAACAGAAGTTGATGTCAACAGAAGTTATCAACAGTTATCCACATTTATTTTTCAAACACAATTTAATGAAATAAATAGAAATAATAATCATTCAGTTGAACAATAAAATCTAAAGCTATTTATTTTAATAAGTAAATTATCAGATAAACTTTGCCAAGTCTAAACAATAGAACAAAATAGAATAAACATAATAAATCAGTAGGAATAAATAATATAAAAATATTTTTGTATTATAAAAGAATAATGCATTTATACCAATATGCTTAAAAACAAATGTTTCTAAAATTATTTTAAGAAATATAAACTACCAGCTCGGCGCGGTGGCTCATGCCTGTAATCCCAGCACTTTGGGAGGCCGAGGCAGGCGGATCACGAGGTCAGGAGATGGAGACCATCTTGGCCAACATAGTGAAACCCCGTCTCTACTAAAATACAAAAAATTAGCCGGGTGTGGTGGCACATGCCTGTAATCCCAGCTACTTGGGAGGCTGAGGCAGGGCAATCCCTTGAACCTGGGAGGCAGAGGTTGCAGTGAGCTGAGATCGCGCCACTGCACTCTAGCCTGGAGACAAAGTAAGACTCTGTCTCAAAAAAAAAAAAAAAAAAAAAAAAAAAAAAGAAACAAAAAAGAAAAAAAAAAAGAAAGAAATATAAGCTACCAAAATTGGCTTGAAGAATAAGGCTGGACTCAGTGGCTCACACTTGTCATCCCAGCACTTTGGGAGGCTGAGGTGGGTTGATCACTTGAGATCAGGAGTTCAAGACCAGCCTGGCCAACATGCTGAAACCCCGTCTTTACTGAAAATACAAAAATTAGCCAGGCATGGTGGTGGGCGCCTATAATCCCAGCTACTCGGGAGGCTGAGGCCGGGAGAATCACTTGAACCCAGGAGTCGGAGGTTGCAGTGAGCTGAGATAGCGCCACTGCACTCCAGCCTGGGCGACAGAGCAAGACTACATCTAAAAAAAAAAAAAAAAAAAAAAAAAAAGTTATGACCTTAAGTAAACCAATAATTATAGGAAAAAAATTGAAAATCTAGTTAGGTCTGGCCAGGCACGGTGGCTCAAGCCTGTAATCCCAGCACTTTGGGAGGCTGCAGTGGGTGGATCCTTTGAGGTCAGGAGTTCGAGACCAGCCTGGCCAACATGGTGAAACCCTGCCTCTACTAAAAATACAAAAATTAGCCCAGAGTGGTGGCGTGCACCTGTAGTCCCAGCTAGTCGGGAGGCTGAGGCAGGAGAATCGTGTGAACCAGGGAGGCAGAGATTGCGGTGAGCAGAGATCATAACACTGCACTCCAGCCTGGGTGACAGAGTGAGACTCTGTCTCTCAAGAAAAAAAAAAAAAAAAAGAAAATATAGTTAGGTCCTGAATTTTGAAAGACACCAGATTAAATGATTTTATGCAGTTGGGCAAATATCAAAATAAAGTTATGTTTACACTATAGTGTATTAAGTATGCAATAGCATAGTGTCTAAAAAACTAATGTACATACTTCAATTAAAAATTACTTTGTTACTAAAAAGTGCTAACAATCATCTGAACCTTCAGTGAGTTGTAATCTTTTTGCTGGTGGAGGGACTTGCCTGGAGGCTGACGGCTGCTGACTGATCAGGGTGGCAGTTGCCGAAGGTTGGGATGGCTGTGACATTTCTTAAAATAAGACAACAATGAAGTTTGCCACATAAATTGACTCTTCCTTTCGTGAAGGACTTCTCTGTAGCATGCAAGGCTTTTTGATAGTATTTTACCCACCTAGAACTTCTTTCAAAATTAAGTCAATTTTCTCAAACTCTGACCCAGCTTTATCAACTAAGTTTCTGGAATATTCTAAATCCTTTGTTGTTATTTCAACAATTTCACGGCATCTTCAGCAGAAGTAGATTCCATCTCAAGAAACCATTTTCTTTTTTCATTCATAAGAAGCAACTCCTTATCTGTTTAATTTATACCATGAGATGGCAGCAATTCCGTCCCAGCTTCAGGCTCCACTTCTCATTCGAGTTCTCTTGTTATTTCTACCATGTCTGCAGTGACTTCCTCCACTGAAGTCTTGAACTTGAAGTTAATTCCCACCCTCCAAGTCATGCATGAGGGTTGCAATTAACTTCTTCCAAACTTCTGTTAATATTTTGACCTCCTTCCATGAATCACGAGTATTCTAGAATAGGGAATCCTTTCCAGAAGGTTTCCAACTTACCTTGCCCAAATCCATCAGATATATTACTATCTATGGCAGCTATGGCCTTACAAAATGTATTTCTTTTTTTTTTTT